>NW_027551573.1:4648178-4648808 GCF_008692635.1 Crocuta crocuta | reverse complement strand
CTCCCTCCCTCCCTTCCTTTTCTTTCCTTCTGAGTTTATTTATTTGGAGAGACAGAATCCCAAGCCGACTCCATGCTGCCAGTGCAGAGTCCCATGCGGGGCTCGAACTCACGAACCACGAGATCATGACCTGAGCTGAAACCAAGAATTGGACTAGGTGGTGGGGAGAAAAGGCTCATGACCTCCTTCCCTACCAAAAGGTTGAAATAAGCATCAAAACAGTTGTCTCGGAACTGTCTGATACCAGCAGACCTCTGGGCATTTAAGTGTTGAAAGACATTACTTGCAATTTACCTGTGGTGCAGATTTGGTGGCCAAAGGAGACCGGCCAGTGGTAAGACAGTGGCTGTGCCCGTCCTAGGCTGGGGGATGACACAGGGGTTTATCCGGGTCGGGACAAATCAGCTCTAAGTTTGAACAGAGCACCCCCACCCCCGGACCGCCTTACCCCCAGTTAGTCACGGGGGCATTTCTACCTCAACCCGGTCTAGCGAAGGATCATGTTTTGATGTTTTCCTCCGCAGCTAAGTTTGGTCTCTAATTTTAACATTCGGATTGTGTTCCGGTCAGACTGGAAAGATCTGTCGGCTCATCTGAGGAAAGGACATGCTCTTCCCACTGAAATCTAAG
>NW_027551573.1:4557066-4648137 GCF_008692635.1 Crocuta crocuta | reverse complement strand
AGAGTGCCTCCGGCCCCGCGCCACTGGCCCACTTACACCGGTCGGGGGGGGCGAGGTTGTAGTGCGGAAACAAACAGCCCCAATGTCCTTCCAAGCAAAGGTGTGACTCACTCACACTTCCTGTCCAACATGGCGCGGGGCGGAAGGTGGCGTGGGGAGGACCGGAAACCCTACCCTGTGCGCTTTACCACTCAGGGCCTCAGGCTGAGGGGGGCGTGCTCACATCTCCCTGGCCCTGACTAGCCCCGGAGACCAGTTATAATCCTCCCTGTGCCCAGAAGCNAAGCCTACCTACTTTTTTCCTGCTTGGAATCCCCCGGGGGGCTTTCAAAAGAGCACTGGTCTTGAATTCTCTCCTGACGCAGTGGGGTGCAGGGGGGCGCAGTGGTTAAGAGCGCAGACTCTAGAACCAGGCTTCCTGGGCTTGAAGCTGGCCAGAGCAAATGTGCTAACACGTCTGACTGTCGGTTTCTTGTCTGGAGAAATAGGGACAAGGACAATACCCATGTCCCAGGTTCATTGCCAGGATTACATTGTCCATATATGTCATGTGCTTAAGAAAGCTGCTTGGTACGCAGTGAGTTCTCTGTAAAGGTTGTCTCAGCGAGTTGTGTTCCCTGTGGTGCTGAATGCCGATCATGAATCAGGCTGCACGGTGCACGGGAGAGTAAGTCACAGGCCAGCTTGGCACTTGGCTGAGGGTGTTAAGGTCGGCAGGGCATTGCCATTACAGCCTGGCTGCTTCTGGTCTTCAGATTTCTCGCTATCTGCCAACGGCCTTGCGCTTTATGCAGTGGAAAGTCCGTGAGCATCGCAAGGATGTTTCCTCACTCTCGTAGGCCTTCTGAAGTGAGAGCCCCAAGCAGGGCCTGGGCCTGGGGCCAAAGGCTGTGCCAAAAAGTTTGCCTCAAGAGTTTCTAAGATTTCTGGAATCTCCCACCCCTCCCAGAGCATCCTAATAGAGACAAAAAAGCAGGGGTGGGCTTTGCATCCTTTCTCTGCTGTTGGCTGGGTAAGACCGGGTAAGTCAAACCTCAGTTTCCTTATCTGTAAAAAGGAGCTACTGGATCTATCATGCAAGGTTGGTTACAGTGTCTGTCATGAGGATTCAATAACAGGACATAAGTGACATGGTTGGCCCTGGGCCCAGCATGGCGTAAGTGTTCCATGCGGCTCTGATCACTCTTACTCTTACTGATGACAAGTGTGGGCAACCGGGGAAGAGGAGGCCTAAGAATTAAACACGGGCTCGTTCATGTAATCATCTGGGGAGTTTCAACCATCCCAAGGACGAAGGGACGCCCCGGAAAGGTTTTCATCAAAGTATGATGCTGTCAGTTCTGCACTTTGGAAAGATTCCTTTGGCTTCATTATAGAGAGTGGATTAATAGTGTGAGATGGGGGTGGAAAACCTTCCAGAAAATGTCCTAGATTAGGGTGACATCAGTATAGGATAGAGAAAAGTGGATTAATAATATACTTAGCAGACAGCGTGATATTAGAAGCAAATCCTGACACAGCATCACCTATGCACCTGGTGCTGTTAGAAGCATCTTGCACTATTTACTCATTTAATCGCTGCAGCTCTGTAAGATAGGTTCTTCTATAATCGACTCTGGTTTTTGATGACAAAACTAGGCACCACGAGGTTAAGTAACTTGCCCAAGATCACACAGCTAGATACGGGTTGGATTCGGGATTCAAAACTGGGAGGACTGATTCCAAATGTCCTTCTCTTAACAACTGTGCTTTCATTTGGTGAGCGACCGGGTGTGGAGTGGTTGTATCAGTCAGCTACGACCACAACAATGCTGTGTAACAACCACCGAAACCCCAGTGCCGTATACTAGAAAACAGTGATTTGTGCTCATGAGGTTCTGAATTGGCTGGGCTGTTCTGCTGCTCTGAGCTCATTGACGGGGTTTATTTCGAGTCTACCTCTTGGTGGACCAAGGGCACGGTTACAAGGAAAGTGAGAAATCTGCAGTTTGGGCCATCAATCAACCATGAGGAGTGGAATTTTCATAACTCACAGAATGTTTACTCGGGCACCCGAGTGGCTGAGAAGGTGAAGCAGAAAGGGTAGGTTATGGGAGAAGATGAGGAAGTGGAGGCTCAGTGAGACCAGATGTGTCACTCAAGGTTGCACAGCTAGTATACTCAGGGTCCAGACCGCAGCTGCCCAGAACTGAAAATGACCCTGGTGACCGGACAGGTGTGATTGTGTGGCTGTAAATGACCTTGCTGGCTGTAGGCACTTGGAATTGTGAATATTAACAATTCTGCATTCAGAATCCTGGTTTCCCAACAGCTCNGGGGGGGGGGGGGGGGGGGGGAGCCTGGCTTTCCTTTTCCTTTTGCATTCTTAAAGTACTTTCCAGGTTGATAATGTCCCCCAAGGGCTTTCCTTCTTTACACCACAGGAATTGATCAGCCTGTTTTCACCTCTAGGGAACAATCTGGTATTGTTTCTCCAGGTGCTGGCCTATGGGGATTGGAGCAGTTTTCCTCTTAGACTCCCGGCTGCCCCACTGTTGAGGATGGCCAAAGTTGTGCCCAACTCTTCCAGAACAACCACTGAATAGCCATCGCCTCCATACACACCACCGAAGGGGCTTTGAATGGGTGGACCTAAGTGGAAGCCATCAGTGAGCCTGGCTTTTTAATAATCAGCAACACCTGAGTCCTCGGGGACCATACTCATCACTGAGTCGTGGGAAACTTCTCCCCTTCTCAAGCAGAGCTGACCCACCCGTAGACCTCGTTCCTTCCCTGTTCTGGCATTCTCGGCTTCAACCTGGGCCAAACCCAGGCTCCCCAGCCCTACAGCACTTTGGCAATGGCTTCTTGGGGCTTTGCCTTCTCCTTCACTGTGCCGTTCTCAAGGAAGGCTGGGCGTGTGTCCCTGGGGAAAAACTGTTTCTCCTGGAAATGTCACTGGTGCCGGGAGAGACCCAGACACCCGTGGGCTCAGAGCGGCCCCGCTTCATGGGAAGGGGTCAGGAGCAGTCTGAATTGTAACTGGCATATATCATTGGGTTAACCCTCGTGGTGGAAATAGCCAGTAATTGGTGGGCGCTCACTATATACGAAGCATTATGCCAACGCACTTGCTTCCTTATATGCTCTTTCCTTTTCCCCTTCTTCCTCTGTGGAGGCAATGAGGGAATTTGGAGCCAGGCCACAATTTGGGGCAAATGACTGCTTACTCTCCTTTAAGCCTTGGTTTCCCCTTCATAAAATGAGGCTTATATATATAGAGAGAGAGCCACCTAAGGGATTAGAGGTGATTAGATTCTCAGTAGGTGCTGGCCGAGCTTTTTTTTTTTTAATTTTTAAGTTTATTTATTTATTTTTAGAGAGAGAGAGAGAATGCATGTGTGTGTGAGCTGAGGAGGGGCAGAGAGAGAGAGAGAGAGAGAGAGAGAGAGAGAGAGAGAATCCCGAGCAAGATCCGCACCGTCGGCACCAGGCTCAACATAGGGCTCGAACTCACGAACTGCGAGATCATGACCTGAGCCAAAATTAAGATTCAGAGAGGCCTAAGCGACAGAGCCTCCCAGGTGCCCCATTATTGTAATTGTTAGTGAGTCCGGGGTCCCCGAAGCTGTCCTGGGCTCTACTTTTTGCTCCTCCCAGCCTGACGGGTTCTGGCCGAGGACCCCGTGGGAAGCTCCCTTCCCAGCTGCGATGGGGTAAAGGGCGCACCATGAGGGGTGGGCCCGAGGGCTGGAGATGTACATAGGCGGGGGTCCTTCCTCCCCCTGCAGAAATGATTTATCAGCTGTCAACAAGACGGCTGTGGTCAGAGACAGAAGGCCTGCGGCTGGGAATAGTGACAGCAAGGAGAGCTGGCTGTGTAACAGGACCGCTTGCCGGCACGTTTCGAGGACGGTAAGCTGGGGGGAGCCCATTTGTCCTTGCCCCTTTCCCGTCCCCGCCTGACCCTTTCTATCCACGCACCCTTTGCTCAGGGTGGCTAACGGGTCCTGTTGATTTCGATTGCCATTTCTTCATCACCCCCTCAAGGTTTACCTCCTTCAAGCTGTCTTTCCCATTACACTGCGGTCTCGAGGTGAGATCCAATTCTGCAGAAAACATGTAGCCACAAGCTTTTTGCTGCTGGTGTATTATCTGTGCTGGGGTCTCTGGGGTCTGGGGTGGTGAGGCGCAGCTCGGCGCAGAAGGAAGCAACGGAGATCCTTCCGTCTCCCTCTCCCCCTCCCTCCCTTGCCTCATCCCCTCTGCCTTGGGGAGACCTGCCTGCTAATTTATCCTGGAATGTTTGGGCTTCCATGCTTAACGGGTCTCTTTCCCGACTTTCTAAAACAGATGAGTGGGTGCGAAAAGCAAGTCAACAAATAAACACAAGCTTCGACCAGAAGATACTGAAACTGAGCAAACAGCTCCCAGTGTCCCTGCAGGAAGAGCATCCCAGGCGTCACCCAGGGTGAGGCAAATTCCACTGTGACTTGGGGCTGGGCCCTGCAAAGCTGAGAAGATCATGGTGCCTCCACCTGTGGGCTCTGCGTCCCCGGGGGGAAGTGACTTCCTGTGCCACAGTGTCCTGGTCTGTGAAATGGGGATTAACAATGATGCCTGGCACATAGGATCATATGTATTGCAGGTAATGTGAAATAATACATGAGATGCACTTAGAATAATGCCTCGCACACAGTGCACACAGCGCACCTAACGAACACCAGCTATGACACTAGCAATTCACAGGGTTGTTCATAGCGCTCAAGAGGCTCCGTGACCTTGGACACATGACACCAATTTCTCATGCTTCAGTTTCCTCATCTGTAAACAAGCCCACAGTCATGCCTGTATTGTGGGGGCACTTATAAAACTTATAATTAAAAATTATGAAAATGTATAAAAACCCTTAGCCCATCAGTACTTATGTTTTATTTATTTATTTTGAGAGAGAGAGAGAGCAGAGAGAAAGGGAGAGAGAGGAGCCCAAGGAGGTGCCACACTGTCAGCACAGAGCCCAGTGCAGGGCTTGAACCCACACACCCTGAGATCATGACCTGGGCTGAGGTCAAGAGTCAGACACTTAACCAGCTGCAGCACCAAGGTGCCCCAGCATTTAGGTTCTTAATAAGATCAATTTCCTTCCTGTCACTTAGGCAGGATATGAACAAAGACGTTAACACAAGAAGGTTGGGGGCACTTGGGTGGCTCAGTCCGTTAAGCGTCTGACTCTTGATCTCAGCTCAGGTCATGACCTCACGGTTCATGAGTTTGAGCCGCATCTTGGGCTTTGCGTTGACAATGCAGAGCCTGCTTAGGATTCTCTCTGTCTTCCTCTTTCTCCCTGCATCTCTCCCATTAGTGCGCGCGCTCTTTCTCTCTCTCTCTCTCAAAAATAAACATTTAAAAAAAATAAGAAGATTGTTTCTTTTCTTTATTTTTTAAAAATTTTTATTTATTTTTGAGAGACAGAGACAGAACATTAGCAGGGGAGGGGCAGAGAGAGAGGGAGACACAGAATCCGAAGCAGGCTCCGGGCTCTGAGCTGTCAGCACAGAGCCTGACACAGGGCTCGAACTCAAACCACGATATCATGACCTGAGCTGAAGTTGGATGCTCAACCGACTGAGCCCACCAGGCACCCTGAAACTTGTTTCTTTAGGGGGAAAAGTGATCATGGTGTAATAAATACAAAGTATATGCTTCTTAAAGGTAAAGCTCAATGGGTTTTTACAACAACTCCCTGACCCGGATCAGGATGGAGAATATTTCCAACACCTCTGAAGGCTTCAATGTGTACCTTCCCTGTCACTACTTTTCTCCCTTGAGGTAACTATTATCTTGATTTCTAATACTGTAGATTTTGCCTGATCTGGAGCTTCAGATAAATGGGGTGATTGAGCATATGTTCTTTTACATCTGACATCTTCAGTGCAACACGGGGTTCCCAGACCCGTCCATGTTATTGCACACATCCATTGGTATACACTCAGGGTCATACCCAATTTTCAGTTACTTATGAATAAAGCTGCTGTGAACGTTCTCATACATGCCTTTTCAGGGATATATGCACTTATTTTTGTTGGCCGCACACCCAGCAGTGGAATTTCTGAGTCACAGGCAGGTGCATGTATAGCTTCAGGAGATGTTGCCAAACATAATTCCAAAGTGGTTATTAGCAGATTACTTTTTGGTTTAAAACAGTTTTTTAAAGGGGAGGAGTTAAGTCTGGAGGAGACTGAATGCTGAATTTTTGTATTGTATTTATATGGAATTTTAACTTCCTTTTTATTATAGGTGACTACTTATAATTCCCTGAGAATGGACCATCTTCTATAGAAACAGCTGTGATTATACCTAAATATGTTCCTGTGAAAATATTCACTATTTACGGTGGAGAAAAGAAAATAATCTAAATATCTGTCTGTAGAGGAGTGATTAATAAATCATAATATACCCATATTATGCAGTGGCCGAATGTATGAATATGTACTAGCCTGGTAAGATGAACAATTACAGTAAGACTATAACAAGCATGTTGCAGAATATTATATAGAATATGGACTAGATATGATTCATATATATCAGATAATGTTTTATAGTGTGTTCATTTGGAATTGTTTTAAGACCCTCCATCTATATATCTATACCTATATCTATATCTGCATCTGTATCTATCTATCTATCTATCTATCTATCTATCTATCTATCTATCTATTGAAATTGGGCGAAGAGTATGAATAGGCAATTCACAGAGGAGGCAACTGGAAAGCAGTCAACATATGAAAGGTAATCAAACTCATTAGTAACCATGGGAATGCAATGGAAACAACCACGAAATATCAGTTTAAACCCCCTAGCCTGGTAAAAATTTGAATGCTAACAACATCTTGTTGGTGAAGATGAGGCACCACAAGAACTCTCATTCACTGATGGATATTGCCAACTTGCCCTCTGAAGTGGTTTTCTTAATTTATATTTGATGGTGGCAATACAAATCAGTCAAGCCATTTTGGTGAGCAATTTGGTAATGTTCAGTAAAGTGGAAGATACTCATATAACACGACACAGATATTCCATCATTAGGTCTATACTGTGGAGACACGTATGCACGTGTACAAGGAGATGGGTATAAGAATGTTGACTGCTGCAGTGTTTGAAAAGTGAAGAATTGGAAACAACCCAGTATTTCTCAACAGGAGAAAGGATCAATGAATTGCAGTTTCATGACACAATGAAATACGATACAAGGTTAAAATGAATGAAATAGTGTTACAATGTAGCTACATGGAAAATCTGAAAACAATTTAGAGGGGAAGCAGCCCCTTGCAGAAGGCGACATATACAAGGATTCTATTTCTGTAAAGAGTGACATTAAATAAAATGATGTAACGTTTTGTGGATAGATCTAAGTACATGTAGTGGAAGTATTACCGAGGTATAGAAAAGATCATTTGTGGACAAAGATTATCTTTGGGGAAGGATGGGACTGAGAGAAGGAAAAGTTTCAGGGGCTTTCAATTTTGTCCGTAATGTTTTATTTCTTAAGACGGATGGTGCACTCTTGTATATTCATGACACTAATCTCTGAAATACTTAATATCAAAGGTAAGATTTATCCCTTCATCCATCTGGAAGACTCTGTATCAAAATGTTAATGGTGCTTTTTTTCTGAGAAATAAGATCATGGAGGAGAGTGTATTTCATTTTCTACTCTATGTGTTTCTGTTGAAATTTTAGTTAGCATATATTGTTCTCTAAGAACCATTAAAAAAGAAGAAGAAAAGAGGGAGTTGGTAATCCATGCATGCGAGATGTGGTCATTCTCAGACAATACTCCATTCTCTGACCATTCTGGATAAGTTCCCACCTAGAAAGGAAGATAGAGTCCTCTGCTAGAGTGGGAATAATTCCTTCAGGAAGGGTCAGTGAGGTCAGTAAGAAGAAGGGAGTGAGATGCTGTGGGTGGGTGTGGTCCTCTTAGGTCTTGAAGGGACTCCAAGCCCGGCAGGAAGACAGGTCTGTGGGGGACGCACATACTGAAGGTGGATGAATCCTGTGATCTTCAGCTCTTTCCCTCAATATCACACAGCCTTGGTCACAGCGCACGCCATTTTAGGACTAAGCCACTCCTTTTTCTTTTTTCCTTAAAGATTTATCTTTAAGCCATTTCTCTACCCAGCTTGGGACTGGAAACTTCAATCCAGAGATCAAGAGTCACATGCGTGCTCTACTGCCTGAGCCAGCCAGGTGCCCCTGGACCACGCCACTCCTGAAATGAGAATTCTTAAAAAGCAGAGATAGATGGACAAAATCCTTCTGGGTTACAGTCCATTCACTTGGAGCCAAATGGATTGCTCATTACTATCTTCCCCGCATTTGCCTTATGACCAATTAGCAGCTATTAAGACCCGACTCATCCTGGCATGAAGCCTTCCCCTTGCAGCGACTGCCACCGCTAAGAGCTTTGGGGACTTGGTGGATTTTCTTCCTGTCTTCTTGGTGACCCAGAGCTCACTCCCCAGATTAGGTAGGGGGGAAGTGCTGCGTTCTGGGCCACCAGCACTGTCTGATCCTCTCAGGGCACCTGCTGGAGTTGAGGAAATGTTGCTTGCCCGGTGTCTGTCCAGACCTCCTGCATTCTCTCTCCCCAGGGCAGGGGCCATCTTGAGATGATGCTCCTAGTGACTTGTCTGCAGGCTGGCTGGCACTGAACCTGCAGATAAGATGCACAGGCAGCGTTTTCTCCCTCCCTCCCTCCTTCTCCACTTCCTTTCCTGCTTCCCTCTCTTCCTTCCTCCTTCCCTCTCCCCTTTCTTACCCCCATTCCATCCTCCCTCCCTCCCTCCCTCCCTCCCTCTTCCTTCCTCTTGCACTCTGCTATAAGCAATGAAGAAAGACAGCTCCTTTGTACTGAGTACTCTCTGCCCCAGACACCCGGCTGAATGCCAGTGCATTTCCTCACTCAGTCCTCACAAGAACATCCTGGAAATAATCAGCCCTGTGTGATGGTTAGGGCAACTGAGGCACAAGGACAGAGGTTAAGTGACTTGCTCAAGATCACATCATGACAAATGGGCAGGGCTGAGATGAGAGATGAAAGTCTGCTTTTCAATGGGGAATCCGAGAAGCAAAAGCTTTTCAGAAAGTCAAGATAAGCATACATATAATCATCCTTGAGGAGGGCCGCTCCTCACGCAAGCAGTGAAGACAGCTGCGTTTCCTACCGAGACAGGGTTTTATTCCTTCTGCGTGTGTCCATCGAGCGCCTGCTGTATACCAAGCCCTGTTCTCGGTTTGGCAGTGAATCAGACTGAGATGTCTCCATTCTTAGAGTATACATCCCAGGGGGAAATTAATGAAACGAATGAAATATACAAACAAGACAGTATGTGACACATAGAGAAATAAGACTGAGTGACACTGTAGAGACTGAGATATGGTGGGCCCGAAGAGGCCCCTCCAGAGCCCTGAGTGTCGACATGAGCCCACGATGGCTAGATCTTGGGGTAAGAGTGCTGTTCCTGCTGAAAAGACCTCCAAGGACAAAGCCGTGGGCTAGGAAGGAGCTACCAGGCCAGCGAGGCCACTGTGGGGCCGAGGGGAGGAGCCTAGCACAAGGTCAAGTTGGAAAACAAGGCAAGATCTAGCCATATATGGCCTTGTGGGTCACGGTTGTGAGTTTGGGGTTTACCCCAAGTGCACTGGGCAGAAGCGAAGGTTTTAGGCAAGGAGCTGACGTGCTCTTGGTCTGACTTTTATAAGATCCCTCTGGCTGTGGTATAGCTAATAGCAATAGGTTGTTTCAAATTAGCTGAAGCATGTGTGGGAGGGAAGATATGCAGGCTAACGGGGGTGAGAGTTGGGAATGCACGGGGCGTATCCTGGAAGGCTGCCTGGAACAGGAGGGCGGGGGACCAGAATTCTAGAAACCTGTGCTCTTCTTGAAGGGACAGAAATTGGCACAATTGAGGCAGCCTGGCTTCCGAGCCACTGGGAGCCTGCGGACACCACGTCGTGGCTGAAAGACGTTAAAAGTGTGGATTTTACATTCACGGAGTACGCCCTCTGCTCCAGGCCCCGTTCTGGGCCCTTTGTGTCTCTTCTGGGGGTATTTTCACCCCTGCATTGGTATCCCTCCCCGGGCAGGAGGTATTTTTACCCCTACCTGTGCCAGGCACTTCCTTCGCAGCGGCAATGAGCTAAAGGAGCAGGCAGCGCCTTACAAGGAGGAAGGGCTAGAGCTCTGGGGCCAGATGGTCTGGGCTCACATTCCAGGCGCACCAGCTGCGGGATATTCGAGCGGGTTCTTAACCCCTCTGTGCCTACGATTTCTCAGCGGTATCAGATATCTGTCCGTTAGGGTCCCGTTGGCTGCAAGTAAGAGCAAACAGCCACTTAACCCATCGGACGCTTATCCTCTTGCACGACGACAGGTGCAGGCCCGCATGGTCAGCCCATCTCTCCGCTCCGCCGTCTCGGGAGAGCGTGGTGGCAGCGGCAGCACCCCCAGACGTGACAATGTCCAGGGGGTGAGGCAGGACCCTCTCTTCCTGGAGCAAGGAAACCTGCCTCTGTGCCTCGGTGGCTTGTCCACGACGCTGTGGATAGTGGGGGACATGGGATTGCCGAGCCTGGTTTAGATGAGCCGCAACCGGGGGGAGCAGGGGGTGGGAGGTGGGTTTTGATGAGGTCACGTCAACTGCTGTGACTCCCATCCTACCTCAAAGGGTGTTTGAATGTTTGGTGCGGGGCCTGATACGTGAGGGGAAGGAAAGGAGAGAAGAGGAGGGAGAGGAGGAGGTNAGAAGATACACCTTTTCTAGACTCCGAGAACTCAGTGGCTATGACGTGAAAGCTGGGGTGTCCTTTGAGTCCCTTGTGTGGCCTCTGTTCTGAGTGAAGTTTCCGTGATGAGGATGGGGGGGTGTGGGAGGGTTGGCCTGAAGGGTCAAGGACAGTCTGCCATCCCAGACGTGTGGATTCCTGAGGGCGGGGCCTTGGCCGCACGGCCCGCAGCCCAGCCCCGGCACCCCTGAAGTTCTCCGATAGACCGCGCTCACCCTTAAACAGGGGACTCAATAGGGGCCTTTGGACTCAGACGTGCTCAGAATCCCAGCACTCCAGCACCCTATTGAGCCATCTTGCTCAACCCTGGGGAATTTTCTGGGCAATTTTGAAACAGCCTCTGGGACAGCTGAGCAGAGTGCAAGCTATGAGGCCGTGGGCAAATTATATCACCTCTCTGAGCCTCGGTTTTCTTATCAGCAAAATGAGATAATAAAACCTCTGCTTGTAGGTTTGTTCTGAGGATGCACTGAGATCACGTGGGTAGGACACAGGCTCCTGCAGGAAGAAGTTTCAGGCTTCGGCTCATTTATTTTCAGGGAGGTGAAATTTACATCACAGAAGTAGCCATTTTATGCTTAAAACGCATCGCCTTGAGACAGCGCCAAAAAACCCCCAAAAAACAAAAAAAAAGGAGCATTTTCATCACCCCAGTGGAAAGCCCATATCAATTAAGCAGTCACTCCCTAGCTCCCGCCTTACTCCAGTCACTGGGAGCTACTGGTCCACTTCCTGTCTGTATGGATGTACCGATTCTGAATATTTCACGGAAGTGGATCCACAACATATGACCTTTTGTCTCTGGCTTCTTTCATGTAGCGTGATTCTTTGAGATCCGTCAACATTGTGGCGTGTATCAGCGCGTCCTTCCTTTTCCTGGCTGATAACACTCCATTTAATGGGACATACCACGTCCCCAAAACTCTCTTTGTCCACTGATGGACATTTGGGTTGTGTTTGCCGTGTGGCTATTGTGAATCGTGCTGCTGGGAACATGTATCAACATGCACTCGTTTGAGGTCTTATTTTCAATTCTTTTGGGTACTTACTGCAGAGTGGAATTTCTGGGTCCTACGGTACTTCTCTGAGTAACTTGTCCAGGGACCACCGAACTGTTTTGGGGTTTCACCGTATCATGTACCCCTGCCCCCCGCCCCGGGCTGCGTGTGATGGTTCTAACTTCTCACCGACACCTGCCGTTTTCCATTTCTGAATTACAGCCATTTTAGTGGGTAGGAAGGGCTGTCTTATGATTCTTTTTTCAGCAGTGGCGTAAAGGAAGAGGGTTTGGGGGTCTGAGTGGTCCCCCTTCCTGAAACATGGCTTCGCAACGCTAATCAGCTACAGCCAGCACTACCTGCCCTTCAGTAGGTCTCCTCACAGAGATTCCGGAAGGCAGGTGGGCGTCTCCCCACCCCCACTCCTACCTCACCCCTACCAGAGCTGGGAAAGCTGAGGCCAGTGGGGACCCCAGCACTCACACCTTCTCCTCTACCTCTCTCCAGAGCGCCAGGGAGATGGCCGCACCCTCCTCAGGGCTCTTTCTGTGTCCTGGGTTTCTCTGCCTGACAATCAAGCCCAGCCCAGCCTCACCAGCACTTGTCTCGTCCTGATCCCAGCTTTTGATCGTGGGCTCCTTCCGTGTCACTGGGCTCCACTCTGCTCTTGGGGCTGGAGGGGGTACTGGTTTTGGATTTTGTGGTCCCCGGCCTTCCCCCCACTGTTGCCACACCCTGTATGGCCTGGAGGCAGGGCTAATTAAGGAGGCTCATGGTGCCTGGGCCTCTGGGTGAGGGGGGGCGGGTAACAGCGGCCTGGGTGAGGAGGGCTTCTGCGCTTTCAGCAAGTGGCCCAGACCTACAGAGGTCAGAGAGGTATTTCACCTTCCGGGTCCGCAGGGCAAGGCAAATCTGGGTTTTTTGAAATGCATTGAGCTATACAAGCTCAGAGCCACCCACATACCCCTTTTATTGGGGCCTGCCCAGCGTGACCAAGATGGTCCATCCCGTTCCCCAGTTCAGCACCCCTCCGCCTCTTTTATCAATAACCCACTGCATCCCGTCCCCACCTCCCGTCCTGTCCCCATGATTCAAGCCCATCCTTCACCTAAATTCCTGGGGGAGGTGGGAGGGGCTCAGCGGAGGCACCAAAAGTTGTTTCCAAAAGTCTGGGACCTCCTCTCTCCTCTGCTTCTTCCAGACCCCCTGTCTTAGATGCGGGTCCACGTGAGCCTGCTCCTCTCTGCGCTCCCCTCTGGGCTCCAGGATCTAGGAGAATGAGCTCCTTAGTCTCACGTGCTGAGGTCAAAGACATGCCTCACCCTTCATTAGACCCAGTTTCCCTCTTTAAAAGCAACAACTCCTCCTAAGCGCTTGGGCGGCTCAGTCAGTTAAACATCTGACTTTTGCTCAAGTCATGATCTTGCAGTTCATGGATTTGAGCCCTGTGTCGGGCTCTGTGCTGACAGCTCGGAGCCTGGAGTCTGCTTCAGATTCTGTGTGTGTCTCTCTCTGCCCCTCCCCTGCTCATGCCCACGCTGTCTCTCGCTCTCTCTCTGTCTCAGAAATAAATAAACATTAAAAATTTTTTTTAATGAAAAAAAAAAGCAACTCCCACCCCTCCTTCACTAGTTTAAAGTTCTTTTTGGTCATTACGTTAGTGGTACCCTTTAGGAAATGGACAAGCAAAAACATCTGAAAATATCTATGATTCTACCTCCCAGAGTTAACCACGTTCACCTAACAATCACAAGCAGCAAGAATCACCCCTTACTGGGCATTTATTTCGTATCAGACATGGGGCTAAACACTTTACGTATGTAATTTTATTGCTCTTCCCTACAGCCCTGTGGAGTAGGTATTTTCTGCATTTTATAGATAGAAGAGCTGAAGCACAGAGGGAGAGAGGTTACAAAACTTGCCCAAGGTCATATAACCTGTAAGATTCAAACCCCAAACCCGTCTGGCTGCCTGGGGAGCACACCCATCCTCCAAACACTTTTCAAAGAAATATATTTGTATAAGGCATTTTCAGGGAGTCAGCTGTAGCTATTGCTCTGTAACTTGCTTTGGCTCCCCTCATTTAACAATAGATAATTGACAATTTCCCCCACAGTCACTACATTGTCTTCTGCAATATTATTTTAAATAGCTGCTTAGAATATCATTGTATGCGGTTGCAAGGTTTGTTTAACTAATTCCCCATTGTGCCCGTAAGTACTTTCTAAAGTTTTTGTTATTATAAACAACAGACCTGGGCCTTTTTTTTTTTTCCCTCCCTACATTCCCAGTAATTTCCTTGAGGGTAAATTCCCAGAAGGTGAGGTTGGGAGGAGGCCTGGCTTTTGTTTTTCAGATGTTTGTAACATCTTTGGATCAATTACATATAATTTGTCAACACACTGTTGTGCCATTAAGAGAGAGAAGGTTGACACCTTTCCTAACCTGTTGAGTTTTGCACAACCTAGAATTATAGGAGTTGTAAACAAGTCTTCTAATAGCCCCAGATTATCTGCGGCCATTGTCAGGTCATGTAGAGGTGGTAATTTATTGAACAGAGTTTTCAAATGTGCCCAAGTACATGTGGGTGGAACTGAGAATGGGAGGGGTTGCGAAGAGGAGGTGGGTGTGGTGGTTGGGGGAGCCGGTGTGCGCCGGCCGTGGCGCTCATGTTGGGGCTGGCTCTGAGCCCCCCCCCCCCAATTCCAGCACCTTCTATCTGATGTGAAGCCTCAGGAGCTGCCCCAGGAGTGAGCCGCCCTCGGGCTGATGCTTGGGGAAGACATGGGGCAGTGGAGGTGGAGGCCGGGTGGGCATGCGGAGGTAACAAGTCGTGCCCTGTCCCTACAAGGCCGTGGGTGCCATTTCAACATGGTTATTATCTGGCTTTGGCTGCCAAGAAACACCAGCTGGTGGTGGCGAAACGCCCCAGAAGAATTTCTTCAGGGAAGTTATTCACCTACGAAACAGTCTCTCATTCCATGAATGTTGCGAGGTGGGAGGGTTTTCTCTGTGTTGGACGCCCTGCCTCTCGTTGGCCCTCAAGGCTCCCCTTACCAATCTGGTCACATTCTTCGGACATCACTTGCTTGGCCACAGCACATGGCTTCCAGGCCACTTGCTCTCCCAGCAGCTCGGAGAGGCTGTGGGGTGGGGACTCCATGGGTACACGCAGCACATTGGCTGGGGCAGAACCAGTTTGGACTTCAATCCAGTTGTTCGGTGAGATGTATGGCCCCATTTTCTGTGTGGGCAGGGCAAATGGAGTGAAGGAGACAGTCCCTGCTCACGAGGGGCTTGTCCTCAAACGGGGTGGCAAGTGCCATGACCCGCGTGAACCTTCCTTAGGTGGAGGCCAGCATGGCAGGCAAAGTCTTGTCAGCTCTGTGGGTAAGGACTGAACAAAGGGAGTAGCTTGGTTGGGGGGGGTGGTGAGGTGGGGTCTGGAAAGTACAGCCCCTTCACCAAATCACAATTCTCCAAGGGCACTTGGCTTCTGTGTCTTTCTGGAGCACATACCCTTTTCCTTATACTCACTCCCCAACTTTACCAGCTCTACAGCGAACAAGGAGTCATTTTTCAAAATTCAACATGGCGTCAATGTCCAGGCCCCATTTATAGAGCAGGGACTATGGATCATGAACCATCTTTTTTTTTTAAGCTTGTTTTTTTTTTAAACATTTATTTATTTTTGAGAGACAGAACACGAGTAGGGGAGGGGCAGAGAGAGAAGGAGACACAGATTCCGAAGCAGGCTCCAGGCTCTGAGCCATCAGCACAGAACCCGATGCGGGGTTCAAACCCACAAACTGTGAGATCATGACCTGAGCCGAAGTTGGACACTCCACCGACTGAGCCGCCCAGGTGCCCCAATCTGGCACTCATTTTAAATACTTTTCGTGTATTCTTTAATTCTTCCTGTAGCTCCGCAAGGTAGATGCTATAGTCTTTTCTATGTTACAGATGGGTAAACTCAGGCTGGGGGAGTTTAAGCCATTTGCTTCACCCAATCACACAAATTGCTATTAAAACCTAGATTTGTGTGGTCCCCAAGTTTGGTTTCTTGACCACAGTAGCCTCATGCTTCTGTCTGAAGCTCTTCCTCACTCATGTCTCTTGGCTCATAGCTGTGCCCTCCATAAACCCTGAATATCATTTCAGAGCCTCCACTACTGTGTGATTGTTTTATTTATGTCTCTCTGTCCTGCTGGAAGGGGTCAGGGATTGTGTGTGCCTCGTATCCATAGCCCATCATCTGGCTCAGAGCCCAGCATGCAGTAGACACTTAATAAACACTCAAGGAAAGAATAAGTCTGAAAACTGTCAGGGCGCCTGGCTGGCTCCGTTGGTAGAACATGTGAAACTTGATCCTGGGGTTATGGGTTCGAACCCCACGGTGGGTGTGGAGACTACTTTAAAATCTTAACAAAAATTGTAATAACTCGTTTGGATGTCTGCATTTCTGTAGACTTTATCTTCTTCTGGAACACCCAGAAAATAGAGTAAATTTAGGGGACACGTAAACCCTCAGACAGGACTGAGTTAATACCAAAGGTTTTTTTCCACCTTTGCAAAACTGTTTATGACAAAAGTGTTTTTCTTACTTGATATTTCTCTTTTAGATTTTCACAGCATTCTGGGACATTACCTGTTTCTCATTTGTGATCTTTCGTGATCTTCATATCTGCCCTGGGAGGTGGGTTAATCAGGTGTAAAAAGTGTCTGTCTCAAGGGCGCCTGGGTGGCTCAGTCGGTTAAGCGTCTGACTTCAGCTCAGGTCATGATCTCATTGTCTGGTCCTTGAGTTCGAGCCCCGCGCTGGGCTCTGTGCTGACACCTCAGGGCTCAGAGCTCAGGATACTTGAGTATCCTGGCTCGGGATACTCCTCCTCCAATCAGCCCCTGTCTCTGGGTCTTGGCGATGTCAGCAGGTGCCTGCCGGGTTAAATGTTTCTTTTTTAGATGCTCAGGGGCGGCCTGGAAAGAAGGGCACTGTCAACCTTCCTTTCTTGGGGCTGAAGCCCTTTCCACTTGTGAGCATCCTTTCTCCTATTTGGCTGAACCGCACTTGGGACTATCAGCCTTGAGCTTGGAGTCTCCATGGATCCCCGTTGGTCCATCCTGACCCTGTGTTCTAATTTCGGAAACAACGCATGCCAGTAAGGCACCCACATATGTTGAGCCTCACCCTTATCAGACCGTGGTCCTGTTTTGCTCCGGGAAGGTGGCAGTCATTAGAATTGTCCTCTTGACCCCAACCCTCCCCACAGCCATCAGACCTTCACAGCCTTTATAAGATAGGAGATCTTCACGTAAGCCTGAAGGTTGAGGGTGAGGGGCAGTGGAGTCACGGAGAGGAGGGTGAGATGGGTCTGCTGGGAAGCACAGAACCTTTAACCAAGAAAATGAGGTTATAAATCGGGCTTTTATACCCCCTAGCTCCCACGACAGCCGGAGAAGAAAAGGTAGGAGAGAATGTGGGGCGCCTGGGTGGCTCAATCGCTTAAACATCCGACTCTTGATTTTGGCTCAGGTCACGATCTCACGGTTCGTGAGTTCAGGCTCCACGTTGAGCTCTGCGCTATCAGCTTGGGATTCTCTCTCTTTCTGTCTCTGTGTCTCAAAATAAAAAATAAACTGAAAAGAAAAGGTAAAGATAATGCATCTCACAGGAAGGGGCGGGGGGGATGTTATGTAAAAGCATTCAGGTCATCCCAGGAAGATGGGCCTGTGTGCTGGCTTCCTAATTAGCTGACCAGGCTGAAGACTCTGGCATTTTTATCCCAGATTCTTGGCTTGAAAGCAAATTCCACCTGGTTGCTTCTTTCATTACAGTGGGAGTCGCTAGAATAATTATGCAACGAAACGAAAAGGAACAGATCCTGAAACTCCCCGCCCCTGCGACCCTCCCAAGCAGGGGTGCAAGCTCTGATGGGGACAAGGGTTGTGACAACAGTCACCTCCAGGGGCACCGGTGGCTGCTTTGTGCTCCTCTTCTTCCTGGAATCATGCAGTCAGGCAAAGCTGGTGGGTGACAGGACACCGCTGGGGCCTCCACTCCGGCGTCCTTCCCAAGGACATGCCCAGTGGCTGCCTTGTCAGGCAGCGAACTCAGGGAAGAGGAGAGCGGAGGGAGAGGCGTTGGCTGCCAGCAGCAAGCCAGCCCTTGGCAGCGGGGTCTGTGGGAGGCCAGCAGGGCTCTAGCATGTGGCTCCCGTCGTCTGGAGCGGGACCAGTAGTCTGGGCCGATGTCCCCAGAGACAGGAAGCCAACGGGTCAGCCGCTGTTTTTCCAGCCAAATATTGATTCTCTTATGGCAGCAGGGGACGGAGGGTTTGTTTGTTTGTTTGTCTCTTTAGATATAATTCACCTCTCATCACACAATTTACCCCTTGGAAATATACCATCCAGTGGCTTTAATGTATTCGGAAGGTCCTTCGAATATCACCTCTGATTCCGTAATCCCCCAGAGAATTTTCATCATCCCCCATCATCCTCCAGCCCATTACCTGTCACTTTCTACTCCCTCCTCCTCTCAGCCCGAGTCCACCACTAATTTACTTTCTGTCGCCATGGATTTGCCTACCCCAAATTTTTCACGTAGATAGAATCCTATGTTAGATGACCTCTTGTGTCTGGCTTCTTTCAGCATAGCCCAGTGTTTTCCAGATTCAGCCATGTCTTAGCGTGGGTCAGTCTTCATGCCTTTCCAGTTGATGGATGTTTGGATTGTTTCCACTCTGGGGCCTTTACAAATAATGTTGCCATCAGCATTTGTGTCCACGTTTTTGCATGATGTTGGCTTTCAATTCCCCTGGGTGTATACCGAGGTGAGAAATTTCTGGGTCACAGGATGACTCTGGGCACCGTTTTGCATTCCCACCAGCCACGCATGAGGATTCCAGTGGCTCCCCCGCCTCACCAACACTTGTTATTGTCTGTCGTTTTTATTGCAGTCCTTGTAGTGGATGTGAAGTAGAGGTCTGGGGATGTGGACAAGGACATGCTTGTCACTAGGATGACCTGAGCGTGAATTGAGGGAGGAAGCGTTGGGATGTTGGGAGCATCTCAGGGAACATCCCTAGGAGGTCTGGGGACTGGTCTCCTGCAAAGGTGAGGCCAGCTGATTGAAAGCAGCGCGGGTGGTTTACTTACTGGCTTGGAACCCCCGCGCTGAGAAGGGGTAGGCACTCAAAACTATTGAATATATGATTGATTGGATTAATGAATAAGATGAGTGGCTTCCTGAATTAATGAATGAGAGCCCCAGTCTTTGGGGACCGAGACAGTGTCGAGGGACTTGGAGACAGGCCACTAACCTGTACGTTCTAGGAAAGAAGGACTCTCCTGAGTGTCATGCTCTCAGTCTTTTCATAGATGGGAGATGGTCAGCTATCCTCTTTCTCAGTAACAAGGCAAAGGGGCTGGTGAGGAATGGGTGTGAAGGGGCCAGGGCTTGGATTACAGACGTGGCAGACTAGGAAGAGTGGCTTAAACAACCCTGGGGACAATAGTCCCAGAAAGGCTTTAGCGCCCACCTAGCCATTCTCCTGTTGAACCTGACTTCCCAAATCTACTTTGTATGGATCGTTCAGCTTCAGCTCACTCTCTGCAGAGGCTGCTGGGATTGTTGCTTCCTGTGGCAAGGAATTGGGCAGCCGACAGCCCAGCATCGTCTCAGCATGAGCTAGTCGTCTATTGCTGGTGGCTGTGTGGGGGCGGGGGGGAGGTAGAGCTGAAAGCCTGCGGGTGCTCTGCTCCTTGAAGCCTGGCACTGAGAAGGAAGAGGGTGGTGAGAAGGCCACTTTCTGTGAGATTGGCGGTGCATTTGGCATCATCATCATCATCGTCGTTGTCGTCATCATCCTTCCAGTTACAAAATATTTTATATACACCAGATTCTGCCCAGAGTGCTTTATATAATCTGGAGACTGCTATTGATAGTCTCCTTGGAGGTCACCTTCCTCCTTATTCCTTATTCCTGTTAATAGATGACCAGAGGATAAAGAAAGATGGGCAAAGCCACCCATAGGTACCTCATTCCCTTTTTCCACAAGTTTGTCTTCCCAGCATCCCTTGCAGCTAAGGGTATCCAGCTCTGGCCAGTGAGGTGTAAGGGAAAATGTCCTGGGTGGCTCTTTAATTTTTTTTAAATGTTTTTTTTTTATTTATTTCTGAGAGAGAGAGAGAGAGAGAGCAAGGGAGGGTCAGAGAGAGAGAGGGAGACACAGAATCCGAAGTAGGCTCCAGGCTTTGAGCTAGCTGTCAGCACAGAGTCCGACGCAGGGCTCGAACCCACGAATCGTGAGATCATGACCTGAGCCGAATTCAGATGCTTAACCAATTGAGCCACCCAGGCACCCCCTGGGTGTGCTCTTTAAAAGGGAGTTGTGGGAAAGAAAGCCTTCTATCCTGAGAATTATGCCCTTATGGCGGCTGCAGCTACCCTGTGACCATAAAGGGAAAGAAAGCCAAGTGGATTATAGAGCCATTGAGCGAATCAGGTGACTGTCTACTCCTGATGTCTTGTTATGCAAAAAATACACCCTTCTTTAGTCACAGTAAACAGGTTTTTCTGTTCTTTGCTTCCAAAAAGCATAACAGACACAGATTTTATCTGATTAAGCCTCATAATCACCGTAAGGGGGGAGGTATACTTACTCCCATTTCACAGATGGGGGACAATCAGCTATTCTCTCTCCTGTGAACAAAGCAGAGGCTGGCGGGGAATGGGTGGGAAGGGGCCAGGGCTTGTGTTGCAGAAGCAACAGACTGTGAATCATGGTTTAAAACAACCCCGGGGACCACAGTTCCAGAAAGGCTTGATGAACTGATGTTGGAGAGGATAAGAGACTGGTCCAAAGTCACTTAACCAGAATAAACTGGTGAGCCAGAATTTGAACTTGGGTCTGTTTGTCTCTGAAGCTCTTGCTAATTTCATCCTTCAAAACCTCTGTCGATCATAGCCCTGGAGTGGGAAAGAATGTGAGCAATGGCCGGACCGATTTTAGCAGAAAGGGAAAACAAGTCGTGGCTTTCTTCACCCCCAAATGTGTCCCGGGTCTCCCAGGCTGCTAGTTTTTTCTTCCCTCATGGTAGAGTCTCTGGGCCCTTCCACAAGGCAGGACCGCAGCTATCAGCTGGAGATGGACAGTAAATGGGAAAGCATGCAGGGCTTGGGTCAAAAAGGCTTGGGGTCAAATCCCAGCTCTGCCACTTATTAGCTATGTGACCTTGAGTAGGAGGCCCAACCTACTGTGAGCTTTCCTCGTTTGTAAAATGTACGAGAATTCACTTGGACAGAAAAACCGGGTCAAGTTATCTTGAACCACAAGGGGTTTTATTTATTTGGCTTTTATTTGCTGAAGAATCCAGTGAGTGGACTTGACCTTGGTCATAGAGGCAGAGGTGTTAGTAGAAAGAGAAAACATGGTCCCATCCTTCCAAATTCCACTGCCCACCTTCACCTCCCCTGGTGGCTGCTTTTCCTGCTTCCCCCACTGATTCACGTCCTGCCATTTCACTGGCCCCGTGGAAGGAACATTCGTGTTATCTGGGGTCACTGATAGCCCAGTTTTAAAATGAACCCCGCGATCTCTGATTAGCTCTGTCACATGACCTCTCTGGGAGCTGGAGGTGGGGTGAATCCCACCAGAACCTTCCTCGGAAAGTGGGGATGGTTTGGTTCCTCGTGAAGAGGAGGAGAGTTCTGTATTAAGAATTGGGGAGGGGCGCCTGGGTGGCTTAGTCGGTTAAGCGTCCGACTTTCGCTTAGGTCATGATCTCGCGGTTCGTGAGCCCCAGCCCCGCGTCGGGCACTGTGCTGACTGCCAGCTCAGAGCCTGGAGCCTGTTTCAGTCTGTGACTCCCTCTCTCTCTGACCCTCCCCTGCTCACGCTGTCTCTCTCTCTCTCCTAGAAATAAAAAAAAAAAAAAAAGAATTGGGGAATAGGTGTTGGCAGGAAAACCCCCCAGAGATGCCCCCTCCCACACCTCAGGGAGCAGTTTTGAGCATTTAATAAGATAGAGATGTTCTGTGCAAGTGCTCAGCACTGTCACTGACCCTGGTAGACTCTCGGTAAATGCCAGCCGGCCTTTTCCCAGGACTTGGCCTGGAACTTCCTGAAGCCCTTGGCCTGTCCATCTGCGTCAGTGGGCATATTTTGGGGAATGGGCCCATCTCCACTCTGCAGCTCCTATCCATCACCCCAGCCTTTGTCCCTGTCCCCAACATGACAATTATCATGTGGCTCGAGATGAGACTCTAATCCTATTACTCATTCATCAACCAGCGACCAAGAACGGAGCTGGATCGAACACTGCCAAGGAAGCTGAGAGAAGCCTTCTCTACCACTGTGAAACTAGGCTTAGCTCAAGCACAATAGGTGTGTAATTTAAGGTTTTGTTGAGCCGAAATCCAATCACATACTTGACTGGTGGATCACAGAGACTCACGGGCTAAGAGAATGAGATAATCCCACCTCACACAAACACTGGGATTCGGCTTTGACTTAATGACAAATGTGTGGCCAACCTTACACTGTTTCATTCTTTCCCCCTCTCTTTTTTTGTTTCAATGTATTTCTACCTCCTTCCTCTCTCTCGTCCCTTCTCCCCCCTCCTCTGTACTATCCAGAGATGGGATGGGACTCAGCAAAGTCCTAGAGCCAGAAAACAGAGGTAGAGAAGCAGGTGATCACCAGGTGAGAGGCACTCATGTTCATTGTCTTCCTTTAATTGCATGACGTCATGGAGATGAGAGATGGCTTCTAGGGACTGATTTATTCTAATTCCTAGTGGTCTCGGTTCTTCTCTTCCAAGAATGGCTTAGAACGAAGAAGGGCAGCAGGCAAGCAAGACACAAGGTCATGCCCATGAACCGTTCCCTTTATTCATCCAGTGCATTTTGTCCAGTGAGGGCTGCTCAGTGTGGGTGGGGAAGGGTCTCAAGAAATACATGTATAGTTTTTGACCTCTGTTAAGTGATATTATGGCTGTTTGCATAGAGATAACAGCATAAATGAGCTCACTCAACTTTATGAGTTCACTGGACTTACATTTATTCACTCCACAAACATTTGTGGAATGGCTACCATATCCTGTGCACGCTGGTAGGCACTGGCTGACACTCTCGTGGGTAAAGGTATTGAACAGATGGACAATGAATAGTAGGTAACTAGGTAACTAGGAATAATGGAGAGTGCTATTTTGGAAGTGAAAGGTGGCAGCAGTAGAGAATGAATTGGGAAGATCTCTCGGAGAAGGGGACGTATGTGCTGAGACCTGAATGATGACAGGGGGCCTGTCATTTATTTCAAGATGTGGGGGAACTTTTGGAGTCCCTGGGCAGGCCCCAGATGGTGAGCCACAAGTCCCAGGTTCAAGTTCTGCCCGCCACGTATGTGCCACTTCCCAGGCAAGCCATTCATCCTTCTGAGTCCTGATTCTTAACCTGCTATGCTGACTCCGCAAAGCCTCTGTGACATCTCACTGTGATCGCAGTGTGTCACTTGGCAGAGTGACAAGAAAAATGCAGTTTGCAAGGACGATGATCAGATTCAAGTTTCTTCATCTCGTGGGCAAACTGGGCGTGGGTGTGTAGTGAGTGCTGTCCCCACAAGTGGAAGTGGCCCGGGACTAGTCTGTGGAATGGCTTGCCGTTACTTTTTTCTTCCTGAAGCTTCTGCATGTGTCTGCCCTGAGCTGACATTTTCCAGATTGATCCTTTCTATTGGTGGAGAGCTAACCCGAGCTTTCAAATGAGAATCCTGGGGCCTCTCGAAATAATTTGAGATGAACTTGACTCTCATCACTCCTGCTCTGGCCCCACAGAAGGTCAACTTTGTAGCCAACACTATTTTGACATTAACTCTGTGCCAAATACTTGACTTATATTATCTCATTTCAGCTTTACCCGCACCCTATTTCTAAGACAAGGAAATCAAGGCTCTTAGAAGTTGAATGACTTACTTCAAGTTATACAGTTAAGACTATGGCAGAGCTGAGATTCAAATGGTTCCACTACTATTATTACTGTTATCAGCACTAATAATGAAGGCTTCCATTTATTAAATGATTACTCTGTGCCATGTCTATATTGTTATTGATAAGCCAGTTATTTTTCTAGTTGCTGGTCCTTAGTAGGCAATATTCCTTTTATTTCCAGATGCTCTTAAGAACTGCTCTTTGTCGCTGGTGTTCCTTCACTAATATATTTCTAGGCGTGGATGTTTATTTGTTTATATGGCTTGGGAATCCTGGATATGAGGTGTTAAACAGGGGAGTAACTGCTTTCATTTCCACAGAATTTATATGTTGAAACCTAATACCCAAGGTGATGATACTAAGAGGTGGAGTTTTTAGGAGGTAATTAGATCATGAGAGTAGAGCCCTCACAAAGAGGATTATGACTCCTACAAAAGGGACCCCAGAGAGATCCCTCACCACTTCCACCAAGTGAGGCCACATGAGATGATAGAGGTGTAGAAACCAGAAAGTGAGCTCTTACCAGACAGAGACTCTGCCAACCACTTGATGTTGGACTTCTGCCTCCAGAACCTCGAGGAATACACATTTCTTTATAAGCCACCCAGTCTATGATGTTTTGTTATGACAGCCCAGACTGAGACATGAGGACCGGTGACTTCCATTAATTCTGGAAAATTCTCAATTGTTCCTGTGTGATACTGTGTCCCCACTAATTTCTTATCCTTTCTTACTGGAACTCAGGTTAGGTGTATGCTAGACCTTTTCCCTTTGCTCTTCCTGGATTTTAACTCTCCTCTTCCAAATTTTCCACCTCTATTTCTCACTGTGTGGTGGTCTGAATAATTCCTTCAGATCCGTTGTCCAGTTCACTAATTTCCCCTCATGCTGTGTCTAATTTATTTAAGCTCCTCCTTTCCTTGTTTAAATAGAAGTGTAACTTATAGAGAGAAGTGTAGAAATCGTAGGTTTATAGCCTGATGAATTTTCAGAGGGTGAATATAATATACAACCATCAGCCAGGCGAACGAGCAGAGCATGACCAGCACCCTCGAGGCTCCTTGCTCCCTTCCTAGCTCCCCACCTTCTTCTCTGCAGAAACCACTTGTTGACTTCTACCATCAGAGATGGCTTTGGCTGCTTTCAACTTCCCCAAAATGGAATGACACAACCTGAACCCTTTTGTCTTACTTATTTTACTCCGTCATAAGGTTTTGAGACTCATCGACGTAGCTGTGTGTCTAATCTACTTCTAAAAGTTTCACTGAATACTAAAGACATACTAGACACGCTTGACTCTACGTTCTGTGTCTGTTTGTTCAAATATGTACAGATTTGCAGGTCTTAATCTCATGGTGGTTTGCTTCCTTGTGATTTCGTGGGGTTTTCTTTTGAAGTCATGTCATCTTGGTCCTTTACCTGTAGGAATGGTTTGAGGCCTAGTATGTCGGGCATTACACTAGACACAATTTGCGTTTGCTTTCGCCAGACTTCCTAATTAGGTACCAACACTGGGCCACTTGAAAAAATAGTTGGGCGGCACCTGGGTGGCTCAGTCGGTTAAGCATTTGACTTTGGCTCAGGTCATGATCTTGTGGTTCGTGAGTTTGAGCCCCACATCAGGCTCTGTGCTGACAGAGCCCGGAGCCTGCTTTCGATTCTGTGTCTCCTTCCTTCTCTGTCTGTAACTCCCCCTGTTCTCAAAAATAAATAAATATTTTTAAAAATTAAGAAAAAACAGTCAGCACAGGACTTTTTGTGCCATACGTATAGATTTGGTGAATGGTTTCTGAGTCGAGACCCACGTTCAGCTCATGACGAAGCTCTCGGGGGAGTCTGGTGAAAGCCCTGTGGTCTGTCTTCTGTGCCACGGCAGCAAGGTGCTGCTGCTGTTTTCGGTAACGGCTTTATTGAGATATGGGATGCTATGTTTTTTGATCCTAATTCGCTGACTGAGGGAGTCACCTTCCAGGGGTCACCAAGCTAAACCACGAAGCTAAGCCACCTTGCTTGGGTCCCAAGCCCTGTGCTGGCTTCTCCACATACCGGAGTCCCTTTGCGACAAAGGCTTACGTCCACCAGGTGCCAGCAGCTGGTTCCCTGGCAAACATGTCCACGCTTACTTTCTCTCTGCTTTTGAGCATTCTGATTGGTTCTGGTCTCCAAGGAGTTCATTTGCTTTGCTTACCAGCTCCCTCACGCATCAGAAGAAAAAGGGCCTTCTGCCTTCTTACAGAGTACGTTATCCAACTTTTTTTTTTTTTTTTTAGCAGATGTGCATTAGGTCGTGGGCAGGTTTTTCCTAAACCTCTCTTCTGCCATCTTCCCAGACCAGACACATGAGCTCTTGCTATGGGAGAGCTGTACCTCAAAAGTATCTCACTTAGTCCCAGAAACACTCCCTGGAGATCAGTAAACAAATATCCTCAGTGTGCCGATGAGGAATAAATAGAGACCCAGAGAGGGTAAATGACACATCTGGTATTGCCCAGCTGGGACGTGGCAGAGTCAGGATCCGAGCCCCGGTCTGTGCTGCTCTGGTGCCCAGGTCGGTAACAGGCGCACCTGCTGACGTCTGTGCCTAGGGTGCCTTAGGGTTCACTCTGGGTCGCGGGCCTATAGAGCCATCACATGGTAGAGAGGAACCGCTTAGTGGCCGAGGGTGGCACTTACAGTGCCGCTTTGGCTCCACCACCCAGGCTGGTCATCGCAGGCCTGTCGGCTTCTTCGGGAGGTCGGGAGGGCCACGCAGAAAAAGTGCCATTTGCTGAATCAAGCACCTTCCGTTATTATAAATGTGCTGGTTCAGACTTAGGACACGTGCCAGGNCACAGACTCTGAAACAGGCTCCAGGCTCTGAGCTGGCAGTCAGCACAGAGCCCGACGCGGGGCCCAAACCCACAAACCGCGAGATCATGACCCAAGCGAAAGTCGGACGCTCAACCGACTAAGCCACCCAGGCGCCCCAAAAGGGAGGCTCTTTGAGGGTAGCTCATAGCTAGGCTTCCAGGGTCCCCTCCTCTGAGTGTCCTCTGTCCCATTTCTTTTCTTTCCCAGCCCTATTACCCAATCTAGTCTGGTCCCTGGGCCCCAGGGCACAGCCCCTTCTAGCTTCTCCCGGCTTTGGATCTGGATTCCCTGGGGTGCAGCCCTGGGCGGACAGAGGTTGCATCTGTACCTGGGAAACCTCCCTCCTTCTGGAGCTGTCCTGGCTGGTGGGAAGGAGTGTGTCAAGCTCCGAGTCCTCTGAGCGCCTGCCTTTTTCTCCAAAGGGATCTGTGTATTTGTCAGGAGAGAGGCTCAGGCAGTTGGGAACAGACACGAGCCCTCGCTGAGCATCCTCTGTGCCCCAAGCTCTTGTTTTACAGTAACGAGCGGGAGTTATGTTTATTTCAGTACAGTTTTTCTGTGTTTTTGGTGACTACCCTTAGTGGTCATTTGTATTTCCTACTGTTTGCCATCGCACCTTCTCCAACTTACACAGGATGGACAGATGGATGGCACAGCCTCGTGGGTCAGGGCATAAGCTCTAGAATTAGCTGGGACTGGGCTCCAGTTCGGGCTCTACTGCTTTCTCCCTGTGCGCCTGTGAGTCTACCTGAGTCTCAGGTTCTCCATCTGCAAAATGGGGTCATAAGGGTAGCTACCTTGGACAGCGAGCTGGAAGGCATGCGGCAGACATCTGTGGTATCAACGGGCAGACAACTCTCATGGTCACCAATGGCTTGGTGTCTCTGCCTGAGTGTCTTCATGGCCTGTGAAGGGGACAGTCCCAAGAGATGAAAGCCTCAGGGAACACATTCAACCAGTGAGGCATGGGCCTTGGTGGGTAAATACCCCAACTTCTGGGCCTTCTGTGCAACCATGTTGTGGTAGCTTCCCAGGCTCTCAGAGGGAGCCCAGCAAGACCGAGCCCCGGCTGCCCACGCCGGCATCCTGCCCAGGAACGCGCTCTGTAGAGTCACTCCTCCCTTCCTGTCTCGCCTCTCCAACCCTCACAGTGCCTCCCGAGATCCCCTTCCAATTAAACACGCTCACCCCTTCTTTCCTTGTTAGGTTGGTTTCCCATTGCACATCGCTTTGGAGGTGCTCCGTGCTGTGTCCTGAGTGTCATTTTGTTGCTTGGGGACAGCACGATCCAGTCTTCCTGGGGGAAGGGATGTGGTCGCGAAAGCACGCTACTTATCGTTTTTAAATAGCAGCATCTTTTGTTTGGTGACATCACCCTGTGTGCCTCGAGGAAGCTGCCAGCTGGGTGGCACTGCGCTCTTGGCCTGGTGACCTTGCTCCTTGAAACTGGAAACACTTTTAATGTGTTCTTCCACTAAAACATTAAAACCTGCAGTCAGCGTGCCCCTGCCCCCAGATGGCGAGCTTCGGCAAGCGCAAGGGGGTGGGAGCCCCTCTTCTCCTGGTCAACACAGACATCTGAACTGGTCGGTGGCTCTGTGACCCGCCTCTGAAATGGACAGAGGTGCTCCCAGCGCGGTGAGCCACGCTCAGGATGTTTGGTCGCCGGCGTGGGGCTGGGCAGCCGGGGCCTGTCCTGCACCACGGGGGTTCAGTACGTGGTGGCCTTGTCCCCTTCTCCGCGATTTGTCACCAGCTACTTTGGACCACAATGGACTTGAGATGTGGGTGTCCTTTCTATGCCCATGTTACAGAGGAAGAAACTGGGGCTCCGAGCAGGAATGAGACTCGGCCCTGGCGCTCCCAGGTGCGAAGTAGAGAGCCCTGGTTTGGAGCCAGGATTGCCCCGAGGCAAGGGAAGAGGGGGGAGCCCCGGGACCGGAGCGCGTGTGAGGTTGGTGCACGCACCCTGCTTCCTGGTGGAAACGCCTCTCTATCTAGGTCCTAGGAGGTGCGTGGGGGGTTCCATGGGGCCTTTGGGGCAGAGTCTAGGTGGGCTTCTCGGGGAATGGGGAGACAAAGAGGACAATGGGGAGGGGGCATCAGCCCTGGGAGAGGAGAAGAAAAGGTGGCCATTGAAGGGGCCTCCCAGCTCGCAGGAATCTGGCCCCAGCTGCTTGAGGTTGTGCCAAGGGCCTGGGATTTACTGCCCCCACCTGCCCCCCCTCCAGCCAGCTGAGGAAAGGGTGCTGAGGGAAAAGGCTATCCAAATCAAACAGGCATCAGGGCCACCCCTGCCTTCCCCAGCACATGGGGGCATGCGGCTGGTCTGTGGAGCCAGAAAGAGTCACCTGGGATGGGTCACACCAGAGCCCGACCCCACCGTTGGGGACAGCTCGTGATGGCGGAGTCTTCAAACGAGTGAGGGCAGTGCTGAAGCTCTCCCCCCAACAGAAGAAATGGATCAGCTGTGGGGCACCTCATTGTGGACCCTCTACCATCCCCATCATCATCAAGCTGACGTCCTTTGGCCATTTCCCAAGTGCCAGATGTCACTCCGGTGCTTTGCCTACATCAGTTTGTTGTAAAGCTTGTTACCTCCCGGTGAGGCTGAGTGGGGCTGCTGGCCATGCAGCGCCTGTACGTGAACAAGAAAAAGGGGTTCCCTCCCAGCAGGATGCAGACAGCACCGGCTTGCCGAGCAGAGAGGGGGTGACTTTCAAGGGGCACCGAGCAGATCGGTGCCCCTTGGTTGGGCACCTCTCACGATCCCCATTTCACAGATGGAGAAACTAGAGGTACTTGGCCAACGCCCTGTGGCCAGTAAGTGGCCAAGTCAGGATTCAAAACTGCCCAAGTCTCAAACCACCGGGATTCACCATGATGTCACATGTTACAGCCACTCCGTTTTATAGGCAAGCACCCATCACGGTGCTGGTGGGGGAGACAGATGGGGTCCATCTATAGAGATGCCTTTCATTAAAACCTTGTAATTACCCGACTTGTGTAAAAAGAAGATAATTTGCTGCAGGTTTAAAGTCATCAGTGTAGTGGGGAAAAGAAAAAAAACCAAAAAACAACCCCAAACTGGTAAATACTATTAGCTGCTCTCCAACTTTGTTGAATTTAGCTGATGTTTTTGGTGTTGACTTTCCCAGCTATCAGCTTAACTATATAAATCCAGTTGATGTGTCTTTATTCAGATAAAACTCTAATACTGCAAGTGTAGCAAATTAGATGCAAATGCCCCCTTTTTATTTTAAGTATACTTAAAGCTGCCTTTCCAATGCAAATTTCATAGGAAATCTCAACCAGCTAGGACAGACCTCTTATAGCTGTCAGCAGGCAAATGCTTTCATTTTGGTCTCAGGCAAGGGAGCTGCCTGCTTTTTTTCTTTTTGCCCCCGCAGACTGAGATAATTAAAACTACAGAGAAATAGTTTTAAATATACATGATACACACAGTTCCTTAAATTATGGGATAATGCATAAATTCACCCATTACCATATTTGATAGCGGTCTCGCTGACCGAAGTTGGGAGGTGGTTGGCGGTGGGGGCTGGGTGGTGTGCTTTTCTCCGGCAACTTGCTTCCCATGTCAACAGCCACTGCGACTTCTGTCGCTTCACCTGGTGTCCTGAGGAGCCCCAGTAATGGTTCAAAAAGAGGTTGTGAACACACTCATTAAAAAGGGGCTGCAATGTTGGGTTGTTTTTTTTTTTTTTTTTGAAAGAAATAAAAATGTTAATGGTAACTTTCTTTTCCTTTTTTTTTCCCTGGCTGTCTCAGTCTCTTTGGAATACATATCCATTTCGGCTTTGATTTGTTGAGCTCCCTGAATGAGTTTATCCAAACAATGTGAATTTACTTAGATCTCTCTCAAATCCCACATCTCTCGTGGTTGGTAAAGCTGACTTTAGCTAAGAAGGGCTGGATCAGTGTGATTTGAAATTCACATTGAAAATGATAAGGGCTTTGCTGGAAATAATAAGCACAGTCAAATGCTGTCAGGAGGAAACATGCGGGGAGAAATTTGGTAAGGCTGCGTCCCACCCTCCCTCCTTCTTTCCAGAAACAAGGTAGAGAAGGGAGGGGGAAAGGTGAATGGGGCTTTTCTCAGACACACACTATAGCTTTGTAGGTGACGGGGATGCTGGTTCTAAAAAGCCTTGTGCATGAGATTTATTCTTTATGGTTAGCAAATGGCAGCCATCCCTTGATGGGTGACGGACACCCATGGGCCTTTGGGGTGGCAGCCATCTTTGCCAACATGGTGCCCAGCACCAGCTGGAATCCCTCCCCGCCCCCGCCAACCATTTCTATCTCCATCTCTATTTTTATCTCCCTTCTCCCCACCTCTCTTTCTCTCTCTCTCTCCTCAATTCCTTTCTAAGCACCTAGTCCACGGCTGGTCGTGAACTAAACACTTTTCTTCATAGGAGGCGCCATGGAGGTGTGACCTGGTGGAGCTGTGGAGAGCGCTTGTGGCCCTCATCTCCCTTCCCTTCAGCTGCCGGGGGCGGGGGGGGGGGAGACCAGCCCCTTAAGACAGAAGCGTTTGGAAATGGTTCTTGAGAAACTCTGAAGGGAGATACTTTTCCGGAACACGTTAAGCAGTGGAACGGAAGGGGAGGAGGGGAGAGTGTGAGGCCAGAGGCAGGCTTTCTGGGGCGGGGAGGGCAGAGTAAACTAGAGGGTTGAGGTCTCCTCAGTGAGTGTGATCTGAGCAGACCAGCGCTTTTCCATCTTGGCGCCGCTGACATTTGGGGCTGGATAGTTCTCTGTCGTGCGGGCAGGTGGAGAGGGGGCTGGGTCCTGTGCACTACAGGGGGTTCAGCAGCATCCCTGATCTCTACCTGCTAGACGCCAGCAGTGCCTTGTCCCCAGTCACGACAGCCCCAAATGTCCCCTGACATGCCACATGTCCCTTGGAGGGCAGGGTTGCCCCAGTGGAGAACACTGGTGGACCCTCGACTCCTTCAGAGCCCAGATCCCTCCTTTTCCTTAAAAGGCAGGTTGCACGCAGGTTCCATCCCCACCTCCCAGTTCCCTTTTGTCTCAGAAGATTCCACTTTCACACGCCCTCCTAAGCAGCTGAGCAACCTTCCTTGGAAATAGGTGGATCAGAGGAGCTTTGCCACGGAGGCCTTATTTCTAATTATAGTAATCACTCCCCGTTGTCTTCACCATCAGGGCAGTCGGATCAGGCGCTGGGCTTCTCCTCCCTGCCTTGATCTATACAATTCTAGTTCAGCCTTGATGAATGACTTTTCTGACTGCTTGTGTCCTGCCTCTGTGTGTGTGTGTGTGTGTGTGTGTGCGTGTGTGTGCTCGCGTGTGTCGGGGGAGCACAGTGGCCAAGCTGAGGCTGGGGGCGGGGGCGGTGTGTGGATTAATTCTTCCAAGGCCTTGTCTCTGGCCCGCTGCAGCAACCCGTTTCCCACCCACCCTGCAAGACTCCCGAGCTCCGAGCTGACCTCTCTCTCTTCCCTGCGCTTGGGGCCCCGTCTCCCCCCTTCCATCCTCAACCTGGGCCGCCCCTCCTGACCCCACGACTCGCTATTTCCTAACTAACGCCGCTAATAGCCACTGATCACCGAAGGGCAGCTTAAATTCTATTTAGACTTTAAAAAAAATAGAAAAAAAAAAGAAATGCGAAACTTCAAAAGCTCTCTCTCGCTAGCGGGGCGGAAGCCAAGCCCAGCCATTATCAGCAGAAGCCGGATCAATATTTCAGCACCATCCCCTGGCTGGGTTTTCGAGGAACTTTTATTATTATTGCGGTTAAGCTGTTCTAAAGTGGAGCATCATTTATAAAACAAACGGATCCCTTCCAAAGAGGTTATTTTCCTGGTTAATGACCGATCGTCTGCCCTGGGGTCTGTCTGTGTTGAGATTCCAGATGGGAACAGGCTCTACCAGCCCAATTATCTTTATTAAGTGTTTTTCCTCCCCCTTTCTGAAAAATGAAATGGCAGCCGGCTCAAATGTCTTCTCCTTCCCGGTGCTCTCACCCCTGCGCCATTTCCTGCGTTCGCCTCATTATGGACAAGTATGTCCTTTAAGACACGGAGATTAATGAGGCGGTTTTATGAGACTAATACATTTTAAATTTTAACACTGGAGCTAGCATCTTTAATTGTACAATTATACATTCATTTAGCACACACTCGCGCGCGCGCTCTCTTTTGCTTTAAAAGATAACAAACCACAGGTGACTGAAAGTGTGTAAAAAGGCAGGATTTATGTTATTTTGCCAGGTACTAAAAATCAGGCCGGACGAGAAATTTTTTCTCCGGACAGACTCCTTAAGCTAACGTAGTTACTATTTCGAAGGAAAATTAAAAAAAAATTTTTTTTTGTTTTTGTTTTTTTTTTTTTTGTTTTGAGTGGGGTTAGGACGGGACAAAGGTCAATTGTGCCTCCTCGTGAACTTGTATCTTCTATTCCCCATTTCTACCCAGCGAGAGAGGGTGGCAGGAAAGCATTTTGAGAATTTGAAAAACCTCGATGTTCTGAGGTCCAGCTATAGCCGGTGAGAGAAGGAGACAGAGAGAGGGAGAGACCGGGTGCGGGGAGAGATTCCACACCCCCCCCCATCCTGTCTCTAACAAAAGCTCCCTACGTTCCCCACCTGACAGGACCTTATCGGGTAGTAATAAATAAGGCTGAATTATTGATGATAAGAACTGCTAATATTATTATGACCTCAATTAAGTGCTTTTTCCAGACACATTAGTAACAAAGGGTCTTCCCTCTCCCGGTTGCTGTTTTTTTCCCCCAGGCCCCACTTTACATTAAAATCTAATTGATCAAACCTATTTGCCATTCGCACAAGAGCGATCACCATAATGGGTCATCTATCAGCATGGGCTCCTCATCAGGCTATTAACACCTTTTGTTGCGGGCCTCAGTTCTGTACCAGCCCGAGAGGATCTGAAAGGCAGGGCCTCCTCCGATCCGGTCGGATCGCGTGTGAGGTCTGACTTGTGGTACCTTTTAACTGCCCTCCTTAACATCCTTGCAAAACATGTAAGATGCTCTGGGTGGGGAGGAAGTCTCGCCTTGCGGCTCTGAGTGACAAGATGGCAGCCTCCTTATGAGAACAGAAGGTGTTGTGGGGGGCCCTTGGCCACCTCCACTGCTGCTCACCGCCTCCCCACCATCTCCCCCTCCCTGCGGGCCCTGACATAGCCTGCTCTTGGCCCACTGTCCCATCATTATGGAGTCTGGAGCTCGGTGGATGTGAAGGTGTGGGAGTGTGCAGGCAAGCGCTCATTGGAGACGGATGCCGGCCGGAGATGGAAGCCGGTCCCCCTTGAACAGAGCCTCCCCAAGACTTGCTGGCCCGTCGTCCCTCACAGAAGGCCCATGGTGGCCCATAAGCCCCGCCCCTGAACTGTGTGCAAACTTGTGTTCACCTGTCTCTTCTTGGAGAGGGTTACAACTTCTATCAGATTACCGAATTTGTCCGTGACCCGCAAACAGGTTAGAAATGCCTTCTTGGGAGCTTCTCACATGGGGAAGTCTTTTCTCAGTCTGGCTGTCACTCAGGATCGGATCTCTGGCCTTGGGAATATGGCCAAGCCATGGAGATGAGCATTGACCCTGCCACAGTGTGGCCTTGGGTCAGTCTCTCTCTCTCTCTCTCTCTCTCTTTGTCTCTGGGCCTCTGTCTTCTCTGCCTATTTGGTCAAAAGAAAATACTCTCATCAACCTCCTGCTGTCCAAAGTGACTGTGGGAACGAGCTTTTTAAATTAGTCTAAAGTGCAGGGTCCCCCACTGGGTGCTGGAAATACGAGAAGATCAGAAGTGTCCTATATCAGTTGGATTGCTGTCGTTTGAGAAGCGAGAGCTCAAAATATGACATGAAGGAGCCCTCTTTGGGTGATGTTAGACAGCTTGGGGCACTATTCCGGGCCATCTTTGTGGCCCAGGCAACTCCACCTACTCACCATGAAAACAGCTTTATCATTTTTTTCCTGATTAGAAATGAATCCATCCACAAATCACTCAGAAGGGAATTAAAACCTCTTCAAATCTTAACATTCTNTTTTTTGGTATATGCAAAGAACAACAGGAAGATTTCCAGGAAGTTTTATTTTTTTCCACCAAGAATGCGACTCTACGTATTTAGGCCATTAATTTGTTAATTTTCTTATTTACTTAGCAATATATATTATAAATGTGTTTCCATGCAAATACTGTTCATCATCATCTTCTTTTCTTTATTATTATTTTTTACAAGTTTATTTATTTTGAGAGAGATAGAGAGAGAGCGGGGGAGGGGGGGCGCAGAGAGAGAGAGGGAAAGGGAGACTCCCAAGCAGGCTGTGCACGAACAGTGTGAAGCCCAGTGTGGGACTTGAACTCACAGACCCTGAGACCATGACCTGAGCTGAAATCAAGAGTCGGATTCTTCCTCGAGTGAGCCACCGGGGAGCCCCTGTTCATCATCATTTCAAATGGCCACATAGTATTTAACTGAATAGACTTATCAAATAGTATTTACCAATCCGCTCTTGTTAAATATTTAGGATGTTGGCATTTCTGTCTGTTATAAGCAGTGCTGCAGTAAATGTCCTCACATAAAAACGTATGCGCCTACCCAGGGAGGTTCTTAAGATGGATTTGTAAAGCCAGAATTTCTGGGTTAAAGGGCTTGTTACTAGGTGAGCCGCCTTGGAGGGGAGGTAAACTCAGTCACCTATGGCTGCCTCGGCGGGCTTGCTCTCTCCAAGACTGAGTCTGGAAGAGCCGGGAGAGTCGGGCTTCATTTCCCCGCCCTGGGCAGGCAGAAGCAGGGCCGAATCTTTTGTCTCTTCTGGAACTGCCGTTTAATACCCAGAGCCTTCAATGAACAGGCCACCTCTGTGCACTAAGAGGCTGCGGGGCGGACAGCCGGGAGGTAACACCCAGCTCTCTCCCCATTTCCGAACTCTGTCCTCACTCTGCACCCCGTGCTGGACAGCCAAGCAGTGTGTGTGTGTGGTGGTGGTGTGGGGGGGGTCCGTCTGCCCGGCGCTGCGGAGGTTGGGGGTGGCCAGGAGGCTGCCGGGCTGTGATGCACTCCTCCAGGAAGCACAGGATATCTCTGAGCACTGCCCGGCGGCCTCTCAGCTTGTGTTGTCTTAATTCAAGTTGTCATTCATAGACCAGGAGAAAACTAAAATCAATAAGTGGTGAAAATGGGCTGTAAAGGCAAACTGAAGTCACAGAGGAGGGAAGGAAACTGTTTCTATTGCCTCAGTGGTTTCCATTGTCCCTTCCTACTTAGACGTCTGGATCTGTGGCCCGTGCTTTAAAAAGGCAGATAGGAGGGGGACAGAAAATGAGAGTGTGTCCCCTTTAAAATATGCAGGGTGTCCACTGGATGAGATTTTGGGGGTGGAGGAGGGACCGTTATTTGATGGGGCCCCAGAGTATGATGAGGATGATGATATTGGGGAAGGTCTGTATTTTACCCAAGGGCCACTGCAGGTGTGTTTTGAGATGTCTGTCTGTTATGGCTGTGCTACTTTCTCCCATTCGATTTACTTCTCTGGGCCACGTCGTATCAACCAGAAAATGAGTCCGATAAGGTGCAATGATTCTCAGCCTGTTCTCTGATGAAAGACCTCAGCAGATGTGCACGAAAGGGTGGGGGGCGGCATCCGGGGACTTAGGGCTCTGCTCCCCCTGTTTTGATAGCAGCTCTGCAAAAATCTCCTTGGAAGTTAGAATTTCAGAACAGAGGCAAACATTTGGCCAAAATCAGTGAGGGAGAGAGTTTTCTAGGTTCCCTTCCGCTTCGGCGGGAGCACAGACATCTGTTGCACGCCTGCAAGTTATTGCTGAAAACTCAGTCCCCATTCTTCTGGAGACCAGGGTAGCCTCAGCAGGACAGAGTGGGTGCCTGGGCTGCGGGCGGGCCATGGGCTCTGGCTCTGGCCGTTCCTGGGGCATGAAGGACTTCTCGGTCGCCATGGGACATCTCGGCTTGGTCGCTCTCCATCTCTGTGTATCATGGGCTCGCTGGTCGACCAGAACAGGAGACACAGGTGGGTCCAAGAAGAATTTCAAACCCAGAGCCATGCCGTTGTGGGGACGCGACCCCATTACCCCGTGTGGCAACGTGACGGAAGAATTTCCTATGCTGCTTTTGCAGAGACCTGGCTTTTGCAGATTGGCATCAACAAGGGTAGGCTGGTGGAGCAGCGGAGGGAGGAGGAAGAAGCCCGTCTGCTACACACCACCCCGGCCGTTGGTTGGTCCCAAAGCCGATGGGGCGGGTCCCCTAGAGCCCCCTTCCAGCGAGCGTGTCAGCACTCACACTTAGAAATTCTGGGGTCTCAGGGAAGCACACAGATGTGCCCAACACAGATACGGAAAATCGTTTTGCGTTAAAAAAAGAAAAAAAAAACAAAAGCAAAACACCGGCAAGAGGGTTTCGGAAACAGAAATGTGACGTTATCTGTATTTAGAAGGTGAAATGAGCCAACGTGTTGGGAAGACTTTTTTTTTAAATGTTTTTATTTATTTTCGAGAGTGAGAGAGACAGAGCATGAGCAGGGAAGGGGCAGAGAGAGAGAGAGACAGAGAGAGAGGGAGAGACGGAGACACAACACAGAACCCGAAGCAGGTTCCAGGCTCTGAGTCAGCCGAAGTCGGGCATTCAACCGACTGAGCCACTCAGGCGCCCCGGGAAGACTTTCTAAGAAACACAGTGCTGCAGACTTGACGTGGAGCTAGAGGGCTGGTTTTGACCCAGAGCTGGCTTTCTGAGTTGAGAATTTCCTTACACGGCTTGGGGGGGCTGAGTCCCCTGTGTTCTGAACGGCGAGGAAGGAGTGCCTGGCCGGGCAGGGATGGAGCCGCGTGCACCTTCCTGTCCCAGCACTGGGGTCCAGAGGGTCTGGCACGGCCCTGGGGACTCGGCTGTGGTGAAGGGAGGAAAAGCCTTAGGGTGCACACACAGCCCCAGCAGCTCAGAAGCCTGGCGCTCCGGGCGAAACAGACACAACGGGACTCTGCCCCTTGCGCTGTTCCTATGTGTCGGCTTCATTAGGTCTTCTTGGAAGGGCACCTGTCACACACCTATCATAACAGCTTCCACCATTTATTGAGCACCTAGTCTGTGCCACACACCGTTCAAAGCCCCTCACGGATGGATTCGGGTCCTAATGGGTTCAGTCCTCTCCGCAAGCTGGTCATTCTCCCCATTTTCAGATGAGGAAATTGAGGCTCCAAGAGGTGTCAGTGGCAGAGCCTGGACCTGACCCTGACTTTGGAGCTTGGGTGCCACACCATGAGACTGTATCGTCTTTGACCCTGACTTTGGAGCCTGGGTGCCACACCATGAGACTGTATCGTCTTTGAAACCGCGCACTTGTACGTTCAAAGGAAGAGAGATGGAAACCTGGTGCCTTTGATACTCGATCTTGGCTGTGAGCAGCCCCCTTTCCCATGAGGCCCTTGAGGAACACGCCCCCAGAATAGGCCGAGGGCTCCGATATTCGATGTTCATAGTGGAGGCTGCCCCCTGGCTGACCCCAATTTAGGGTTCTGCTAACAGGGGCTGGGCTGCCCGGCACTCTCCTTTCTTCAGGTTGCAGGGAGAGCAAAGGAGAATAAAGTTCTCAACCACCGAGTTACCGGCTGCCGGCCTTCCCTGGTGGGGACAGTTAAAGAGGCAGAGAGAGACACCACGCCCCTCTCAGGGGAGCACCGTCCAGTACTCCTTCGAGCCTCCAAACCTTCCAGGACGTCGCCGACCTGACCGAGGTGATGGAGAGAAAGACAGAGACGACCTGACCTGCATCCTTCTCCTTGCCAAGGCCAAGGGCTTCAGTCCATGCACGCTCCCCGGTGGGGAGCGCCCCGCCCGCTCTGCCTCACACGCTGATGGCCACGCTCAGCTTCGAAGGTGCCAGTGACGCTCGCTGTTAACACATCAGGAAGGGGCAGCGTCCTTGCTCTGTAATTCTTAATTTTTTTTAAGTTGCGGAGCCCTATTTATTTTATGTGACAGTCTCTTCCTTCCCCCTACCGTGACGGAATGTTCTGTGGCGTATGTTATGATCTTTAATTAAAGGGAACTTAATTTGCTTTTGAAGCATCCTTTGTTCATTGGAGACACCCTAGGGTGTTTTAAAACCAGGTTTGGAATCATTGTCATTGAAGCCTGGAGTCGAAGGCGGACTCACCGCTACGGACAGACGCCAGTTGCCTGGATATGGGGGGGGGGCGGGAGCGGCTGCCCCCTCTCGCCCCCGCTCTGAGCTTCAGTGCAGAAGCTGGAACTTCTCCAGGCCCTCCCCACTGGCCTCGGGATTTTTCCGCCCACCTTGCAGAGAACCCAGACCCCGCGGGCCCTGCGGATGGACCATGGGCCAAAATTATGTTTGAGAAGGGGACGGACCATTTAGATGACAAATGGGCTTCAAGACACTGTCAGAACGTCCGGGCGGGGGAGACCATTAACGGTCACATGGAGGCAGCCGCATCTGCGATGCCAGAGCCGGCCGGTGGGTCCCCACTGCTGTGTTTACTGCTCCTTAATGCGGTATTGTTTACTCACAATTAAACCCTTTACCATTAATTTAACTTTCAGATGCTGAAATTGGTCACACAGCCTCGAGTCTCAAGGCCCGGACAGATGTGTTCTATACACTTGTTTAAACACGGCGCTCATTAGGAGGTAATGCATGTATAGCAAGTTGATTACACCACAAAGCAGACCGCTTTATCATGGGGGCCTCTCAGGAGGCGGCGGGAGGGGCCGTCAGCTGCCGCTGTCACTCTCCCCCCCAGCCCCCCACCCCCAGATCCTGAGTGACGGCTGGGCCCACCACCTCCTCGCAGGCCTGCTCGGAAGTACACAGCTTCCCGTCAGAGAGCCGCCGAGCTGCCTGGGAGGAGGTATTAATTGTTGTCAGCCTCCATTTCACACCCCAGATAACAAACGAGAGCCACCCTGGCAGTGTGTAAGGAAGATAAACATGTTGCCTGAGCCCTGGCAATTAAACACGCTTGCATATTTAACCGAGGTGCTTCCTGGAAAAAAAAAAAAAGGCAGCGTCGCCCAGAGCAAGGGGGCGGGGGTGCGAATGGTCCTTCGTCTTATGACCTGGGAGCTGCCCACACCCCATGGGGCTCAGAAGTGGCCCCCCCCTGGTTTGCTACCCCTCTGGGTAAACCCCGTTTCTGCATCGCCAGCCTAACTACCATCCAAATTTCGGTGTGCTGGGGAGGGATCAGATCTCTTTTATTTCCCGTCTCCCGGGAGAAAGGGTAAAGAAAGGGACAGATTCCGAGGCCATAAATTCCGGATATGCTTTTGTAAGCGGCGTGGCTTCTTTGAGCCTCAGTTTTCCCATCTATAAAACGGGCATGCTGATGATACACATGTCAGGGTGCGTGAGGATGAACTGGGGCCGACGTGCGTGGCCCCAGGCCCAATCCATGGTCAGCGGCGAGAACGTGTGGGCGCGCAGTGGTCAAGGTAGGGCACTTTACTTTCACCTTGGCAGGAGATGGTTCAAAGCAAGAATTCTGGGTTATCTGTGAAGCAAGAATTCAGGTGATGCCATGTCTGTTTGTAACACTCCTTTCCTCCACAGCCCAGAGAGGGTGAGACTCGATGAACTCACTCATGCCTGAAGCTCCCGGTGGGGGCGTGTTTTGCCTCAGGGCAGATTCAGCAGGGCCCGGGAATCCGATAGATCTCCACCTTCCAGATATTTCTGCCCCAACCTCTATGAGGATTGAATCTGCCAAACCACCCAGTTTGCTTCTCTAGTCCTTTTCCTCTGCTTCCTCGTACTTCCCATCCTCCTTTGCTCCCTCCTCCCCCTCTCCATTCCCCTCGCCCCTCAACCTTCTTCTTTAACTTCTGCTCTTCAGCTCCTATTCCCTTGCCCCTCCATTCCCTGCCCAGGGGCGCCCACCTTCTGCACCCCGATGTTTAAACGCCTCAGAGTCTCAGAGCGCTGGCGCTTTTCCTTCGTAGCCCCTCAGAATATTCATTCTTTGTGAAATTCTCTGTTTTGTTTCCATCTTCCAGTGAAGAAGATGTGTCTGTGTTATTCACCCTTAACCCCGACACCTAGGATGCTGCTTCCAGATGCTCCAAAGGGCTGTCTTCCAGCACAGACACCCACAGGGACGAACCAGACCATTTTTCTTGGGGAGCTGGAAGGAGAGAAAGGCCTTAGGATTTCCCATGGCCTCTTCTGTCTTTTCTTCCTGTGACTCAGTGAGGCTGCCCTTCTCGTGTCCATTTCGTTGTTGGAGAAGGAGGGACGGAGGGGTAAAGTGGACCTCCGTCAGCTAGATGCTTCCAGAGCCCCTCCCGCGGACCGGCAAGTCCTTGCCTGCTCCCCTCTGTCCTGCTGACGCCAGCTGCTGGCGAACCCACAATGATTTGTCCTCGGACAATGCAAGAAGGATGTGGCTCTGCCTCGTGGGTGACTTTGAGGGAGGTGGGACGTTCATTTATTTGTCTCCACAGCTGGTTCCTCTGGGGTTTGTGGCTGCCTGTGTGTCGGCTTCTCATCCGATCGCATTACCTTTCATAAGCATCGCCCTGGCAGGAGAGGGGTGCCGCGTTCGGTGTCCCGAGAGCTTGTGTGCGTAACGTGCCGGGCAAGGGACCCTAACGATGCGCTCAGCACAGAGCTCCCCTAAGATCCAGCTTCCCGCGCGTCCCAACCCACTTATATTCCTGCTCGGACCTTTGGGATCAAAATTCCTGACCCTTAGGCGAAAAGCAAAAACACTTTCAAAATAAAAAAGAGAGAGAGAGAGAGAGAGAGATTGAAAGAGAGAGAGAAGAGGGAGGTGAAATTTCCTGAGTTTCATTTCCCTTCATGGTTGAACTTGGATGACTCAAGTCATATGCAGTCAATCTATTTAGCTGACTCGTGCTGCCGACTGCCAGGAGGTCAGCGCTTCTGGATCTGCCAGAATGTGGTCCCAGCTGGCTGTACCGTGGTGGGAACGAGGCTTGGAGGGGCCGCGTCGTCTGGAAGCCGTGTCGGGGGCCCTTCTGCGCTCCGCGAAGATGATACTTCTTGGGCAAGCGCTTTTGTTTGCTGTTTGTTTGGGTTGGGTGGGATTAGCTCCGATTACATATTAATAACCCGGAGCACTATCTAGTAATTAGATGTTATCTTCCAGATGTTTAAAAGAAACCTTTAATATTTTAAGCTGCTTGGAGATCTCTAGGCGCATTATTAAAATGGATGGAATGTAAAATGGGCGTCGGTGGTGTTCCCTTTCTGTGGATTCTCTTGCTGGCGTAAGACCCGGGAGCCCAGGGTGCCCATGAAAGGACCCCAAGCATTTATTGTGGTGGCCCCTGTTTGGGAACAATTGGGGCAGCCACCCATTCAAAGGCTGGTAGAGGGAATGTCGCGGCACTTCTGGCCCCTGTCAATCGGCCAGAGCGGCTCATTGATTTCTTTGAACCACTTGAGTGAATCTCTCAGAAGTTCCCCTTCTCCGAGTCCCACACAATTGCCTGTTCTCTCTTTATTAGGCGCTTTGAGGGACAGCCTGGCCTACACCTGCCTTTGAAGGGGCCCCCACCATGGTTTTAATGACCTCCATCCGTCAAAGGAAAAGTTCAGAGTTCACTCTTTTGTCCAAGTCCCAGCAACTGAGGAGTCGAGGGTGCTGGCTGGTCCGGCCTCCCTAAATCACCCGCCCGAAAACTTTCCCTGTGACCCCGCTCATGTCAAAACAGCGAGCTGGCCACTCTGGCCATTGTCATCGGAATAAGGGCTGAGTGATGCTGCTTGGTCATTACGTGTGCCCTGATTGGCAATCAGGGTACAATAAGGGGTCATTAAAGGCCATAAAACTGCCACAACTCTGAAAGGGGGATTTTGAATGGAGCCAGAGGGCTCTGGGAGCCTGCCTGTGCAGCGCCTCCGAGGAGAAGGGGTCTGAGCCGATCAGGGAGGGGAAAAGTCAGCGCACGGTGTGGATTAAGAAGTTTCTCCCCTGTGACACCAGAAAACACTGATCTCCTGACGTCACTTTCCCGGAATGCGTGCCCCTTCGCTCCCAAAGGGGATTCACTCAGAGCAACAACCCGAATCAGGCCTCATGAAAAGAATCCCGGAGCCACAAGTCTTTATATAAGGAGGCGAAAGCGACTCATAAATAGATAGGTGCTTATTGAAGTAAAGCACCAGAGGGTAAAGGGGGTCACCTGTATGGTGACGGAGGGTAGCTGGGCACCCGGCGGTGGTCGCTCTGTAAGGTAGGCAGCACGTCGAATTCTACAGCTGGACACCTGAAACTTACATATGTAAACTTACATAATAAAAAATAGTCAACGTGTGTGTCCATATGTGCAAAGGCGCTGAATAGTGGAAGAGGCAGCTGTTACTTATGCCAGGGCCTGTGCTAGGCTCTCTACAGGGTTAGCTTGGTTCAGCCCCACACCAGCCCGCTGAGGCAGGTTCACGCAATCTTCCTCGTGATGTTTCCCCAGCATCGTGGGTCTTGGAAAGGAACCATAAAATAAGAAGGGAAGTCCTTTTTCTTAGGGTAATGGCAGGCTTAACAGTTACAGCTTCTGAGTCCCTTGCTGTGTGCCAGGCATTGGTGGCTTCTCCCTGAAGTCTTACATCAAAACCGTGGAGTTCACACTCTTGCCTTACCTGTTTTGTAAGAATTAACCATTCAGAAACGGGAGCGCCAAGAAGGGTGCCGTGGATGGAATCGTCAGTTAGTCAGGATGCCCCCCCCCACCCCCAACACACACCGATGTGCCACTCCACAGCCACGGGGTGCCAGCTCCTCTGGGCCCAACCGCGGGGTCAGATGTGGTACAGGGATCCTGGGGGTAGGCCTCCGCAGGCTGGGGCCTACACTCTGCCCTGCTGTGCAGCCTTGGGCAAATCATTTCACCTCTCTGAGCCTCAGTCATCTCAGCTGAAACGTGGCTGGGGTGAGGTGAGAGATGGACTGGCTTTGAGCTTCTCAAACTAGGCCCTTCCCTGCCCCAGGAGAAAGCCGGGAGATACACAGGGGCCCTCATTTGAGATCATCTGTTTTGAGGCAAGTAAATAAAAACATTATTTTTCTGTTCTCTCAGAAACAGATACATTGTGCACTAAATGCAACCCCCACCCCCATGAACTTAAAAATTTTTTTTAAATGTTTATTTCTGAGACAGAGAGACAGAGCATGAACAGGGGAGGGGCAGAGAGGGAGACACAGAATTGGAAGCAGGCTCCAGGCTCTGAGCTGTCAGCACAGAGCCCGTCGTGGGGCTGGAACCATTGAACCGCGAGATTATAGCCTGAGCCTGAGCCTGAGCCTGGCGCTGAACTGTCCGAGCCACCCAGGCAACCACACCCCAGCCCCTTCCCTATGAACTTTTTAGATTAAAAAGGAGCTTTTATACAAGTTTGGGGCTTGCCTTCCGTGCCTTTGGGCTCTATCCACTGTCCCACTTCTACCCCTAAGATCTCTCAGGGCTCCCTGCTTCCTCTCCTCTGCCTGTAGGGAGCTTGGAAGAAAAGGGTAGGGTCTACTCGATCCCCTGGCCTGGGGACAGCCTGAAGCTCTTCTGAGGTAACCTGGGTGGTGACAGGCTCCTCCTGGTCTGCGTAATGGAGTCCTCATGTCCTCATGGGGAACTTCACGGAGATCGACGGTGAGGACCGGCACTGAAGGTCAAGGCCGTAAGGGCCAGTTGTCCACGGGACGGTCAGCCCTCGTTCAGATGACTGGGGAGTCCCAAGGCTGTGGTTCTGAGTGCCAGTGAGGGCTCGGAGGAGGAGTGTAGGGGACGGCAGGAGGGACATCCTGGCAGACCCCAGCCCTGCGCAGGACTAGCTCTGAGTCCCTGGACAGATGACAGCTTCTCTGTACCTTGCCAGCACCCAGGGCCGAGGGTGGGGAGGATTCAGTGAGGAAATGCATGCATGCACTCAGGAGGGGAGCGTCTGCCATGAAGTCTCCGTAAGTATCAGGTGACGTCACTACTGTCATGGCTGTGGGATTAAAACCCTTCCTGCAAAGGAAAACGACTCACGTGGGGGCGGGTGAGCTCTGCTGTGTGACTCAGAAAGAAGGAAGAGAAACGAGAAGAAAGGGGGGAGTGGGAGAGGGAGAGACAGAGACACAGAGACAGAGACAGACACAGAGAGAGACACACGGAGGCAGAGAGAGACCCACACGCAGAGAAATAATGTGTATTTTTATGTCGTCTTTCCCTTTTCAAGGTTCTCTTGGAGTGAATTTTCTTCTTTATTTGCATATTTGAAGCCATTGAGATGTTGTCTCACTTTCTATTCTTTTCCTTTGGGTTCTTGTCTCTCTTGGAATGTCGCTTCCTCTCTGAATCTCCCTCCCTGGTGGCTGGGGAGTGGGCGATTTACTTGAGCCTCTGAAAGCAGACTTTCCTCTCCGTGGCAGCAGGGAGTGAGGCCCGTGGGTAAAGGGCGGGAGAGACGTTGTGGGATGAAACCTTTCTCTGGAGACCTAGAATCTCTACTACCTTTCCAGCTGCTGCTTCCTTTCCTGCCCTCTGTCCGAAGCCCCCCTCCCCCCACACTGACTTGTCCCAGGAAACTTCTGGAATGTGAAGTAATCACCCGGGACCCCCCTTTCTCTTGTCTGATTTAGGCCCTACTTGCCCATGAGATGGAGATTCCCCGTGATGCCCTCCTTCCCTGCAGGAATTTTCCAGAGCACATTTGTCTCCCTCTGTGAGACAAGCAGGGTTTCCTGCACTCCAGTCCAAATCGTAATGCCCCAAATACGACACCGTTTAGAAATCTCATCAATCTCAAATCCTGTTCTTGCGAATAAACAGTAGTGGGACCAGGCACAGGCGTTTGCTTAAGTTTACGCGATCCCAATGATGCCTTTGGGAAAAGCACCCATCGACTCTCGCCTCAGATCATCTGCAAATGGACTGAGGTTGACTGTGTGTTCCCAGTCCTTCCCAAGCTCTAGATTCGAGCCTGGCCTGGCCACTCGCTCGCCCCGTGACCTGGGGCCATTCCCTTCCCTTGGCTGAGCCCTAGTCTGTTCACCTACAAACGAAGAAGTTTACCTCGATGCTCCCTCAGGCCTCCCCTCCCTAGTCCTGGCGCTCATTTCAAACATTCCTTCGTTTATTAAACACGTGTTTACTTGGCACCTACTACGTGGCAGGCCTTGTGGGCAGTGGACATTCAGCGGTGGGCAAGCGGTAACATCCTTTCCACTCCCATGGAGCTAAGAAAGTCAGACAGGCTGGAGAGGTTGTGGGGTACAAGGAAGAGGGAGGAGGGACAGTGGGGAGAATTTATGACAGGGGATAATTTCCATCACAAGACAGATTTCCCAACAAGGGGGGCTAGAGGAGCCGAGGCCCCCCCCTCCTGGGACGTGTTCAAGGCCATCACAGTGACAGGCACCAGACTTGTGCAAGCAGTGCCCTGGCTGGGAGTCCGTGCAAGAGCCGCCAGGGGAAGGGCTTGGAAGAGCTATTTCCGGCACCAGGAAAAGCACGTGCACCGCCTGGAAAGCTGAAGCTCGGCCCCTTGGGGTCTGCACGTACCGTCAGATTCCTCCCGAGGGGGGTGAGGGCCCGCCGATGCGTCTCAAATCGGCCAGCGTAGTGCTCAGAGTCTTAGAAGAGTTGTGTCCACTGACAGGAAGCGGGAGGGAGAAAGCCTGCTGGAGGAAGGCCAGTCTCAGGGGGCTGCCGGTTTCTAGGGGGAGGCATGTCGCTCTCTGAGCTACGGGGGCATCGGTGCAGGTGGGGAGGAGGGACAGGCACTAGACATCAGGAGCCGGTGGGCTGGTGACCCATCTACAGGCCGACCTGATCAAGGAAGAGAGAAGGGCCAAGATGACACAGGGCACCAGTCCACACCGGCAGATGGGTGGGAACCCATGTTGATTCTGAACCAGGCACCTTTGGAAGGTAGCTAAGGGGAAGTGGCTGACTTCTTTCTGTAGGAAAGGGTGCTAGCAGGCAGTTATAACAGTATCTATCCCAGGGCATGAGGCGTGAGGACCATGTCGTGGGAAAACTCTGGGTATCAGTCAGCATGGGCTGGCACAGCATGCCTCAGCATGCCCCAGCTAGGGTGGCGTCAGAAGCAACGTATCTTCTCTGAGCTCTGCAGCCTGGAAGTCCAAGATCCAGGCTTGGCAGGGGCAGGTTCTGGTGAGGCCGCTTTCCTTCCTTCTCACTGTGTTCTCTCATGGCCTTTTCTCTGAGTGCGTTCATGGAGAGAGACTTCGGGCATCTCTTCCTCTTCTTATAAGGTTACGAGCCCTATCGGCTTCGAGCTCCATCCTTAGGACCTCATCTAACCTTAATTAACTCCCTCAGTGGCTCCATCTCACATGTAGTCACATCGGAAGTTAGGACATCAACATAGGAATTGGGGGCGGGGTACATAAGTCAATCCATTGCAGCCTAATCCGTTGTGTCCCAAGGAGTGACAGCCATTAACCTTGTAGTTCCTGGGTCATGAGGACATCTAGGGGTCCTGGGGGAAGGCTTAGGGTATTGTGGCAGTGGGCATAGGAGCTCAGAAATGAGGCCACTTACCTTGCTGGCATGGATGTGTTTTAACTTCTAACAACTGGCGAGGCTTCACCTGCACAGCCCAGATGAACACCAGCCTTGTATGGCCCCGCGAGACAGCGTGGAACAGTGTGTGACCAGTTGTATGGAGTAACCAGGAGCGGAACCTTTCAGAACACAGAAATCAGGTAGGGGTCCATGGTGATGGGAGAGGCTTTGAAAGTGAAGGCTGAATATTCGCTTTTAAGAGTAGTGGAGCTCAGTGCGTGCGTGGTCCACGCACTGCCTTTCGAGAGAGTGACTTGGNGAGTAACCAGGAGCGGAACCTTTCAGAACACAGAAATCAGGTAGGGGTCCATGGTGATGGGAGAGGCTTTGAAAGTGAAGGCTGAATATTCGCTTTTAAGAGTAGTGGAGCTCAGTGCGTGCGTGGTCCACGGCTGCCTTTCGAGAGAGTGACTTGGTTATTTATTTTTCCCCCCTTGGACTAACTATCTGTCTTGATGGGCATAAAGGGAGTAGCTGCCTCGAGCATCAAAGTCCTCATTACTAACCAGAGGGAGGCACTTCTCTCCTCTCTCTCAAGCCCAACCTTATCTGGAGGGACCTCTGTCCCCAGAGCTGTAAAACAAGCTCTTTTTCTAAGCTAACGGTGCACAATAGTGTCAAATTATGTATAATGATTTTGTAATGTGAACTAATGCCACCAGGGACCTCGTGCAAAGTACCACTTTCATTAAACTTATCCAGCAACAGAGTCTGAATACGAATTTAGAGGCGGCGGCGGCGGGAAATCGCCAAGGCACATTTGTTTTAAGCATGTGGCGCAGTTCGTCTGTGCAAACAGCCACTGGGCAGGAATCATCGGCACATTGGGTTTCTTGGCGTGGCTGCGGGCTGAGGTGAGAGGGACGTATTTCCCCCCAGCCCTTCACCCCAGGACCTCAAGCCTGGTGGGGTTGCAAGCCAGCAGGGGCCGGCGCTGCTCGCCCCTCTTTGTTTCAGACTTGCTCCGAATGCCATTCTGATGCACCGGCAAGGGCATCCGGGCCTCGCCTCAGAATTAATGAGACCTCCAATTACGTTCATTTGCTTCAAGGAATCGTAGCCAGCAACGACCCCCACATTTCAGAGTGTCCCCACCTCCTCTGTGTTCTTTTGGAACAAGCAGCTAATTATAAGAAAGTCATACCCGAGGAGGACACGTGGAAGAGACCTCGGAAGGGAATAACGGAGGAAACGTCACCTCTCTACCCCGGTGTCCTGTCCACGGACCCCACTTCGGGAGCCTGCCTTGCCTTCTCCGTGACCTGATAGAGCTACACTCTGCGTGTGTCCAGGGCCATCACCACCGAGAGATGAGAGAGAAGACATTACTAATCAAAACGCACCCATGCCACTTTTCCGACCCTGCTAATCTTAATTGAATCAATCTCCCAGCCTCTCTTGACAGTGAACGATTGCTCAAATCTGGGAGGCCAGGCTGGACACGACTCCTAGGAGAAAAAAAAATCTTCCTTAATCATTAATTTGTCCATTCCCTCCTATTTGGCCCCATTCTTCACTGTCTCCGCGGTGCACCGCCCGCCACCTACCCGTGTTAGTAATCACCCGTAAGTGCTCTTCCCAATCCGCTCACAGGACTGGGAAACCAATTTGCTGGAAGAGGATGGAACAGAGCAGCCCCCACCCTCTCTCTCTTTGGTGTGCTTTCTCTCCCTTCTTCTATGAAGTCTCGCTGAGCTTTAATTAAGTCCAGTGAGGTCACTAGTACCATTTTCTGGACACATCGGTAAACAGGTGTAGAGTAGGCTTTTCCCAGAAGCCAAAACTACCACAGAAGACATTGGTTTTAGGGAAATCATCCGAAGGTGAGGCTAGAACCCTATCCTGGTGGGATCAGACGATAGAACTGTAGTATCTTTGATAGGTCTCTCAAAAGAAAAAGGACTTCTTAGTCCTCTGGACTTAAAAGTTAGTCTTCAGAAACTTCTCTCTCTCTCTGTTCTTTTTTTCCCCCCAAATTATCCAGAGGCCCCAGACTCTATAGATTTCACTGCGATTTTTGTCTTTCTTATAATGCCTGTAATGGTTACTGCGAAATATGCATGAGGCACAAGATGAGATTAAAGTAGAGCAAGGGAATTTGTCACCGACTGCCATCACCTCTGGCTTGGACTATTGCAGGCGAGTGCTAACCGGTCTCCTGGCTTCTATCTGCCTCCCCGCACTCTGTCGTCCATACTCCAAGAGGAGAGTGATCCTTTTTAAAAAGTTCTGCTCCTCTGCTTACATTTTCTTAAGCTTTCCGTCTCCCTCGGAGTTCAAGCCCAAATCTTTCCATGGGTCTGGCCCCCAGGGACCTCTCTGGTCTCGTCTATTACTCTCTTTCTTACCCATTCCACTCCAGCCACCCTCGCCATCCTGGTGTCCCTTGAAGATGTCAACCTTGTCCCACCTCCGGTCTTTGCCCTGGCCGGATGGTCTCACCTCTGTTATCTGTGGGCCCCTTTCTCTGACTTCATTCAGGCCTCTAATTAAATGGCCACTTAATGGAGAAGACGTTCCCTGACCATCCTGTTTGATAAATTGCCCCGTCACTCTACTTTATTTTTCTGTGTAGCAGTTGTTCTCATCTGATCTATTACTCTTGTGTTTTCTGTCTCTGCTACTGGATAGTAAACTCCACGAGAGGATGTGCCACCGCGTAGTAGATGTTCATTAAATATTTGTTTAATCACTGACGGTTATCCTGGAGACAGGATTCACCGCGAAGACTTTAATGACTTGGGACTGCATAAGGCAAATTATCATAATTTCAAACTTCATAAGATGTCCTTTAAAATGTTTCATATTGATCTTGAATTTCCCATTAACAAAGATGGGAAAAGTCCACAAAGGACTCTCTCTGTTAATAAGAACAGTTAGCAGTGTTTGGAGCCAGGCCAGACATGGTGGCTGTCACTCTGGCTTTCCAACCCAACGTCGTCCCTACTCGGGAGTAAGCATCTTCCGCCAGACAGCCTATCTCTGTAGTCGAGTCCAGGTTCTCAACCCAAGGTGGGTTGCTCGTCACAGGTGGATTTATTGTAGCCTCGTGGATCGCTCCCTGGCCCGTACAGGCCAGCTCCCCCAAGGCTCCTCTGAGTATAAATGCCAGGTGGCAAAACAAATAAACACACTGTTCTCTTGTGCCTCGCCATAAATCGGTCCCAGCCTCACTCATGGGGCTGGAGTCAAGTCTGATTTATGCGGTTCGTGAGATTTATAGTGGAGTCCTTTAACATAAAAAATAAAACCTCTCAAACATGAGTTCTTATGCATAAATTCCAGAGCTAGCAAATGCTTGGAAACTTGTGTTTTCTTTAGATGATGCTGAACACGCCGGCCCCAGCTGAGGGATCATTTGAGGTGGAAGCCTTCGCTACGGGAGTCTCAGTAGAGAACAGCGGCTGTTGAGGGTGGCCAACTTTGCGCTTCCTGTAGAGTAGGGACTGAGTAACAGTCTGTGGATTTCTTGTTAAAATTGGGGTCCCTGCTCAGTGTGCTGAAGAGTAGCTTCAGTCTGACCCCTCCTGTGGGAAGGCTGGACTTAAGATTTTGTGTGGGAACAGTTGACATCATGGGCAGACACTGCCTCTACTTCAGTGGCCCTGGTGAGCTAGGTGGACACGGGAGGAGGAGGGGTGTAGCTGTGCACGACGTTGCCATTTTTAGGCCTCAGTTTCTCTATCTATAAAAATAAGACACTAGACTACTAGAGAGCTAATTATGGAGATGCCCTTTTGTATTTTATTTTATGATTCTGTGCTCTAGAAGGAAAGGACTATTTCCCAATATTTCTTTTCCTCCTTTCCTCCCGCCTTCCAACAGGGTTTGGTGCAGGGAGGAATGCCCCTATATTTGTTGAATAGAATTTGATTTTTTATCCCAATAAAAATGGCTTGTGAGAATGAAAATAATTCATTTGACTTAGTGTGCATATGCATTTGAGTAATTCCCCAGGATTCCTGAAAATAAAACCGTAAAATGAAGCGACACTTCTTCATGCCTAAAATTTGGTAGATTTTTGAGATATTTGGCTATTAAAAAATTCATATTTTACTTCTTCAGGGCTGATAGGTGTCATTTTGAAAGCAGTTGGCTGTTTGAGTGTTTTCTACCACTCAAAGAATGATAAATCTCACCATATGGATGCTTATGTGAAATATATATATATTTTCCTGTTTAGGTGACAGTTTTAGGATCCTTCTAAGCAGTGATAAAAAACTCGCAGTTATAATGTGTGATCATTTTGCCTTTCATTATAATGCAGAATTTCTCCATGCAAAATCAGGCCAAGATGTAAGCCTAAACCCAGGGGCAAAATTCATTCATTATGCATGTACATTATTCCCCCAAATATTGATAATACTTTTCATAATAATTATTTTACATATATTAGCTCTTGCTGCTATATTAGTATTAAAGATACCTTTATTAATCTTGAATATTTTGCTGAATAATAAATAGGATCTCAGAGGCTTGAGTTAAAAGCTGCTCTTAGCTAGAATGCTGTAAATCAGTTGTTTTATGAATAAAATTGGCTCCCATATTTTTTTCCTCAGGATTGCTTATTTAAATAATTTTCCCATTTNCCCCCTGCCCCCCCCGCCACTCTCCCTCCTGGCTTTCTCTCCCAGTTGGAGAAAAATGCAAAATCACATAAACCTTTTTCTAAACCCTCACAGTCAGAAAGGGCAAACACTCTGCATTATTTAGCAGGTAATAGGCATTTTCATCCCAGTGAAGCTCTCCTGCAGCTTGGTTTTCTTTTCTTTTCTTTCTTTTCTTTTCTTTTCTTTTCTTTTCTTTTCTTTTCTTTTCTTTTCTTTTCTTTTCTCTTCTTTTCTTTCTTTTTTCTTTCTTTTCTTTTCTTTTCTTTCTTTTCTTTTCTTCTCTGTTCTTTTCTTTTCTTCTCTGTTCTTCTCTGTTCTCTTCCCTTTCCTTCCTTTACTCTTCCTTCCTCCCTCCCTCTCTTCTTCTTGCTTGCTTGCTTGCTTGCTTGCTAACAGATAGACAACAAATATTGAGAGCTAACTATTTACAAGGCTTTCAAATACTAGCTCACTAAGTCTCACCCAGTTAGTGGCAGTTCTCCATTTTCCATACACTGAAACTAAGGTTTGGAGAGATTCGGGTCACTTAGCTGGCAAGGGGTGGAGTCAGGATTTGGGCTCAGGCTGGTCTAACTCCAGAGCCCGTGCAGGACTGTCTCGGAATCCAACGCCAGAGAGCGGTGCTCGTGCGGTGCCACAGAAGGGGCCAGGCCATGACATCTGGCCTTGCAGGTGGGGAACACTGTGCTGTCTTTGGTGGGTAAAGGGGGACATGGAAAGGGACAAAAGTGGCTGTTTGTAAGGACAAGCTTGGATATGACACACATCACCATGCAGTGGTCTCTCTCTCGTGCAGTTCGGCAAATACGTCTTTTGATTGCATCAGTGAGCAAGGAAAGCTCGTATCTTCTTAGATTTTCATAACCTCATCTTGAGCAGAGGCCAAAGGCTGAGCCACTAGCGCCCACTCGGGCTGATTGACTTGGACTGATTGCCAGGAAGTAGACTGTGTCTGAGGGCAACATGATGGTGGATGGGGGGTGCCCACCAGAGGCTGGGGACAGGGCCCCAGCAGCAGACATATTGGGTGTTGGCTCAACCTGGTCTAACGGTTGGCAGCTGCCTTTCTAAGGATTCACACAGGACACTTGGAATTATGGGTGTCACATTCTACAGAGAAGAAGACTCCAGTGAGGGCATGATTTTCTTCTGAAGTGACACAGGCCAGGAAGAGTGGAGCACAGGCTCCTCAAAGGTCTGTGAGCTGCTTCTCTGTGGCGCATGTCTTCATTGCCCTGAGAGGGAGAAACAAGTTGGGATCCATTTTGCCGACAGCCCTATGCTTGGCTGCCATGACCTTTGCCATGTGTGTCCTGTCTGTTCTCTCTGCCGGGATGTAAATCTCCTGGGAGCAGGAACTTGGCCTGACCTGGTTACTATATTATCCCAGCACCCAGAACTGTACCTGGCATTTGCTAAATCTCTGTTGAATGAGTGAATGCATGCATGAATGAATGGTTCTAATGAATTTCCCGGGACCTCCACTTTCCTTTGAGAAATTCCTGCCACTCTCACCTCTGGCTCATCCTCTCTAAACTCCGACTTCTGGATCTGACCGCCTCATGTGGTTCTGGATTTTCTTTCGTAATTCCTCTTACATCTTCCAGTTTTGCCATTTAATCATGACCCACGTGTGTTCCTTGGGAACGGTCCAGGGCACAGAAACCTATTCCAGAAGTAATTTGTATTCCTAAATATGGCCTCCTCAGCTCCCACAGCTAGGGGCGGCCTGGCTTAGTCAGGTTTTAGATATGCATATTATTATGTAAATGTACTTGAATTGAATATAATTTCCTTAAAAATATTTTCCAATGGAAAATAGATCTCCTCGCAGGAGGAACCTAGCCAGGCTGTACCTGAAGAAAGCCTCATTGTTTGCGTGAAGTGTGCATGAGACATGCCTGAATATGAGACATTTCAACAAGCTATTTTTAGAATTAATAATGACGCTAACAATAGCTGGAATTTATTGAATCCTTGCTAAGTGCCAAGCACTGAACTAAGCACTTTAAAGATGTTTTCTTATTTGAACTCTCCAACAACCCTAAGAGCGCCGACCATTGGTACCTGCAGGTTGCGGATGAGTAAACTGAGGCACAAGAGGGTTTGGGACGTGCCTCAAAGTCACCAAGCTTGAGGAAGGGCTGGCATCTAACACAGTCCGGGCTGCCTCCAAACTCCACTCCGAAGCTCTCTGACATCCTGATTCCAGGCACAGGTACCCCAACTCCGAATAATCTTCAATGGCATCTCAGAGGAAATGTTTAAGTAAATCTGAAGGATTAAGAACACAATGCACAATATCTAATTCCCCTCTGTGCCTTTTGTTCCGTGATTCTGGCTGGGTCTGGTGCCTCTCTAAGGGATAACTTGGAGAAGCCAGATATTTCTGGCTAACAAACGTGTGAAATAAATCAGAATATATCCCCAACTTTAACACGACACACAGAACCAGACTGATGAGCCTCTGGAGGGGCAATTCCAGGGAAGATTCTGTTTCTTTCTTTAAGGGGATGTTTGAAATCCCATGCACACGTGCACCCCACAGACTTTTTCTCCACGTGACTAATTCAGTCTCCTGTGACCTCTCTTTAGTGTGACGGGGATGCGGGGAACACAGCCTGCAGCTTCTGCCGACCCCAAACATTTAGTTACATAAATCACAGCACGTTTTCGGACTTTGAGCATCCGGAATGAAAGACACTTTCTTGGGGAGACATTGATCAAACAGTCTACAGGTATCTGTGCATCGAGGGACATTAATCATCTCTGCATTATCTCGCCCACCAGTAGAATATGTAAATGTGATTCCTGTCAATGATAAGAGGAAGTGAAATTATTCTTAGAGATGGGTCCATCTGGAGCTGTTGATACAATCTTACCTGAGACAATAGGTTGTAAAGATAAATTTTTTAGCATTACTAATCCAGTGTTGCCAATCGCCATGGAGAATGGGGAAATTTAAAACCCAACGGAGGATGTACAGTCAAGAGAAGAGCGGAAAACAAACCCCAGGTTTGCTTTCATTCCTGCAATATTATTTGGCAACCTAGCAAGAAAGATGCTTTCTGCATAGTTAAGAAGGGCATCTGGAAGGGTCTGGCTAGGCAGTCGGAGATTGTGTGCTGGAATACTTCATCCCAGTCAAAGGTTTTACTCTTAGCATACACAAGACAAAGGCCTCAAAGTCTCAAGTAGGACTTCCATTGTTTCTATGGAGTAGAAATTCAGGAATTTGATCTTCACAAAGAAATCTTCGTAGGCACTTCTGACCCATCGACTGCCTAGGGTTGGCAGAGAGTGTTCAGTGTGGAGAGGTACTAATGGGCATGGAGAGAGCTCACTGCAGAAGAAGATCCAGAGTTCTAACGCTAGCCATGCTTCTCAATAATTGTAACTTTGGGCAATTTCCTTCCTCGCACTGGTTCAGTTGCATATAGATCTCATCCATAAAGTGACATGGACTGGATACAATGATGTCTTCTCCATGACAGGGTGATGAGAGTCTTTCTTAGATGCTCCATCTTCTTTGTCAAGGTGAGACAGTTCACAAGTTCACCAGAGGACCTTGAGATGCTGAACTACAGAGGAGTCTCCTGAGTTTTCTATTGTGTGGTCACAGCGCCCAGCAACTTCGGGCTCTTGGTGCTGGTGATCTTGCGACGTGCCTTGTTATGAAAGAAGCTTCTGGAGGGGGGATGTAGGAACAGGAATGAATACTATCTTCATAGAACTTACATCACTCAGGAATCCCTGTAGGCGAGAGGTTACCTGCAGGTTACAGAGAAGTAAACTGAGGTTTACTACTCCTTTCTTAGGCATGAATGTTAAACGTGTTTTGCTAAAATTCTCAGAATTCCAAGTTACTCTGGGAAGATTGCTGAAAATCAATGGAAAGAGTGAGTTTTTAGGGTCCTCCCCACATTTTAACTGTCTGCTTCTCCTTTAAAATTGATAACTAAAAGAAGAAACTGTTATTTTTTAGCTCCTGGCTGGAAAGGAGATGAAATGTTTGGATGGGCATGTGGATTATCTTTCTTAACAATTAAATTAATGACGGAATAGCATGAGAAAGGGTATTAAAGGATGCGAGAAACTCTCCCTTGGACCTTTAAGAAAAGTCATACTAAATTATGACTGGGGGACTCCAAGAAAGATCACAGTAATTTCCTTCTGTGACGGCAGCTTCCAAAAGGTCAGAGATACTGTCTTCCCCCAAATCGTTAGCTCTCCTCAAATAACCCATTATGAATCTGACATCCACTAATTTGCCTAAATGTCCCTTGAACTTGATGGGGTAATGCGTTTCTCAACTTTGTCATCCCTGTGAATGTTAACCGATGTCCCTCATGCTCTATGGGCTGCCTACTTCATATTTCAGGAAAATGCAAGCATTTTTTCAACTCATTTATGTTGTTTCCCTCTCTCATCATCTCTCATTCCAGAATTAGTAGTCTTTTTTTTTTTTTTTTAGCTTGCCCTCACATGAAAGTTTTTCTAGTCCTTGCCAATAATCTTAATTTCTTGTTGTCTTGCATCTACCATTCTGTTTAGTGGCGAGATTATCGGGTGGGAACACCATAATATTGTACAATGACAAGATTATGCTTTTTGCCCACTCAGGAGACCAGATTCCCCAAATTTGTTCTGAAGATCTAGTTGGTCAAGTCCATATAGGAATTACCTGGAAAGAGCGTTTTGTTTAGGAAATTCAAGGTTGAAGTGGTAAATGATTCTAAATGTAGTAATGCAGGTCTTCTCAGTGCTTTTAATGGGCTAGCAATCTCTGGGACTTTCAAAGAATGGCACGACAGGCCTTAGCATCTGCTGCATTTATTTAACCACAGAATCCTCCTTTCTAAGCATACCTCTTATGAGGAGTGTCATGGAGCATGTATTGGGGAAAGGCTAAGTTAAAAGTGGCATGCCTGGGATGTGTTAAGAAAGTTTACGTAACGTTTTCGAGTGGGACAATAGATTACATTAGTCCTCGATATTCCTTATGAGTTTAACAATTCATGATGATTTGTGAAAGGTACTTATTAAAAAGATCATTTGTCGGGGCGCCTGGGTGGCTTAGTCGATTGAGTGTCTGACTTTGGCTCAGGTCATGGTCTCACAGTTCGTGAGTTCGAGCCCCCACATCAGGCTCTGTGCTGACAGCTCAGAGCCTGGAGCCTGCTTCCAATTATGTGTGTCCCTCTCCCTCTGCTCCTCCCCTGCTCATGTCTCTCTCTGTCCCTCAAAAATAAATAAATGTTAAAAATTTTTTTAAAAAAAGATCGTTTTTAGAAAAGAGATACTCTCATGTTCTGCTGGTAGGATTAGAAATTGGCGTAGCCTTTCTGGAAGTTGATTTCACCATGCTCGTGAAAAAGGTAAAAACTATGAGTACTTAGGAAGCATCAAGTCCTTCTCTAAGAATTTATCCCAAGTAAATGATTATTAAATTGCATTAAGACTTAGTTCTGCTGTTATTTACTTGCATATTGTTTGTAGGCTTGATATTAAAAAAAGTATTTCTTGACTCGTATGACAAGGGCACTAACTAATCAGAACAGGTGGCTCCTATACAGCTTTGGAGTCTCTGGACTCATGCACAGTAATTAAATCCTGGCCTGATTCTTTATAGGAGAGATGAAAATTAAAAACACAATCTTGTAGGGGCACCTGGGTGGCTCAGGCAGTTAAGTGTCCGACTCCTGGTTTCTGCTCAGGTCATCATCTCACAGTTCATGAGTTTGAGCCCCACACTGATGGCACAGGGTCTGCTTGGGATTCTCTCTCTTTCCCACTCTCTCTGCTCCTCTCTCCTCTCTGCCCTGTGGTTTCTCTCTCTCTTTCAAGATAAATAAATAAACTTAAAAAAAAAATAAAAACAAAATGTTGCAATAGGGAAATGGTTCTATAGACTGTGATATATCTGTGTAATGGAATACTTCCAGCTGTTAAAAGAAATGTCACAGAAAACTACGTCAAGGCATAAATGTTCTTGAAACATTACATGAGGAAAACAGGTTAGAACTGTATATAGGTAAGCGTTCTGTTTTGAAAGGGAAATCCATACACGTGGAGAAAAGATTAGAAAGATACACATCAAGTGGCGTCTGGGGGGTTCAGCTGGTTAAGCGTCCGACTTCGGCTCAGGTCATGATCTCTTGGTTTGTGAGTTCCAGCCCCTGCTTCCGATTTTGTGTCTCTTTCTCTCTCTGTTCCTCCCCTGCTCGTGCTCTGTATCTCCCTGTCTCTCAAAAACAAATTAACATTAAGAACATTACAAAAAAAAGGAAAGAGAAAGAAAGAAACACGTCAAAATATGAACATCAGCGATCTTTGAGTAGTAGGATTCTTGGTAATTTTGTTTTCTGCATTTTATTCGTCTGCATTCCTCAGGCGTGGGGGTCGGCAAACCATGGCTGGCAAGGCAAGGCTGGACCACCATCTGTTTCTACAGGGAAGCTTTACTAGAACACAGCCAGGTCTGTTCATTTCTGTATTCTCTCTGGCCACTTTTGAGCTACAACGGAAAAGTTGAGTAGGGACAGCAAAGACCACGAGGCCCACAAAACCTAGAATGTTTGCTCGCTGGCTCTTTACAGAAAAAGTTTGCTGACTCCTGGTCTGGATTATATAGAACAAATATCTCCTACTTGTATAATAGGAAGGCTTAACACTAAAGCAGAAAGCAATGAACTATGGAGTTGAAATAGCAAACCATCCCATTTAAAAGATGGGAATTTAAAGGAAAAAACCCTCAGACACTTGGTTATATTTCTTCCTAGTATTTTTATTAAAAAAAAAAAAAAAACTTTCCAGGGGAGAATAAGACAGAAATGTAACAGCCAAGCAGATGCCATCTGAGATGGAAATCGCCACACAGAATGTGTAAGTAAAAGGGTCAGAGTTTTCAGACAAGAATGCATTTGAACCAAGAAACCAATAACATCCATCCCTCACGTACCCATTTTTTCCTTCTCCCTCCTCTCAATGCTTTGCAGAGAATCTCAATAACACTTCCATGTATATATGTATTTATTTATTTTTATTTTTTAATGTTTTATGTATTTATGAGAGAGAGAGCGAGAGCAAGCGAGAGAGAGAGAGAGAGAGAGAGAGAGAGAGAGAGAGAGAGACAGCATGAGCAGGGGAGGGTCAGAGAGAGGGAGAGGGAGACGCAGAATCCGAAACAGGCTCCAGGCTCTGAGCTAGCTGTCAGCACAGAGCCCGACGCGGGGCTCAAACCCATGAACTGTGAGAGCATGACCTGAGCCGAAGTCAGATGCTTAATCGACTGAGCCACCCAGGCGCCCCTATTTATTTATTTATTTATTTATTTATTTATTTATTTATTTTAACACCCCCCATTTAGAATGTTGAATGGTTGATCCTTTCTTCTGCTCCTTGAATACCAGCTTCTTGCCTTCTACACTATCCCTCCCTTTCTCCTCATTGCCAGCTCCCAGGAGGTAAGAGATCCTTCTCTGGAGAATATGTATGGCCCCCAGGGAAAGACCAGTAAATATTGACATGCAGGGGTTTCCAAAAGCAAAATATGGCCTTGGAGCAGCCATCCAAACCCTCAAAAATTCCCACTTGTTTTCTAGAGTCTCCCTAGTAAATAGAAACAGATAGACAAGGATCTTTAGATAGTCAAAAAAGCCTTCAGTGTGAAGAAAAACAGACCCCTCTTGAAAAAAAAAACAAAAACAAGAAAGACAATATAGAAGCTAGGAGAATATTAAAACACAATTCTTATTATAAGTGTGACAAGAGAATATATTATATCTATGAAAATCAACTGGTACGGAACAAGAGTGTTATTGGAAATGGAAAATATGGTGGCAAAAATAAAAACGTGTGCTCATGGGTTTGAGCCCTGAGTTGGGCTTTACATTCATAGCACAGAGCCTGCTTGGGCTGCTCTCTCTGTCCCTGTCTCTCTACCCCTCCCCTGCTTGCTCTCTCTTTCCCTCTCTCTCTCAAAATAAATGGATAAACATTAAAAAAATTTTTAGACGTGTAATAGAAGAGAATGAAGATAATGCTGTGAAAAATCTTTCAGAAGATCAAACTAGAAAAAACAACAACAAAAAGAGAGCTATTAGGAGAAAATATTTCTTTAAAAAAATTTTTTTTAAATGTTTATTTATTTTTTAAAGAGATACAGAACATGAGTGGAGGGGCAGAGAGAGAGCGAGACACAGAATTGGAAGTAGGCTCCAAGCTCTGAGCTGTCAGCACAGAGCCCGATGTGGGGCTTGAACCCACGAACTGCAAGATCATGACCTGAGCCAAAGTCGGATGTTTAACTGACTGAGCTACCCAGGGGCCCTAGGAGAAAAGATTTCTTAAAAAAAGCCAAATTCATGTGTATTTATTCTACAGTCAGGAAGTTCAAAAAGCATTTACATAATAAGTAGAGACAAAGAAATTTTCAAAGGAAAAATAAATGCAAGAAAACTGCCCAGAAGTGACCCATTGTCTTTCCAGGGGGAATGAATGAGTAAAGGTGGACACTAAGGCTTGTTATGGTGACAATTCAGAGCAGCAAAGATAAAGAGAGGATCTTAAAAGGTTTCAGGGAGAAAAAAAAAATCACCCTTCATGGCCTGCGGATGAGAAGATCATGAGACTTCTCAACAGCAACAGTGAAAGTTAGAAGACAATGGAAGACTGCTTTCAAACCCTGAGGAAAGATTCTTCTCATCCTAAAATTCTATACCCAGCAAATTCCTCGTCCAAAATATTTTTCAGAGATGAAAACAAAGCAAAGCAAAACAAAACAAAACCCAAAAAACAAAAAACAAAGTGAAACACTCCCCCATCCCCCAGAGCCCCCAGCTGGCTACTGAAAGATGTATTTTAACAAGATGAGGGTATATGGGTGCCATACAAAATACCGTAAGACTGGGTGGCTTCAACCACAGACATGGCTTTCTTCTCCCACAATTCTGAAGGTTGGAAGTCCCAGACTGAGGTCTAGCAGGTGGACCTCTTCCGGGTCCGCAGATGGACACCTTCTCACTGTGTTCTCACACAGCGGGTGGCGGGGGAAGGTTTGCTGTCCTTCCTCTTCTTACAGGGGCCCCAGCTCTGTCAGATTAGCACCCTACCCTTACAGCCGCATTTTTCCTTTATCACTTCCTCATGAGTCCTAACCCTGATCTAGCCCCATTGGGTGTTGGGTCTTCAACTTATGAGTTTTGTGGGGACACAAAGTCCAGTCCATAACAAGGATGTAAACCACAGGAGAGAAAGATAAGGAATCTAGGAGACCACAGGGAGAAGCGGATGAGAAGCCATAGGAACAGGGCTTTGCACAGATCTGGAGAGCACCCGGCCTGCCTTGCATCCCAGCTTGGAGGCTCTAGGAGGGAGGTATTCAAGAAAAACCACATTGGGGCGCCGGGGTGGCTCAGTCGGTTAAGCGTCCGACTTCGGCTCAGGTCATGATCTCGCGGTTTGTGGGTTCGAGCTCCACGTCGGGCTCTGTGCTGACAGCAACTCAGAGCCTGGAGCCTGTTTCAGATTCTGTCTCTGACCCTCCCCTGCTCACGCTGTCTCTCTCTCTCTCTCTCAGAAATAAATAAAACTTTTTAAAAAAATGTTTAAGAAAAGAAAGAAAAACAACAACTGCAAGAACGTATTTGAGACCGGCAATCTCTTCTGAGAGGCTGATGGGGCTGGGAAAGCCCAGTGGAGACACAAACATGGAGATCTGGTGAGCTGGTGATTCTGCCGGTGCTGTTCCTTCTTCCGGAATACCAGTCCCCTACTCCCCCTTCTCACCCCACCTCCCCCCGCCCCAGCTAAATTCTCGCTCTGCCTTTAGGAGCCACCTACAATGTTACCTCCTCAGAAAGACCTTCCCCGAGGGAGGCTCCCTGACGGTCATATTCTTCTGTGTCTCCTGCCTGTTTCCTTCCTAACTCCCTCCTTTGCTGGGTGTTCTCCGCTCTACCCTCTTTCTTCCTCCAAATGAGCATCCTGGAGAACTGAATGGCCTCCTCTCTGCAGTAGGGTCAAAGGACCTCTGTGCTGGGCCCCAATGCCGTCTCTCTCCACCCCAGCCTGCACTTCGACAGATCACAGAGCCTCTGCCTCTGGTCTGGTATCCATAGTCAGCCAGGGCCTTGGACGTTCTCTGCAAAGCCCCAGTCCTCCGTCTCCCAGGGAGGGGAGAAGAGGCAAATTCTTCTGACTTCTAGGGAGGCTCCCAGTATGGGACTGATGGACATTTGAATCCAAGGGCCAAGTTTAATTCTACAGGCAGCCCTTCCTAGCTGAGTTGGTTAGCCTTTGGGAGCTTCAATTGCTTCTTCTGTAAAATGGGCATAATAATAGGATGTGTCTCATTATGATCGTTCCTGGAATTAAATAAGGTCACAGCTGTAAGCCACTTAATACCCATTCTGGCTGGTGGAGCTCATAAAATGTTCATTACGGTTGAGCAAGAGCGTGCTGGGAAGGCACCTGCTTAGCCAGGCTCTTCAGGGTTGGGCAGTCCGGGAAGGAAAGGGAAAGTTGCACCGGGAAAAGAGAATAATCTAGTGTTGACTGAGCACTTGCACTGCGCCAGACCCCTTCTCGTGGCGCCATTGGTGTGCCCATTTTACAGATGGGAAAAATGAGCCTCGGGAAGGTGGCGTCACTTGCACAGACAGGAGGTGGCCGAGGCAGGTTTGGAAGCCAGATTTTCTGCCTCCAGGGTGCTCGTTTCATGCTCTGGGTTGGGGGGCGGGGGTCCTGAGGGCTTCTGTCCTGTTCTTTCCCACTCCTCTCGTGCCTGGTTCTCATCCCCATAGTCCTCCGGAGGAGCCGAGGTGGAGAACCCTGAGGGCAAGCTGAGGGCGGGAAGTTAGATCATCAGCCCTCCTTTAAGGGGGTAATTAGCTGACTACGAAAACAGATTCTTTAACCGCAGCAATTCGCCCCACCAGGGCAGAGGGGAAGTCAATGTTTTTATTATAAACGGAATCATAGAGGGGTTTAAGGCTTAGTAGTGTTTGCTTTGGTTTTGTTTTTTAAAGGCCTGAGGTGGATCTTGGCATCTACTGCCTCAGCCCAGAAGAAAGGAAGTTTATTTTCTGGGTCAGATTAAAAGACTTTGGCTTTTCTTGATTTTTAGTTTCATGGAAAAGGGCTGCCTTTGCTGAGTCTCCCAGACCCTCTATGCCCTGCTTATCCAGGTCCTTCTGATGCTTTTCCAGGGCATCAGAGGGAGGGAGGGAGCAGTTCAAGTGGTTAAAGGCAGGGCAGGGAGGAGAGTAGAGAGAAGGGAGAGAGAGAGAGAGAGAAGGAGGGAGAGAGGTACTTGTAAAGCGGCCACCAGGGTGATGGGGGGAGGGGCTGCTGAGAAGCCAGAGGGCGGCCTGAGGGTCTTGATATCCAATGGGAACAGGCTAGAGCCCAAGGGAAGTGCTTCAGATGCCACTTGTTGCTTACATGACCTTGACCAAGTTACTTAACCTCTCTGAGCCTAATTTTCACATCTATACAGGGAGAAGGGGACCTGGGTCTTGTCCAGGAGATACATCTATCTGGCATGGTGTCATGTTTTAGAGCACAGTCTGCCCGGCTTTGAACCCTAGCCCCAGGCCTCCCTAGCTGTGTGGGCATGTGACCTAAGCCCTTGTTTCCTCATCGGTAAAATGGGAATGATCTCATTAGGGCCGTGTGAGGATCAGATGGGAAAAGTGCTTAAAGTAAATGCCTGGTCCACTGCAAGTCCTCAAGAAACACCAAGACACCAGCGATTTTACAGGATTATTAATAGCATTGTTTATATGGTCTGTCTAGTTTCTGTAGGAGGAGTCATGGATACTGAAGTTGAGTTTAGGGTCGCATTGTGGGAAGATTTAAATGTCTAGCTAAGAAATGTGGATTCAAAGAATCAACTTTTGAATTAAAGGGATGGAAGAGGCCACTTTATTCCACCCACTTAAGTAACAGATGGCAAATCAGGGTTCAGGAAGAGGCTGTGGCTTGGTTGAACTATAACAAGGGCAATTTGAAAGGTTAGTCAGTAGACCGTCAGTGGGAAGGTGTCCCTTCTAGAAATCTCCCAGAGTGCAGCCCCATTGGCGGTGTCTAGAATCCTTCCCCAAAGGCTTGGATTTGAAGGCATCTTTCATTTCACATGCAAACACATTAAGCCCATGTAGGACTCTTCACACTGTAGTCAGAGTTAGTTTATCAGAAGTTGACCAGTGTGCTAGGTTTCCAGTGTGAGAGCAGGGCCTTGCTGGATAGTTCCAGAGACAGATGAACTGTGAGCCAGGGTCGAGGTAGAGCCTGAAGTCCTTCTAAGTCGGCTTCAGTGTGGTCGGGGGTGGGTGGGTAGGGGCTGCTTAGAAACCAGAGGGCAGGCAGCCTGAGAAGCCCCCTTCCCCCTTCCCAGGGACACCAAATATATACATCTTTATGGTTGACCCAAGGCTATTAGAGTTTGGAACCTACTCAGTTTTGGGCAGCGATTCCTCATCCTTCCTGACCACTCAGAGCCAAAAAATGTGCAAAACGTTTGGCCAGTGGCATCTTAACCTCAGGGGCCCCACTTGCAAATAGGCCCAGTGCATTGGGTTCAACCATTTCCCCAACCCACAGTATTTCTGGGTTACATTTTTTATTGCATTCATTCGTTCAGATTTGTCTCCAACCGGAAAGGACTTTGGGCAGTTTATAGGCGTATGTTAAATAAAACAAGATGGTCTCCAGCCCCCGTGACCCCCCCCTTAAGGGGCAAAGGAAGGAAAGAAAATGAGGATTGGGCAGAATGTTCAATTAAGATTGAGGTTACAGAGTGCAGTCCATTAATGCACATAGATGGTCTAACCAAGCTGCATCTGACTTGGTCCAGGGGGCAATTGGGGCCTTTCTGGAAGCTAGGATGGATATCTGTTTCTTTAACCCTCTAAACACCATCACCAATGGCCATTACCAGGAATAAACAGACAAAAGTGTAACTGTTTCCTCAATGAAGTCAACAGTGATCACGGAACCCCTCCCTGCAAACGGGGCTGCCATTCACTGGGTCCTTCCTTTGTATCATCAGTTGATCCACTTATGGGTATGTCAGCTATATGTCAGCACTTCTGTGGGCTTTGGAAATGAAAGTATTAACCAGACAGTCCCAGCAGCCCTCGAGTTTACCATCAGGAGTGTGTATTTTGGCCTATTATCCATTAAATGTCCAAATCCTGAGAAATTCTCCAAGACCTTGCCCTCCCTGAGTGTAACATAGATGCATTGGAGAGGGATGTGGATGGGTTAGGGTCCAGCCAGGAACACGTGCTTTCAACAGGGGGGAGGGAAGGCAGGGGGTGATTACAGGTAGAGGTAGAGTGGAGGCGCTGAGCATAGGGAGCAGAGGGGTAATTTGGAGACCTGGAGCAGCCGGAAGCAGCTACCAGCCCCGCCCCTTCCGGGCTGGAGTGATAAAGGGTAGAGGCTGGGTTTCCCAAGCTCAGGGACCAAGATTACCCAGTGGAAGCTACAGCTATACCAGGCAGCCTGCAAGGAGCCTGTGCCCCAGGGAGATGCCATTTCTGAGAACCACTTGAGGCAGGGACAGACAGACAGCACAGGGTGAAGTACTCCGGCTTTTCCCTTTCCGTACCTCCCAGATTCCCACCGGGGTCTCCTCCTGGCCAACCCCTTAGAAGCCAGTTTTCATAGGAGCCTGAGATCCACAGATATCCTGCAGAGTCGACATCCCCTCAAGCTAGAGCAGAGGAAAAGCAAACGATGGATGTGCTTGCAAAGCCGATCGCTGGCCGTGGAAGGAACCGTTTGGCCACATTTCATATGACAGCCCAGAATGTGAACTCACTGTCATGGTCAGGGCTAATGACAAAATTCAATGGCAGTTTCTCCTGGAGTGTTATAACAAATGGCTGCCACCACCATAGATAGAGTGCCTTCCATGTATTAAAATTCTTCCCCAGCTATGAATATGTACATATGTGTGTGCTTCCTCCGAGATTCTGTTATTGGGCCATTTTGTACATGAGGAAAGTGAGGCTGACAGAAAGCAACGCACTTGCTCAAGGTCATGTAGTGAGCCAGAGGCAGGACCAGAATTTGCCTTGCAGGCTGTCTGATTCCGAGTCCTGTGTCCTTGACCCCAGAGCCTTGAACCTCCGATTCTCCTGGGGCAGCAGGATCTGGAGCAACACCAGCCATCTCTCTCTGGCCGTGGGGACTCCTTGAGAAGAAACGGCAGACCTCAGAGGGCTCCAACCCAGATCTAGAAGAGCCTTCTCTGGGCACCCCTTTCCCCACCCACACACCAGGTAGCATCTAAATGTCTGGGGCCAGAGAAGGGCCTGGAGAACAGGCCAACCACGGCTTAGTAAGACCATGGCCCTGTTGCCCAGAGGGCTCGAGCCAGTGACCCGGAGGGTAGTGCGTGCTTCTTTCAAGGTGTGCGGGGTATCATGCCCTCACTCTGATGGTCTCCAGACCCAGGCCCAGTTGAAGGTATGTGGGGTTGGCCCACCCTGGAGTTTTCCTGGCCAGTCCCTGTCTTTACAGCCTCCAGCTGCTGCTCTGAGGCCCCCTGATGCCCACCGCGTGCCTGAGAAAGGCCTTCTTCCTGCCTCTGGAGCTCCAGGTAGACCCCATGTCATGTATCATCCAAATCGGGAAGGGGCTTGGAGGAGGCAGAGGGCCTCCAGACAAACAGGTCAGATCTTGCTTTGGGGAGCTGTTCCCCCAGCCCTCCCGGTCTCCAGTCAGTCCTGGATACTGGGCATGAATGTCTTCTTGAAACACCAGAAAAGTCCAACCAAGGTGGGGTGCTGGCGTGCCGGGGTGATCGGGGGAGTTTTCTTCAAGGGCCGGGCCGCCGAGGTTGTGTGATGTGGCTTTCACACTTTGTACCAGGCGTCTGCGTGTTACAGGGCTTGCGGCCCGGGACCCTGGCTTTATCACTCCCTAATCTCAGTTTAATTGCTGTGGTCAGTCTGCCCTGCACTTAATAACCCACAGCTTGGGATAGTGTTCAATATGGTTGACACACACTCTGCTTTAAATGTCAGCACTGGCTGGGCCTGGGGACTTGGCAGCCTCCCTGGGAGCGACGGCAAAGAGCAGAGTCATCTGCTCGGCGTCTGGGATGCTGGTATGCTGCCTGTAACTTGCTTGGCCCGAAGGCTGAGCCCCTGCCCAGCACTGAGCTATTGGGAGGGAATTGGCATCTCCCGCTTGTATCTGAGGCCTGCCGGGCCCAGGGCTGCTTTCCTCTTGCCGAGTCCCCCCAGAGGGGGCTCCGTGGGGCTGGGGCGCCTGGGAGACAGCCCCCCCCCAGCTTGGAAAGTGCATTGTGCCCAGGCACAAATGGGAGTCTTGGGGCTCCAGTGCCGTGCCCGGCCTGGTCCTGGTTGTGTGTTTGTGGCCGAGACCCCGGGGGCAGCTGTTGGGTAAATATCACACTCTGGTTTGAAGGATTGTAAGCAACATCAATGATGACAGCTGTGTCAAGATGGGCTCTGCCCCCCACTCTCCCGTGATTGCACTCAACCAGCAGACTGGATGCGTTTCGGCTACCCGGCTCGACTTCCGTTCCTTCTGCTTCTGATGGGATGGCACTGGACGGACTGAGCTAAGGGAGCCTCCCGGCTGGCCTCCCGGGGCCTTGGGGACCCCCCAGAGCAACTCGCTGTGGAAATTGCTTTTTAATCGACAGGACAAAGGCATCCAGAAGTGCTGTTTGCCCTGGGTGTCCCTCTCTTCCTGCAGGGACCCCGGACCTGAGCTGGGCCAGTCAGCTTCTATTTGCCGGGGATCAGGAATTCAAGAAGGAGGGACGGCACTGTGGTGTCTGAGCACATCCCAAATGGGAACTCGTAATCTTGGGGGGCACGGGACAGCCACAGTTTGCGCTGGACCAGGATTCTGGGGCAGAAGAATGGTGCGTACCGACCCAGAGACGAGAGGGAGGAGCCCTCCGCCAGATGCTTCTCCTGCTCCTGTTTCCATTGTGTTCTAACGGAGGAATGCTCGCCTGCCCTTGACTTCCCTGAGAAGCCCTGATGCCTTGTGATAAATCGTCCCTTTCAACTGAAGCCACTTGGGTTTGATCTGCCATTTTCCACCAAGTGCTCTGCCTCAATCAGGAAAGTGTTCCACACAGAGCTGCCCATCCTGCTATTATGAACTTGTATTTGGGATACAGTTTGGGGGATGGGGAAGGTAAACTTCTTGGGTGGGGGAAATTTGGTCCTGGGGCTGGAGTGACCATTAAGCTCCTCTCTTTGGTTGGGTTTCTCCTTCCACCTTTGATTTGGGGAGTAGCTGGAATCTGAACCCCAGGGGCATTTGCTCTAGTCTCTGGTCTGGCCCCACAGTCCAGGCGAGGACAGCTTCTCGTAGACTATTCAGAAAACTCAGGTTTAGCCTGGAGTGCTGGAGAGGCAATTTGGGAGCAGCTTCTCCAGGGGTGTGTGTCTTTTGGGATCAGCCCTGTGGAATACCCCTGGGGTGTTGTAAGGCTCTATACCCTGAGATCCCCTACACCCCAAAACGGACTATCTTCAAGGTATGGTAGGCGCCGTGGCTAGGCCCACAGTACTTCTAGGGGTGCATGAGAAACTCCTAATGTTCATTTATTTTTTTTTTTAATGTTTTTTATTTATTTCTAGGAGAGAAAGAGAGAGAGANGACTAAGCCACCCAGGCGCCCCATTTATTTTATTTTTTTAATGTTTATTTTTGAGAGAGAGAGAGAGACAAAGTGTGAGTGGGGGTAGAGCACAGAGAGAGATGGAGACACAGAATCCGAAGCAGGCTCCAGGGTCCGAGCTGTCAGCACAGAGCCCGGTGCAGGGCTCGAACTCATGGAACATGAGATGATGTCCCTGAACCGAGGCCAGACGCTTAACCAACTGAGCCACCCAGGTGCCCCTGTTAATTTCCTTTAAAATCAGAATAAGAAAATGAGTATGACAGTAATAAATATATAATCACGAATGCAACCTGGATTCAATCTGTCTTTATATCAATGCAGTTGTAAAATAGAAGTTCTAATATATACTTTTGTGTGTGTGTGTGTGGAGGAAGAAGCCCACAAGGGTGAAAGTGCCCCAGGCCCGCAAACAATGTGGCCCTGCCCGCACCCTCACTCCTAAGCACAGGTGGGGGGTCCAGCCTCTAGGGTCGCCCAAGTGGAGCCCATCACCAGAGCTGATAGTGCTCCCTGGGTTGTTTAGTGCGGTCTGTGGAGAGCTGTGCTGCTATGACTCGCATCTNGGGACCAACCAGGTGCCCTGGGGTCATTACCTTTCCTGCCTGGAGGGGATGTGTAGCCGAATGGAGGGCTGAGCTCAAAGCAGAAACTTACCACTGCCTGAAGACTCCTCATTCTTAACCTCAAGCGGCAGTCAGCCCAGCGGTATAAACACTGGCCCTGGCAGACCATCGGGCACTTGAACTCTGCCCCAAGCTCTTGCAGGAGGGAACCGAGCCATGCCCTGCTTCCTTTCCTTCCCAGACAGCACAGAACATAATGAGAGCTACCAAGGGCCACACTCCTCTCCTGCATCGGTTAATTTCTTTATCCCAGCGGCCCAGAAGGAGGGTACTAGTATTAGCTCCATTTTATAGACCCAGAAAGTGAGACTCGGAGAGACTAAGCAGTTTGGTCAAGTTCAGAAAGATAATAAGTAGCCAGGCGAGGATTTGTTCAGCCTGACAGCAGAGTTTACATACCCTTATACCCCAGCCTCCCAGCTGGAGAGCTGGCTTCTAGGTGGAGGCGTACATTCCCCAAAGAAGCAGTGGGTTAGCAGGTCGGCGAGGCACAAGTGTGGCGTCCTGGCCTCATACAAGACGCTTCCGGGTGATGCATAATATGAACTGTTTCTGTTTATTCCACAGTTACGTGGGCTTGAAAGCAAACATATATAGTTCATACATCAAAATCATGGTTTTCTGAGTATTTCTGCTAGATAAGCATATACACGTCTATAAGTGAGTTGGCTTAAAGAAAAATACTAAGTGCACCGCTGACATACAGGTAAAGTAAAACCAAAGTAAAAGAAGATGAAAAACATTAAACACTGGTAGAGACCTACATATCTTCAGCCATTGCTTCTGAACTTGTGTTACTCAAGAGCCCTCGAGTAAGTCTTCAGCCTTTGGGGCGCCTGGGTGGCTCAGTCGGTTAAGCATCAGACTTTGGCTCAGGTCATGATCTTACAGTCTGTGAGTTCGAGCCCTGCGTCGGGCTCTGTGCTGACAGCTCAGATCCTGGAGCCTGCTTCGGATTCTGTGTCTCCCTCTCTCTCTGCCCTGCCCCTGCTTCGTTCTGTCTCTCAAAAGNCCATGTCCAGTGTTCCCAGTACAGCCCCGGCCACAGAGCTCACAACGTGCAACCAATGGGTCCGCTCAGCATCACTGAAGGTTTCTAGTAAAAAGAGGGGTCAGGAGATACATAATAACCTCTGGTGGCAGCTACCACGGGCCACGTGTCTTTGCCCCGAATATCCTTATCCTCATGAAATAATGGATGGAAACAAAAATGGCCCAAAGAAAGAAAGGACATATTGCTCAGACCTACCAGTGATTAGTGAAACCCAAATTAAAGTTTAAATTATAGACATTTGTTCACCGATCAGACTGCATATAATTTGCAAGGGCAACAATTTCAGTCTTGCAAAACACGGGAAAAAGAACATTTATTTTTTAGTTCTAGTGGCAGTATAACGTGGTTGAGAGACTGGCAGGATTTGCTAAAATTAAAAGTGCAAGGGGGCACCTGGGTGGCTCAGTTGGTTAAGCATCCAACTCCTGGTTTTGGCTTATGTCGTGATCTCGTGGTTCATGGGAGTGAGCCTTACATCAGGCTCCATGCTGACAGTGCGGAGTCTGCTTGGGATTCTCTCTCTCCCTCTTCCTCTCCCTCTATCTCTCAAAAATAAGTAAATAAACTTTACAAAAATTGCATGAAATAAATAAACTGCATAGACATGCCCGTTGACCCAGCAACTCCACCTGTAGATCTCTATCTCCCCTAGGAAAGTACTTGCTTGTGAACTAAGGATACTCTGTGCAAAGATGTTCATTGCAGTGTTGTTTAGCAGGCAGCTGGAAACAACCGAAATGTCCCTCCTGGCCAGTGGTGCAATAACGTATTCCGGCAGCCATCACCTTCCCAGGACTTACTTCATGTCTCAGTTCTGTCTGGTTAGCATGAGCTTACATGATGAGCAAAGGGTAAAACTCTGTGCACAGACCTGGAAAATTCTCTAAGACTTTCTGTGGGTGGGGGAAAAAAAAGGAGGGACAGAAAGATCCAAACAGTACAAAATAAACTACACAAAAGTAGCCCTTAAGGCACCTGGGGGAGGCGTCCAACTTCAGCTCAAGTCATGATCTCCTGGTTCATGGGTTCGAGCCCCACAATAGGGCTCTGCGTTGACAGCTCGGAGCCTGGAGCCTGCTTCCCCCGCCCCCTTCTCTGCCCCTCCCCTGCCTGTGCTCACTCTTTCACTCAGAAATAAATAAATAAATAAACATTAAAAAAATGAAACATAAACACAATGCTCAACAAACAAACTTACAGAACAAAGTCAAAGCCATGCCATGTATTTTTATAGGTACGTGGATGCGTGTATGTCTATAGAAAGAGGTCAGGAAGGGGACTCACCAAACTAATGACAGTAGTCAACTCTGGCAAGGGGCATGGGACTGGGGAAGGAGATCTCAAGCTTGGCACCAGCTGTTTGAAAACAGTCTTTACACAAGAATGTATTCATGTGCCCTTTACGTAATATAAAGTAAATATAAATATATTTTATAATATATTGAGCCCAGTAAATATATTGTTGGGCTCGGGTGAAGGATACATGCAGGTTTATTATATTTGGTCAATTTCTGTATTTGTCCAAATTCTCCATAATAAAAATTTAAGAAGTAAAAAATAAATGTGTCATTATAAAAATAATGGCCTCACAAAAATATGGCTTCTAAGAGATCTGTTTGACATGCTCAGCTCTGCCCCTTGACTGACGTTGGCTGACTTTGACCGCTCTGCATCAGAGGACTGTTGAGTGATGATCTGACTCACTGAATGAATGAATGAAAGAAAGAATGGGTTGTTACACTGAAAGAGAATTGGATCTACCAAAATGGAGACATGTCTCTTGATGATCCATTTCTGGTGTTTCTTGCTCTACAGCTTTGTGACCTTGATAGTGGACTAGGCTGCTCCTTCATCAGAGGTCTGGGCTAAGCTCCGGCATATAGAAGGGGTTCTGTCGATGGTTTGTAGGCTATTGAACAGGGTGAGAGAGGGCACTTCCTGGGCAGGGCACATGGGTCTAAAATCCACCCCGGACCTGGTTTGGAATCCCATTGCACATTCCCACTATCCTCCAACTGGGTTCTGGGCAGACTCTACAATGGTGGTCTTTCCCACGGAGACAGTACTTGGCCTCAGACCCTTGACCCAGTGCCCTGGGGCAGCCACATTCATTGATGAGATTTAGCATAATAAGTAAAATATATGTACCATTCCTGCCTGATGTTATCTATGAGAACTGCCTTTTTCCACATCAAGAGCTTGAAATTGGAAATGAGAGAAAGAAAGAAAGGCTGCGTGTGCAGCTGCCTGTGGGTGTCGGAGTGGTGGGGAGCTTGGGAATGGAGAGAGACCTAGGGGCAGCAGGTGCAGAAAGGGAGATATGGGGCCCTGAAGGCACATCTTATGTGTGCTCCCCTGTAAACCTCAGTTATAACCCAGGAGATGGGCAGAGGCAGCACAGGGACCAGGCTCCTTGGCATCCGAGGGTTAATCTTTGGAGTCCCTGAAGTCTTGAGCAGTGGAGAGGGGCAAATGTCCCCAGACACCTCTCTGGGCTCTGCACAAATCTGTCTTCAGCCTCCTCTTCATTTTCCTGTGCTGTAAGCATCATAAAACCCACGGCTCACGCAACTCAGATTGACTGCGATCTGAAATTGTGAGTCTTGAAAAAGACGTGGGGTTTCATGAAGCTGGCGAAGGGGCGTGGAGCCGTTCTCAAGGCCACTGTTCAAAGAGCACCTGGCCGAGGTAAAGCAGGTGGCACAGGAACATAGGAAGAGCATCAGGGACGAGGAGATACTAAGTGTTTTTGAAGAAAGGATGACTTCACGGTACCCAGAGGGTCTTGAGAAAATGAAAAAAAGCCTCTGACGTGTTCACAAAACGGGCCTCTTGAGATGATCTGGCTTTCAGGGTCACGTGGGGAGGGAAAACCGTGATCTCCACACACCGCACACTTTGGGCGGGACTATAACCAAGAACTTATCTTGGCCTTGGGTAGCCCCCCACGTGAACTTGGTGGTCACCGGAGCCTAAAGGTTGTTAAATTTCAGATTAATCTCAGATTAATGGACCTGAGGTCATTTCCCTTTCGTTTTTCAAGATAAACTCAAAACCAAGTCCTTTCACCCTGTTAATACGTGATGCCATTTGTAATTTAAAAAACATGTTTTGACTTTGAGTAAGTTTAGCTTTTGTTTGGGATGCTAAATGGAGTCACTTTGGGCAATGTTGTTGTTTGCTGTTTCAGAGAGCCTCACCCTGTCTGGGAGGAGGTATAAGGAAGATCCCTTAACCAACTGATATTTAAAACAAGTCTTGAAAGACGAGGAGGGATTTGCCTGACGGACAAGATGAGAGAGAGAGGCGCGGCTGGAGGAAGGCCCGGCATGGGCAAATGCCCAGAGGCATGCATGGCTGAGGCGCATTGGTGGTGCGGTAAGGAGCTCGGCATTGCAGCAGCAAGGGAAGGAGACACAGAGATCAGCTGGAGACAGATCATGGGAGACCCCGGGGGGCCATTTCAAGAGGTTCAGGCTCTACCCTCCCCACAATGGGATGCGTTTTCAGTAGGGATGTGATGTGATCAGGTTCCGCTTTTAGAAACGTTACGTTACTCGGGAAGCACTAAGTCTAGATGGCCTGGAGCTCCCCTATGCTGCTGCAGCCACACTTAGAGCCCCTCCTTGTGTAGAATAATAATAACTCTCTTAATCCTCACTGCAACCCTGGGAGGGACAGAGGGGCCAAGGAACTCACCCGACGTCACCACATTAAGGAGACTATGGAGCTGGGTTTCGGACTCAGGGGGCCGCCCTCAACCAGACCACCCCGCCTGCAGGCCGGGTAGCCTGGCTCTCTTATTTACCTTTCCAAAATGTAAATGGACTTACTTCTATATTTGTTTATTTATTGATTAGAATTTATTTATTTATTTTGAAAGAGAGAGACATGGGGTGGCAGAGGCAGAGAAGGTGGGGGAGAGAGAGAGAGAGAGAGAGGTAGAGAGAATCCCAAGCAGGCTCCTCACTGTCAGCACAGAGCCAGATGTGGGGCTCCAACCCAGGAACCCGGGAGATCATGACCTGGCCCAAAGCCAAGAGTTGGATACTCAACCAAATGAGCCACCCAAGCACCCTCTATATTTAGATACATTTGTTCCCAAAGGGAGCTTTATATCACTCTTATAAATGGAAAAATCCATTTATTGTCTATTCCACATTGATAAATATCTATTAAAACCAACTATTAAAACCAAGCATTTGCCCACGCTGGGCCCTTAACAGATATATGTGTGTGAGCAGAGGCAGTAGCCAGAGGAGGAGGGGTGGGGGCCCATTTAGAAGGTTTTGGCCACAGGACGATGTCTCGAATGTCGGGAATGGGATGAAGGTCTCCTGGGACGCGCCTGAGGTCTGGGTGACTGGCGACAAGGTTCAGACACCCGGGGGCGGCGTTACAGTTAAAACCCTAAATAAAGTGCTTCGGTGGTTAGGTGGCCTGCAACAGTGGGATGGGGGGGGGGCGCCCGAGGACTCGGTCATGGTTGGGGGCTGGGAGGAAGTACTTCCCAGACCCGGTGGGAAGGGCCACGGCTCAGGACCCCGGGCGCTGGACAAGGGGTCATACAGTTGCCATCTCAGGGAGACGGAAAGTCTGGAGGGGTGAGGCGGAGGGGGCAGAAGGCCTCCCCGCGGGGCCATGCGCACAGTCCCGGCCTGGCCTGTAACTGAGCCCTGGAAGAGCATCAGGAAGGTGACATCAGGGCGCATGTGTGGCCGTGCGCGACAGGTGGGCGGAGCANTCGGGGCAGAGCAAGCCCTCTCTCCCCCCCCCTCACCCCACCCCTCCTGTTGTCTTTGTTTCCGTGGCGGAAAATTTGAAAGCCCAGCATATTGGATTTCTTTTCAGCGCGCCGATAAGGCAGAGGAAACATCTGTGGCCGGAGACAAAATGTGTGAAAGATGGGGGTGGGGGCGGGGCGGGCCCAGAAGCGCTCTGTCTCCCAGAAGGTTTTATCTCCTTGCTAGACGCCTCCTTTATTACGCTGAAATTTATAGGGCGACGTGGCACCACGGGCACGGAGGAGCCAGAAGGCTGAAATGGGAAAGGCGGGAATTCAAAATAAATAAAAAGGAAATCTTGAGAAGTCACACTTCCAGAACGAAATGCGGCCGTGTTTGTTTCCGTTGACCTCGCTCTCCCCTGGCCATCCGGCCCCAAGAGCCCCGCCAAGGTGGTGCCCGCCTCGGACTGGTTATCAGTGTCCAGGGAAGGGGGCAGCAGCGTCTCTACCCTCCTCTTCAGAATCAGGGGCTGAAAGTGGCTCAGAGGACACCCTGACAGAAGAGGCCCGGGAGTCTGGCCACTGGTCCTGCCGCGTAAATCTCAAAGAGAGAGAGAGGAGGGGAGGGGACATGTCAGCTGTGATTGGTAGCATCCGACCTCCTCACCCCTGTCCACCCTGNGCGCTCTGCGATCTGTGGGTGAATCCGAAGGTAGCAGCCACCTGATCTGATGGTGTCTGGCTGTTGGCCGGTTGGGAGGCTCCAGCTTCGGGAGGGAGACGCCTGCTTCCAAACAGCCACGGCGCACTCTGTAAGTGGGCCATTTGTTGTTTGATGTGTTAGAAGTTTCATCAAACCTCTGGGCATATTTATACAATTAGAGCAGCAAACGAAAGAAAACAGCACAGTGACAAATTGGGCTCGTGCACTCCTGATTAACTTGTTAAGCTAAATAAATTGCGTAGGAAACGTGCCCCGTTTGAATTTATGAAATTGCTTCTCATCAAGATAGATGGCTGCTGGACTGGTCCGGGGCGGGCGGGCGGCGGGGGGGCTGTGCTCTGGCTGGAATTAGATGTGAGTACAGAAGGAGAGAGGAAGCCGCTCTCTAAACAAAATGACGAGCCAAGCGGGGCTGCTCTTCCGCCAGAGCTTGTAGTAAGGTTGCCGGGCTTTCAGTTCCCGTCGGCCCAGAACCCAGACAGCGAGCTGACTCCCGTCACCCGGTGTTCTCTGTGTCCTTGGTCTTTATGAACAAGATCACTGGCAGAAAAATAAGAGGGCATAGGGTTTTGATTTAAAAATCCTATAGATCAGGGGCGCCTGGGTGTTTCAGTTGGTTAAGCGTCCGACTTTGGCTCAGGTCATGATCTCACGGTTCGTGAGTTCGAGCTCCGTGTCCGGCTCTGTGCTGACAGCTCAGAACCTGGAGCCTGCTTCGGATTCTGTGTCTCCCTCTCTCTCTGACCCTCCCCTGCCCTGCTCGTGCTCTCTCTCTCTCTCAAAAATAAACAAACATTTTAAAGAAATTAAAAAAAATTAAAACCCTATAGATCAGCTTACATCTTCTACACTTTCCACCATTGCAGGCAGACCCCGTGCCCTGCAGTGTTGAGCTGAGTCCCATCCTACGAATAGAAGCAAACAGGTACCAGGGACTTTACTCTGTGTTGGGACATATGCTCAATGCTTTTAAGTCGATTATCTTATTAAAGCCTCACAGTGGCCCTCCGACAAACACGCCAGTGTCATTCTCACCTTCCGAATGGCCACAGGAGAAGTTCCGTGGGAGAGATCAAGGCAGCCAGCCACTGTCAGTGCCAGGACCCGAACCCAGGTGAGGCTGGTTCCAGAGGCCTGCAATGTTCACTCCCCCACTGCTGCCTGCATCAGGGCCACCGGGACCCTCAGACTCATCAAAGAGATCCTGGAGCCCTGTAGGGTCCAGAACATCCTTTTGACACACCCAAGAGGCTGATGCCCCATTCCGTCCACCTTGCGTCTTCTTTATAAAATATAAAATGTTTTAAAAACCGTGCGTTATTTGAAAATTGGTATGTACAGGGATTGTCCCCCAGCCTAGAACTAGATTAATGGATTCATCCTATGCCATGACCATTCTGATGCTTAAGGGCAGATGGTATTTAGTTTGTGACAACTCACAAATAGTAACAGCTAATAATAGTAATAGCTAATCTTACAGCACCCACAACACCACGCTGGTGTGTCTGGCCCTGTTTTAAGTACTTGCCTGTATCAGCTCGTTTAACTTTCCCAGGTCCCGGGAAATTAGTATTTCTAATTTGAAGCCCATTTTCCAGATGAGGAAACTAAGGCACGAGAGGCTGAATAAATGCCCAAGTTCGCACCGTTGTATTGAGACCTGGGCAGCCGTGCTCTGGAGTTGACGTCCAGGTAGCTGCTGATGTGGGCAAAGCCATGAAAGTCTCATGTCTCCCACGGCTGGGCCGTCCTATGTACAAGGTCAAGTCCTCCCCTTTTTACTGTTAGGAAATAGTGCTTGGGGCATGATCAGGCTGTGGCCAGCACTCCGGGAAGGCAACTTGTCTTCCTTGGCTGCTGGAGGAACTCACTTCCAGAGAGCTAATGGCTACACTGCCCACGCTTTTTCTGCTGCTGGGCGATCAGGGATGGTGTGTGTGGTTCCTCTTTGACTCCTGTCCCCTTTGGAGCATGGCTGGGGGACCAGACCCTGTCAGACAGCATGGGAGTGCACCGGGCTGGCACTCTGCTCGTATAAGAGGGCAAGAGTCAGATCATTTTCTTTTCTTTTCTTTTTAATGTTTTATTTATTTCTGAGAGAGAGAGAGACAGCGTGAGCAGGGGAGGGTCAGAGAGAGAGGAAGACACAGAATCTGAAGCAGGCTCCAGGCTCTGAGCTAGCTGTCAGCACAGAGCCCGATGCAGGGCTTGAACCCACGAACCACAAGATCATGACCTGAGCCGAAGTCGGACGCTTAACCGACTGAGCCACACAGGTGCCCCAAGTCAGGTCATTTTCTTGCAGAGTGACAGACATGAGCCATCCCGGGTTGTAGAGGACTGATTTGGAGAGAAGGTGGGCCCCGGTTTTGCCTAGAAACAGACAGACTTTTGAAGAGAAGGTGGTTCGTCTTCTCTTAAAGCAGATAAAGGCAGTGCTCTTGGAGGCTGTCATTTGCTGTTGGTGATCTGGGACTTTAATAGGACATCATTTCTTCACTCATTTACTCACTCACCAGGTTTGCAGCGGCAGCCGTGGGGTATATGGGGACACGGTTGTGAACTGGACAAATACAGTCCCTTGGGAGTGAGTGATCTAGGCTAGGGGGAGATAGCTGTTATCTTATCACAGACATAAGTGCAAATTTGTGCATCAGTGATGACAGCAATGGAGGGAAGCCACCCAGTGCTTTGGGAGCCTGCAGGGGACAACACTCTGGGCAACGGAGCCAGGAGAAGCTTCCCGAAGAACCAGACAATGGGGCTGAGACATGAAGATGAGAAGAGCTCACCAGACAGGGGAGAGATGGAGAAGGAGAACACTTCCAGAAGAGGGAACTGTAGGTGCAAAGGCCCAGTGGCAGCCAGTAGCATGGCATATATAAGGGACTACAGAGGCTGGGCATCCTGGTAAAGCCAGCAGGGTCACAGTGGGCCACGCCTCATGGCCGCCGTTAAGGCCGTGGGTGTGGTTGGTTGTCATAAAGGCGGTGAGAAACCACTGAGTGATCTGAAGTGAGCAGACGGGAGAGGCGGGTGAACATGGAAACAGGCCAGTGATGTACCCTCTTGTGTTTGGCAAAGATCACGGTGACCCCAAATCATCTGTCTCTTCACGGCAGAATTTCCCGCAAGGGCTGGGTATTTCCAACATACAGGTCGTGAGAGGAGGACCCTGGGTGCGTGGAGCATAGGAAGAAACCCAGTGGAAAACTGGGAAACTGGAAAACTCAGTGCTCTATGCAATTTTGGGAGACTTCCGCTCGCAGGAACAAAATTTAGCAGATTGGGAAGATTTAGTGTGGGGTCCTCAGGAGTGCCCCCCAAGGTGGGGGCGCCTGGGTGCCTCAGTCAGTGAAGCATCTGACTCTTGATTTCGGCTCAGGTCGTGATCTCATGGTTCATGGGATCAAGTTGCTCATTGGGCTCCGATGCTGACAGTGTGGAGCCTGCTTGTGATTCTCTCTCTATCTCAAAAAACAAATATTAAAAAAAAAAAAGCCTTTAAGGTAGAGATCTGATGTCCCGCCTCAATAAAAGTTCATCCTAATGACTCCAGGCCATCAACAACAAAGGTAAAATTATAGTGATAATTTGTTTTGGAAAATATCAGACAATATAATACATTGCAGGTGTATCCCAAAACAAAATGGTTGAAATAAAAAAGAAATTGATGCTATAGGAATACATCACGAGGCCTCTGAAGTGCTCCATCATGACCTGGCTCTGAGCTGGCCAGACTGTGCTACAAACATCTTGATCAACTCAAGGGAGTTTTAACTCACAACGAGGAAGTAGAAGGCTCTTATAACAAAGGCCTCAGAGTATGGAAGTGGCTTTAGAATTGAATAATGGGTAAAAGCTGGAAGAATTTGGACGCACAGGAGAGAAAAAAAACCCCCACTGCATTTTCTTAATTAGACTGTTGGTGGAATTATGAACATTCAAATGCTTCTGGTGAGAGTTCACGGGGGAGAAACAGGCACACAGAGAAGGTAAGGTGGAGACAGAGGCGGAGGCTGGAGAGAGGGGTTGAGCCCCAAGACAAGAAATGGGGGCCCCTTCCGGGGCCTGGAGACCAGGAACAACATCTCCCATGGAGCCTCCGGAGGGAATGCGGTTTGTGGACACCGTAATCTCTGCCGCATTTTAGACCTGTGGCCTCCAAAACTTGAGAGAATAAATTCCCCTTGTTTTAAGCCACTGAGTTGGAAGGAGTTTTGTGACCAATGCATTATGAGTAACCTTTCCTTTGTATTCCAGAAACATCCCCGGGTTCATATGGCGGGTGCATTCTCATACTTCAGGGCTCCGACTAGATGTTTTGTAGGTCTTCTTGTTAGAATATGAGCTCCGGGTCGTCCTGGTCTCTGGGATCCTGCTCCCTGCAGAAAGCCTAGAGCAGGGGCACCTGGCTGGCTTCGTCGGTTGGATATCCGACTTCAGCTCAGGTCATGATCTCATGGGTTGTGAGCTCAGAGCCTGGAGCCTGCTTCGGATTCTGTGTCTCCTTCTCTCTCTGCTCCTCCCCTGTTCATGCTCTGTTTCTCTCTCTCTCAAAAATAAACATTAAAATAATTTCTTTTTAAAAAAACCCTGGAGCGGAATGGACAGTCCATGAACGTTTGTTGAATGAATGAATGACCTTTCGCAGGGGCCTGAACATCAATTGAGTTTGGTAAAAAAATTTTTTTTTAATTTAAATCCAAGTTAGTTAACATATAGTATAATAAAGTTTTCGGGAATAGAATTTAGTGATCCGTCCCTTGCATATGAAACACAACAAGTGCCCTCCTTAATGCCTGTCACTCATTTAGCCTATCTCGCCCTGACAAGGCGCCTCCAGCAACCCTCAGTTTGTTCTCTGTATTTAAGAGTCTCTTAGGTTTGCCTCCCTGAACCTCACAGGAAGTAATAAGACTAGCTGGGCGCCTAGCTCGCCTTGGTCAACAGGTATCAGTGGCTCTTTGAATTCTTACTTTGGTCCCTTAGCCTGTCCCAGGATGTGAGGCTATTGAATAGTCATTCACTCATTGACTCATTCAATAAATATTTATTTATTCGGGATTTATTCTGTGTGAGGCAGTCCACTGATGATTCCTAATTGGGCTATTTTTTCTCCCTGGTGAATTTCAATTGTGAAAGAAAAAAGGAACTGTAGCATTTTTCGAGGCAAAACAAGTTACTGAAGGACCACAGACCACAAACAAGGAAACAATCTTTCATGAGGCTAATTAGTCCTGAGCCTTAAAAAAAATAATAATAACTGCCAATTCTGGAGCAGTCTTTGAAGGCTTTTTGAACTGAATGGTAATCAGGAAACTTCAGCCTTCGTGAGGCAAGTGCTCGGAGGGAAACAAGGCACTCTGGAGTTGTGGACTTTCCGTAACTCTGATTTGGCTGAATTTTCTTCTGATAAGGACATTTTCGGGGCGTTGATGGGCAGGCAAAGCACATTCATTGCACATATGGATTCTTTCAACAGGCTTCACGATCCACAAGCAGTCTCCTAATCAGAAGTGTTTCTTTCTGTTTAAAACCCAGAAGGGTAGCTGACATCTTTTATCAAAAAGACAGACAATTCTTATCCCCTGACAATTCCAGATTATGGGTCCCAGGAGGCTCCCCTTACACTGGTATTTTATCACCGGAATCAGAGCGACTGCTGTTTATTTTCTGAACCTCCACGTAGTTTTCAAGGTGTTTCCAGCAGGGCCCGGGCTGACAGTGACACGTGTTATTGTCACATTGCTAGATCTGAAAGAAAACACCAGATAAATAAATATCAGTGTTTTCTTGGATCTCTTTTTGCTATCATGGGCACCGGAGGTACTGGCATTTGTTAATTCACGTCCCTTCTCTGTTTGGTGAGGCTCTTTCCCCTTTCATCTCTCATCTGCTGGAGCGGGGGAGGAACGTGGAGGCTGGCAGCCTGGCACGGGTGACAGCCATTTAATCCAGTTCTGGTCTGGGAAAGAGAGGGATGCTAGACAGAGGGTGGAGGTGGCCTCTGGATGAAGTTCCATCCACGGGAGGATGAAACTCCTCCTGGGGGAGGCGGAGTCTGGCTCCAGGTTATCTGTGTGGTGAAGTCAGCGTGCTGGGATTCAGAGTCAGGTGACATGGGCTGGGGTCTCAGTGGGGTAGGTTGCCTAACGTCTGTCTGTCTGCAGAGTGGGACTCTGGTACCTCCCTCGCTCCCTCCGAGGTTGACAGGGAGGTGCCCACCTCCAGACAGAGCCGCCTCTCCCTTTCTCCCAGACACCTGCTGCCCGTTTTCCCTGCTTGTTCCCCCTCCCCCTCTGCCCTTTTCTCTTCTATGGATCATACCTCTCTCTGCCTTTTGCCTTCTTTCCATCTCCTTATCTTGGATCAGGGGATGATGTCAACAGACCATGGCCCATGGGCCACATCTGGCCTGCTGCCTGGCTTTGGAAATACAGTTTTCCTGGAACCCAATCATGCCCGCTCATTTGCATACTGTCTGTGACTGCTTTTGTGCAATAGGCGCAGAGCGGAATGGTTGCAACAGGGACCATACGGCCCACAGAGCCTAAAATCTGTACTATCTGGCCCTTTATGGACGAAGTTTGCTGACCCCTGTACTTGAAGCTCTCCTAGACGTAAATCACCCCGATTCCACTCATCCTTGAAGACTCGACCTGAGCTCTTCTGCTTGGCGCTCCATGGCATGTTTATCGGTTTTATATGTATAAACGCTTTCATGATCCAAGATAAGGAGATCCCTAAGTTAAGCGAGCGTAAACAGACTTTGTTACTAAATGCAGGACTTACCAGAGCATTTATGTAGTGTGGGAATGTAGTGTGCAACATTTTCAAATTCAAGTGTATTTCTTGACGGGGCTACTAAGTGTTGAAGAGCTTGACCCCACTTCTCTAACCACTCTTTCTCTTTGGGTGATGTCATCTGCTACCCTAGCTTCAGAATATTGTCAGCTGAAATTGTCATTTCTAGCCTGGGCCTCTGCTCTGGGCTCCAGACACCAGTTGTCCTTTACGCTGCAATTATCTCGAGAGATACCTCCAACTTAACATGTTCCAAATGTACTTGTTCCCCTCCCGTCTTCACATCCGCCTTAAGGAAGTGGCATCATTGTTCACCAGTTGCTGACGTCGAAAACCTAGGACTTTCTTGACTCTCTTCTTCCTCTTACGCCCTTTATCAAATCCATCAGCGTGTCTGTCATCTCCAACTACAAACTGCATCCTGCACAGGGTCACTTCCCACCACTATGCAGCGACCAGCCAAGTCTAAGCCAGCAGTATCTCTGCTGGATTCCTGCAAGACTCCAGATTGGGCTCCCGGCTTCTGCTCTCACCCTGTGGTTCACCTTCTGCACGGCAGACAGAGCGAGGTCTCTGAACCTTAAATCCAACCACGTCGCAGCTTTGCTTGGCTTCACATTCTTTAAGGGAAATATTTCTGTTCCAACCAGAAAGAAATACAACATATTTTGAGTGGGTTTCCAGGCTCTGGCTTAATCAGGACTTCATCTGCCTCTGACCTCTGGCCTATTCTGCCCTTACAGCCAGTAACCCCAGGGCCTTTGTGCATACTAATGTTGCATCTTGGAAAGCTCACCATCATTCTGTTTCCCCCGCCCATCTTTTCAAGCCCTCTTCTGCCTCTTCATTGTCATTTAGGTCTTAACTTCACAGATGTTTAGAGAGGCCCCTGCTCACCAACCCAATGAATACCCAACTTGTTCGTATCAAATTATTCTAGGGTATCATTTTTATGGCTCTTACTGGAATCCCAAATATTATTTATCTATTGTTTTCATGTTTATTTTCAGTCTCCCACTGAGCAAAAGCTTCACAAGGGGAAAAACCAGGCCTAGTTTTTGTTTTCCATCACTAGGGGTCCAGAGCCTAAGACAGTGCCAGGCGCCTGGTGGCTATTTGACAATAGACAATTGCCGACATGCCGAGACCCATAACCTCCTCTGTCCACAGAACACCCTGTGTATCAGCATTTTATATTGTTATTATAACAACAATAACAGCCCCCAGTCATGGAGGGCTACTTGCCAGGCATCATGCTAAATGCTTTTCCTTTGTTAGTGTGTGCTGGTCTTCCAATTAACCTATGGAGCCTACGAGCGGATGCTATTCTTATACCCACTTCACAGATGGGGAACCGAGGCACTGAGAGGCCAAGTTGCTTGCCTAACTAAGATTGCACACCTGATTATCTAGGTCCGATTCCAGGTCCACGGCTGAAGGCAGTGCCAGGGTTACCGCTGCCGTATTGGGGTGCTCGGCATTTGAGCTTCTGGAGGTGAGGTTGACAGGGGCCTGACTGCACCGTGACCAGGCTCATCTCTGACCGTGGCCTCTGATTTGAGGCGGGGCTCTGCTGTGTCACGTGCATGTTATTTGGAAAGCGACTCAGCTGCGTCAAAAACCTTATTCTCCTCAGGAACAACCGCGTGCACTTTTCACAATCTCTATCCCCTGTGAAAAGTGTTTTTATAGTTCCCGGCCCATAAAAAGAGCTCTGCAATTTTTTTTTTTTTTTTTTTTTGGTCAATAAGTAAATATATGAAGCTGGAAGAGCTTTCACCTTGACCACAGAGGTGAGCAAAACTAGAGATGGCCAAAGCCCAGTTCTCTGTGCCATCCCGGTGGCCTGCCTGCTGGACACGAAGTAACAGGGAATCCCAGAGTCCTTCCCTCTCTCAGAGACAAACTGGCCCAGGCTTCAACTTCTCTCCACACCTCCTAATCTCCCCCTTTAGCAGGGAGATTCTCTGGGACGAACCTAAGGCTCAGAGATATTTGGCAAGCAATAGTCCCTCTTAGGCGCAAGAACACTGCTTTGCATAAAGGATGCATTCTCCTCGCATTTACAAACAAAGCCTGATAGTATTTTGAAACCTTGGGTTTTTATTATCGTGGTAAATTTTGATTGGTGACAAACAATACTGCCTTGGAATTATAGTAGAGTCTTCAAGGCTTTCTTTTCCCCAAAATGAATTGAAATTAAAAATCAGTTGAAAACACACATTTATCATACGACCCAGCAATTCCAGTCTTAGGTACCTGAGAGAAGTGAGAGTTTGAGTCCAATAAAATTTACATGCGGGGCGTCTGGGTGACTCAGCTGGTTAAGCATCTGACTCTTGGTTTCATCTCAGGTCATGATCTCAGGGTGCCTGAGTTTGAGCCCTGCGTCAGGCTCTGCACTGATAGCATAGAGCCTGCTTGGAATCCTCTCTCTTCTTCTCTCGCTGCCTCCCCACCCCCATGAATAAATAAATAAGTAAATAAAAACAAAATTTACATGCCACTGTTCATGGCAGTATTATTTATAACGGTCCCAAGTTGGAAACAACCCAACGGTCCATCAACAGATGAATAGATAAAAGAGACTGTGGCATCTCCATACATAAGACTTAGTAACCAAAAGGAACAAAATATCAAGGTGTACAAAGACATGGATGAGCTTCAAGGGCTCTGGGTTACGTGAGAAAAATCAGAAACAAAAGACTGGGTGCTCCGTGATTCTATTTATACAACTTTCTTAGAAAAGGCAAATTTGTAGCAACAGTAAACAGGCTGCCCCTGCCCTTGGACAGGGGAGACAACAGGTGTGATGGCGCCCCAAAAGTGCTCTTTGAGGATGATGGAAGAGATTTATGTTTTCGATCGCAGAAGTGTTTGCATGGGTATATGAGTTTGTTAAATGTCATGGAAATGGATGTTAAGAGAGGTGCCCTTTTATGATGTGCAGGGTATACCTCGCTTGAGTTGATGAAAAGAAGAGTTTAAAAGGAAAGTAGGAAAATTATAAAACAATGATTGTGTGGAAAGGCCGACCCTGAAGGGGGCTGAGTTTGGGAACCTCTTCCGCTCCCCATATTGTCATTTAAACATTCCTTAACCACGTTTGACAATCTCGATGCAATTGTGACATTAAGTCTGTCAGCCTTTTCTTTTATGGATTCTAGATTTCATCTTGCTTAAGACATCAAAAAGGCCTTCCCCACCCTAGGATTATGTAAAACTATTGTCTCATATTGTCCTCTGGGCTCTTACAAATTTTAAAAATAGGACTTCTAAAAATTATTAATCTTACTGGTGGTTATAAGCACCTAGCAGGACGTTTACCCTCTTAACCACTTTTCTTTTTAAGTTTATTTATTTATTTTGAGAGACGGAGTGTGAGAGGGGGAGGGGCAGAGACAGAGAGAGAGAGGATGGGGGGAACCCCAGGCAGGCTCCCCACTCAAGTGTAGAGCCTGACACGGGACTCGAACTCACGAACCGCAAGATCATGACCTGAGCCAAGATCAGGAGTCAGACGCTTAACCGACGGAGCCCTCAGGTGCCCCTGCGTCTCTTAACCATTTGCAAGCGTACACGTCAGTGGCCCTAGGTGCATTCACACAGGTGTACGACTGTCACCACCATCCACCTCCAGAACATTTTCATCTTCCCAAACTGCATCTCTGCCGCCATTCCACACTCCCCTTCCTGCCTCTTCCCAGGCCCTGGCAGCCACCATATTCCACCTTCTGTCTCTGAAAGGACTCCTCTAAGTACCTCGTGCCAGTGGAATCACACAGTGCTTGTCTTCTTGTGACTCATTTATGTCACATAACACACAGCGTTCATGTCGTTTTTACAACATCAGCATGTACAACATACATTTTTCAATCCATCTGGAATTTATTTTGTGTGTGTACAGTATAGGTAACGATTTCATTTATTACTGCCCATGAATGGTTAACCAGATTTCCCAGCCTCATTTAGGGAAGAGACCACTTCTATTCACGATCAACGGATAGATGCCAGGGCCATCCACGCTATTCCCGGGGTCCGTCTGGGGCACTCTCTTCTCGGCTTCGATCCCTGTGTTTATTCCTCTGTTGGCTCCTCACAGCCTTGACCTCTTCAGCTAAGCCCTCACCATCCTAACCGTATCCAGGGCATTGCTCGGGCTTCGTTCTTGCTTGTAGCCTTTCAGTGGCCCCGAAGGATTTGGGGTGCCCCAAGCTTTCCCTAAACCCTCTACCTTTCCCAAAGGGATCCTAACGTGCAGGGTTCTTGGTCCGGGTGCGGGTATGGAAGGCCCAGGCCATGTTTGTCAGATCACGCAGACCCTGACAGTCCTGAGCACGCCCATCGGCCACAGGACTGGGGTCCCTGGGCGGTGGGGGGGGGGAGGGGTGCCTGTCCACCGGCCGTGCCTTAGAAGGATTTGGTGGGGGGATGGTTTGGATTTCCCTGCCTGCCGTGAAGCTCTGACATGACCCAGCTGGTCGTCAGGCCAACTTCAAGATAAGGCAAGTTAATCTTGGTTCCCCTCCAAGGACGTTGGGTCCTGACATGCAAAACAGAATCCTCTTGAAGTTCACTTCAGAAGGGACTCCTGAGGCAGTACGCTGGAGCTACACTGTGTTTCCACAGTGACGTTGCTGGGCCCACCTCCCCTGGGTTCCTGGGTTGTGACAGGGCACTGGGGACNCCCCCCTGGGCAGGGCTGGTGTGCAGGCATGGTTGCTGAAGCAGGCCACAGCTGTCTGCAAGGCTGTGCTGAGTCCTTGGCCTCAGAGCCCACAGAACCGAGGCACTTTGGACTCTTTCTCAGGGCTGGAGGTGCGGGCAGAGAGTGGGAAGGGCTGACGTTCCCACACGTCTCCTGCCATCTGACATCAGATGAGTCAGGCCAGGCCAGCTGACTAGCGCCTCTAGGTTTCTGGTGGGTGGAGCCAAGGTAGAGCAGAAATAAGCTGCAGGGGGGCGGGGGGGGTGGCGCTTGTTGGGGAACAATGGGCATCCTCTCTCCCCACCCCCTTCGTGCTTCCCAGCAGCAGGGAGGCCACTGCACTGGGTAAAGGGCCCCTTGGGGACACAGAATACAGGGACAAGTTTGCAGCATGGAGCGCACAATAGGGCCGGCCCTGCTGGGAACCGGCAAGACCAGCGGAATTACCCAGAAACTCAGTGTTTCCCAAACGACAATGGTTCACAGGCTGCCTTTCCATAGCCCCACGCCCTGTGTTGGTCTTTACAGATCACCCCCCCCCCATACACACACGCACACATACACATATACGCTGAAACCGCTTTCCGAACACAGGTGAGCTTAGCCTTTTTATAAGCAGTCGTCTGTGATTAGTAATGACAAGTGTCATTCACTTGATAAGAGAATGCTTACAATAGGCCGATGCTGCTGTAAGCACTTTAAATATATTAATTGAGATTAGTCAAGGCCTGGAGGCCAGTTCTACCGCATACCTTACCCCCCACTTAACCCAGGAGGAAACTGAGGCACAGAGAGGGAAAGCCACCTGCCTGAGGTCGCTCTGCTTTCAAATCCAGACCGCCTGGCTCGAGGCTCTGAAACAGGCTGTCTCTCAAGTCAGCGGTCAGATATGGGCTCGGCCGCGTGTCTCTTCCCCGAGTCACATCCATAATCCACAGATTATAGAGAGAGATATACATCGAGCACAGAGAGTTCGTCTGGGCGCCACTGGCTTGTCTCTGCAAACCTGCGTTTGGGGATGCCCGCGCAGGCACGACTGTGCCTGGGAGGAAGGGTGTGTGGACCAGGCTGCTGCTGGAGCCGGGGCCACCCGCTTCCGCAGGGCGAGCAGGCCGGTGTGACCGCCGCCCTGTGGCACAGCCTGGCCTCTCGCCTCCGTGTGCGCTTCTGTTCAGTTACTGCCTCCCCAGCCACCACGGGGACTGGACTCAACGTGAGTGTGTGGGTGCGATGGTGGGAGGACACGAAATGCAGGTCTTCCGAGGCCCCTTCGCCACGGAGAGCCCCCCAGCCCAGCCGGCCACGCCCCGCTGTTGAGGGCAAAAATCACCCAATTCTGTCACGGTCGCTTTACTGTTTTCTGGTCATTTTTTTTTTTTTCTAACTGTTTTTTTATTATTTAGAGACAGAGAGAGACAGAGTGTGAGCAGGGGAGGGGCAGAGAGAGGGGGAGACACAGAATCTGAAGCAGGCTCCAGGCTCTGAGCTGTCAGCACAGAGCCTGACGCGGGGCTCGAACTCACAAACCACGAGATCATGACCTGAGCTGAAGTCGGATGTATAACCGACTGAGCCACCCAGGTGCCCCTCCTATTACCTGGTTCTAAATCAAGCCCCTGACCTGCCTTGTTCTGGAGGGGCTCTCCACTAAGTGGGCAAGTCGCAAGTTCAAGGTCAGGCTTCGGAGCTGCCCCGTGGTGGGAGAGTATGCTCCACCACCCCCAGTACGAGGTACAGCAGTTTATCGCCGGTTGTGTGGTTTCGATTGGAAGTTGCAGCATCTTGGGCTTCGTGGTGATCACCGAGGGGCGTCTTTTAGGAAACCCCAGGCCATGCTCCAATCTCCTTAAGCTGTGCCCTGAGTGGCTTTAGTCAGGTGTTTGAGAAATAGTTACCCTTTCTCCTGGAGGCCTCAGGTCGAGTGGAGAAAGAATAGGTTTTTCCATGCTTTGTGGCATTTGGTGGCAACTGAGGTCAACGCCTTCGCAGCCCTGGCAGATCTAAGCGCCTCTTTCCCCTGGCTCTGCATACACTTCTCAGAGGCGTGGTTGTCTAAAACTTTGGGAAGAAGGTCGTCAACCCCCGCAAAAGTCAGACAAATATGCCTGTGCACAGGGTACACACATTTGCCGACAAGTCAGGGAGTCCTCGGACCCTCTCCTGCTGCCCCCAGCCACCCTTTCCATTCTCCTTAATGCCTCTTATCAGGCCCTAAAGATGGAATGGGAAAGAGAAAGGTGCCCTCAGCCATTTATGCTCCTTCTGTTTTCCCCTTCCCGGCTCCCATGGGCGTCCATGGAGCCGCATGCAAGGCTCTTTTTAAAAAGCCTAATTATTTACACTGACAGTATTTACTTTTAACCTCCAGTTGCTGAGTCAATATCATTTTTCTTCCTTTCCTTCTGTCCCTTGGCTCAAAAAGCCAGCAGCTTTGCGAAACACACCTGACTGTATCTCTTTATCTGCATCGTGGCCTTTTAAATTTCACCTGCTCTGGGAAATAAATGACAGAGGCCATGATGATCCAGGAGAGCCCATTGTTTGGACCTCTGTCTTCGCTCCTGCCTCGCCCTTGACACCATCTCCCGGCGCCTCTTTAAGCGTCCAGGGTTTGTGACAGGCTCCCACCTACCCCTTGAATTTTTCTTTTCAGAGTTCTCTTCCCCAGCGATGACCTGGGGCATTGCCCCAGCTGCCCTGGGAGGGTGGGAATTTTCTCTAAACCTGTGACCATCAGGGAGTTTCTGAACGGCCTGTGACTACAGGAACCAGCCCTCTTATCTGCTCTCCCGATCACCCGGGCGAGTCTTCCAGGCTACGCCCTGCCACCGGGCACCCGGTACCCAGAGGCACCCACACAGGCACCTGGCTGCAGTCGGCAAACTGCAGTTTGCAGTGCAGTGATATCTAAGATCAGATGCCACGGGCAGATGAGAGTGATAACACCTTCTCTGTTTTGCAATCGTGGACATGATCGCAATGGGAGATAAGGTGAGGGGGAGGTGTGGGGCCACCTTGCACCCGCTCCCCAGTAAGGGCACCCGCAAAGCCGTAGGACCCACTTTCGTTCTTGGCAACTGTCTGTGCCTCCATTAGTCGCCTGCCAACGCTCCTGTAATTAACCAGGCTAGCAGCGCCGCTGCTCTGGCCTCCCCCTTGCCACCTCGTAGGAACAAATGCCTTACAAATAGCAGCCAGCTAGGTGACAGAGATCTCCTGGCTGGAGGACAATAGCCCTCGGAGGCTGTTCCAGAACCTTCCTGATTCTCCAGAACTTCACTTGGGTCCCTTGCCCATCCCAAGGTGGAGAGAACCCACGGTCCCTCTGCACGCAGCTCTTCTCCCCGGGGAGAAGTGTGGGCTCAGCAAACCAGCCGGCGTTTGCACATCCCACCCCCGCCCCTCCTCCCACAGGGCTTCTCAGAGCCTCCGTCCCTGTCTGGCCAGTTCATCCCTGGGCCCGCACAGAGCCTGGCATCGTGCCTGGTGTGTCCTGGGCCTCTGACAAATGTTGAATGAATGCGTGCGGAGGAATGAAGCACCCAGCATCCCCTCGGCCCCCAGGGGCTGAGAGTTCATTTTGCAATTCGACTATTTATCTTGCGCACAAGCCGCCTCCTCCCCAGGCCTAAGGACACGGTGCGATCTAGAAGCTGGAAGGAAACTGGCCAGTTTAAGTCCAAGGTTCGGGCCCAGCTGTGGCTGTAGGCGGAGGACACGAGGCAATGAGCTCTGGTAGCTGTCGATGCCTCCAGAAAGCTCTGTAGGGCACAGTGTATAGGCACTCTCAGAGCCATTCCATAATGCGCAGTAGAGGCAGCAGTGAGTCAAGCGGGGGAGGGGCATAGCTGTGAAGGTGGGCCAAGGGCCCGGGGATGAGCTATGGAGGGTCAG
>NW_027551573.1:4544371-4557011 GCF_008692635.1 Crocuta crocuta | reverse complement strand
GCTTATACAAGTTAAAAAATATATACATGACTCCTAGGTTCTGCATGTTGTATCCCCCCCAAATTCATATGTGGAAATCTTTTAAAATTTTATGTGAATAAGTTTAAAAAAATTTTTTTTTGGGAGAAAGAGATAGCCAGGGAGAGGCAGCGCGAAAGGAAAAGAGAATCTCAAGCAGTCTCTGCACTGTCAGCATGGAGCCTGATGTGGGTCTCGAACCCACGAACCATGAGATCATGAGCTGAGCTGAAATCAAAAGTCAGACGCTTAACCGACTGAGCCACCCAGGCGCCCCTCTTATGGTGAAATCTTAATCCCTGCTGTTATGGTATTAGGAGTGGGGGCTTTGGGAGGTGCTTGGGTCCTTAGGATGGGCTCTTGGGAATGGGATTTGTGCCCTTCTAAAAGAGATCCCAGAGAGCCCCCTGGTCCTTTGTCCATGTGAGGAGGCTGTGACCCAGAAGGGGGCCCTCACCCAACCCTACGGGCACGAGCCTTCCAGCCTCTAGGACTGTGAGAAGTAAACTTCTGTGGTTTGTAAGCCCCCCGGCCCTGAGTTGCAATATTTTTGTTATAGCAGCCCGAACAGACGGAGACGACTATTAACTGAGGCAGCTGCTCTGCTCGTCAGAGTCGCAGCAAGAAATTGATTCCAATTTAGATGGCTTAAGGGTCTTTAAAAAGGACTTGGTCTCAGAGACACTAAGGGCAAATCAGGGAAAGACAAGCACCCCTGGAGACTAGCTGGGCACCAGGGCGCCATGGCTCCAAGAGCAAGGGAGGAAGACAGACATCAGAGCTCTGCCGGGGTGAGGTCTGTGCAATGGCGCTGCCCACGGGGAACCATAACCTTGGAGGAACATGGCGGCTGCCGGCCATCATGGCCCAAAGCCAGAAGACAGAAGGGAACAGATATCTTGTGCTTTCTTCTTCCCAGTCTTTTGCTGGGGCCTTCCGCTGGCCAGTTGGGAGCCAGAGAGCATGGAGTCCTGAGTCCCTAGGTCAGCCTCACCGGGCACAGGGCAGGGCAAAGAAGGAGAATGGGTGTGGGGGTGGGGGCGGTGGGGACAAACAGCACAGTTGGTAGAGAACGAAAATCCCATCTGGTCCTGGAACCAAAGTCCACCTTGGTGCCTAAGTGGTGCTGCCCTCTTCTGTGGGGCACGTACCCAGGGACATTCTCTGCACATAGCAGGTGCTCTCCGGGTTCCTTCAACCCATTATCTATTCAGTGTAAGAAGCCGTCACTTACATCACTACTTGGATACATCATCTCATTTGATTCCAGCACAGTGCCTGGTGTATAGAAGATGCTCAATAAACATTTCTTAAATAACGAGTGAAAAAATAAACGATTAATAAGTAAACCGATGAGAGGCTCTGAATCATCTTTGGAGTGGATACCCTGACACCTATTTGAGGGCTTGGGTTCTGAGAGGTTAGTTGACCAGCGAGTGCACTCAGCCACTCAATGCATTCTGCAAATATTTATTGAGTACTTATTATGTGCCAGACGTGTTTATATTTGACGGGGTGGGGGGAGACAAGCACGTCAACATACGTATGCTGTATAAAAGTTAAGTGCTACAGAGACAAATACAGCAGAATGGGGAACGGAAAGCTCTGGGGACAGGGTGTACTGTGGTCAGAGATGGTGGCTCTGATACGGGGAGACATTGGAGGTGAGACCTGAAGGAAGTCAGGATGAGACATGTGGCTCTTCGGAATAAGAGGATTCCCGGAGGAGGGAAGTGTGTGCACAGCCTTGGGGGCAGGAGCGTGTTTGGGGCATTTGGGGAAAAGCAAGGAGGCCACTGTGGCTGGGCCAGAGTAGACCTGTCGCCCGCTGAGCCAGATGGACGTTCTGAAATGTCCACCCGACCTGATCCTCCCCCAACTAGAGCCCTCCAGCGCCTTTGCGCTGTCCGGGAAATACCCTGGCCGGCTCCCTCTGAAACCCCGTCCCTCTCTGCACTCCAGCCACACCTGCAGCCTGGCCTTTGCCACTGTCATTCTCTGTCCCTGGGGCACTTGCCTCAGGATGGCTTCTTCTGACTGCCGCTCCCAAGAAAGCTATCCCAGGTGTGGGTACTGCATCATGCCGCCTTTCTGATTTCCTTCCCAGTTGACATATTATCTCCTCTTCCCTGGTTTATGTGTGCCGAGCTTTTTTTGTCACCCTTGCCCCGCCACAAGCTTTCTGAAGGCTCATCAGTTTGTTTCTCATGAGATTCCTTAGACCTAAACGATGCCTAGCACATAGTGGGTCCTCAGTATATATTTGTTAAACAATGAATGAATGAATGAATGAATGAGTGAGTGAGTGAGTGAATTTTTTTTGAGACCCTGGGGTGGGACTGAGGAGAACACATTCTTTCTATTCTCAATCTTTTGTGCCTGTAGGTTTTCCTCCTCGACATTGGCTTCCGTAGGGTGGGTTTTGAGCAAACGTCTACACTGGTATCATTGCCCATAAGAGCAGAGCTCTGGGGGTCCCACTGAGGGTTTGGGGAAAGATTCCTCTTGCATCTGCCCCACCTTTCCTTCAAACATACTTTCCGTGATGGGGGTGTCTGGGTGGCTCAGTCGGTTAAGTGTCGGATCGTGGCTTAGGTCACCATCTTGGGGTTCGTGAGTTCGAGCCCCGTGTCGGGCTCTGTGCTGACAGCTCAGAGCCTGGAACCTGCTTTGGATTCTGTGTCTCCCTCTGTCTCTGACCTTTCCCTGCTTGCTCTCTGTCTCTGTCTTTCTCTGTTTCTCTCTCTCAAAAATAAATTAACATTTAAAAAAACCCTCTCCATACAAGTTCTCCGCAGTGTCAGAAGCTCCCACAGTGCCGGGGGCAGCCCTTCAGGGCCCAGGGTATCAGCCACACTGCAGCATCTCATGCTAGCAGCCCTCTCCTTGCTGAATCCTTTTCCCTTTTAACGAATTAATAAGCAGGAAGCCATCTCCGTATAGAGTGTGCAGTTCATCAACCTTCAACATGGGAACTTTGAGGAAGAGAGACTATCACTTCCACAGTGGAGAATCCAATATCTGTGGTCCCTATTATGATTTTTAACACCTTCTTATCCCCTCTCCCCCCAAATCGAATTCTTTAGGTAATTTTTATTTTTATTTTTAATTTACTTTAGAAAGAAGAGAGAACATGCCCACATGCTGGGGGGAGGGGCAGAGGGAGAAAGAGAGAATCTGAAGCACGCTCCACGCTCAGCACGCAGCCCGACATGGGGCCCCACCCCACCACCCTTTGATCATGACCAGAGCCAAAAGCAAGAGTCGGAAGCTCAAGCAACTGAGCCATCCAGATGCCCCAACTTAGGTAATTTTTACAAACAGCTCCTGTCCTTTCTTCTATGCCTAGTGTTACATTTACCTACTCAGTGAAGTAGCATGAGTTCATGCCGTCACATGTGTTAGAAAACTCGTTAAAATACATAGACAGCTGCAACAATGAAGGACATTGCCTCCTGAGCTCAGTGCCATCCATGTACAGCACCAATGATGGAAGCACTTTACTTAACAAACACTAAATGGAAAGTCGGGTTCTAGCTCTGAGAGGGGCCTGGGAACTTGTCTTACGAGCAGACGTTTCCAGGGGCTTTAGTGCATGTGGTCTGAGGACTACATTCGATGAACTTATCCTTGGCCCAGGCTTGGCTTTTGGTGTGAGGAGTGGTGTGCGCGCATGTGTGTGTGCATGTGTATGTGCGTGTGTGCACATGTGTATGCGCGCACATGCATGTGTGTATGTGTGCATGCATGTGTGCGTGTAGTAGTGTGCACACATGTATATGTGTGCATGCATGTGAGTGTGTACATGTGGACGCACGTGTGCATACATGTCTGTGTGCATGTGTGTACGTGTGTGTATGTGTGCACATGTGTATATGTGTGCATGTGTGTGCATGCATGTGTGTACGTGTGTGTGCACATGTGTATATGTGTGCATGTGTGTGCGCGCATGCGTGCATGTGTTTGCAGTCCATATCCAGGTAGGTTTTCAATGTCTGATAAAGCAAGCACTTACCTGTAGAAATCTGCCATCGTCGCCATCACCTTATTGCTTTCTATCATGATGGCCTTTCTTTCCTTTAAATCTTCTAATGGGCCTGTGTTCGTAGATGAGGCAAGTTCGTCTCCCGCCCTTGTTTTACAGAGGACACTGAGAAGGAAATTGATGGCTTCCTTTCACAAGGACTCTGCCATCCCTCAATTTCCCCTCTACCTACAGTAGCCTAAGGAATGACACGTGAGTGCCAGAGGGAGGAAGGGGTGCGAAGGAGCGGCTCAGAAAATTGCCCTGCAATGGAACTGAGAGAGAGAGAGAGAGAGAGAGTGAGGGTTGAGGGGTGAGGTGGAGAAAAGAGCGCTGTCACACGTGGGGTTTCCGGCCACGCGGAGTCCAGCCTTATGTTTTCCAGGGAAGGTGAAATACCAAGAAACCACGTGTGCTCAGAAAGATGGAGAAGGGCCTGGGTCAGCTTCTCAATGCTGGCCCCCAACTCTCTGCCTTTGGCAGCGCATCTCGGGCCAGAGCTGAGCAAATACCCCCGAGGAGGCTAGGCTGTGGAGGGGCCAGTATTTGCCCACAATCTCTGTTTTGGAAGTAATTAATCTTCGACTGTATGAACCTCTTTGGGGTGGAAAGCGCGCGCTGACACTTTTGTGTAAACACCCAGCTTAGCATATTGACAAACTGGTGGCTGTTGCTTTGATCCCAGAGCCGCCAGCTCTGAGCCGGCCAGGGGCTGCCTCACCAGGAACAAAGGTGACTCTAATCCCTTCTATACTCATCTCAGATCCATATTTAGAATTCGGCATCTTTATTTTCTACATCCACTTAAGCTCTCTTTGGAGTTTGTTCAGTAAACCTTCTTCCTCCTTCACGCTTGCTTGCTGGTGACTCATAAGTCCGTTTTCTTAGCAAGGCATGCAGCAAAATTCCAAAGTAGCAAATGACCTGAATGAAAACCCTTAAACTCACATAGATTTAATCACTGCGGCAAATTGGAACCATTTGTGGTCAGGTTTTGATGGCCATTTATAAAGATTTCCCCCCACGCCCCCTCCACTTTCTTTTTAAGTGGCTTAGTTAAGGTTGGTGAGAAAAGGAGGCATCGCTGCCAAGGTCCACGGGGTGGGGGAAGGGACTTAAATTGTTTCAGCTTTCAGGGATATCTGCGGTCACCCGAGTGTCTTTCCAAAGGCAAGGAGCAAACTTTGGCGGGAACCAGTGCTCCCACACATCTCCAGCGGGCAGGGCTCTACAATCCAGAAAACGGGGAGCCCCAGTACTTTTAGGGCTGTGAGTTTCCGTGGGAGGTTTGGGGCCTTCTTAGGAAAATACCCTGTTCTGTGACTTTTGTCGCCTCTGCCTATCCTAATAAGGCAGAGGAAAGGTTGGTACATTTTTTTTCACGCAGAGCAAAGCAATCAGATCTGTTATGATGTCTCCCTGCGCAAACTGAACCGCTGAGCTTTAACGAAGACACCGGCCCAGAATCGAGACTGACCCAGGCCATACCACGCAGAGCATCAGATCTGGTTCTGATAAAATCGACATTGAGGTTTTCAAGAATGAATCAGAAAGGAAGTTCAACTCCATTTCACGCCGGGGCTGAGCTCAACAGAAGGCTCATCTGTCATTAAGGGGAAGCTTTTTAAAAAACATCTCTTGTGGCTCTGCAGCGTGGTTTTAGACATTTCTAGAACTGGGACTGCCCTCACCAATCGGTTCGTGGGGTTCTGTTTGATTTCTCGAGAGCGGATGGGAAAGTGAATTTGCAAAGACCTGCAGCAACAAATTTTACTGCACAAATTATGGAAAAAGTTACCCTGGAGGGTTCCCCCCCCACCCCCCCGGGCCTTTTTCTTCCCCCTCCATCTCTAGTTTCTGTGATTATAGTCAGAGAGAACATTCAGGCTGAAAGAAATTCGATATTTATTTTCTGTGAACTTTAATAAAGAAAGTGGTGGGTTTGGGACTTTTTTTTTTTAAGGCCCTTTGGACAAGTCCATTTTTAATTTTTTTTTAATAGCACCTTGTGGCATAAAGCTGCCGGCATGTGATTTATGAAGCTGTCGCGTCACGAGTCATTCCCGGCAGGTCGGCGGGAGCCTCTGAAGAGGTTTCCGACTCCGGGAGCCGTCTTGTCACAGGACCCACGTTCACCCAGGCAGGCCTTTTAAAATGTTTAGTGCCCGAGCCTGCGCTTGAAGTCCGTGTTTGTTTGGGTTGGAGGCATCTCTTTCCTTTTTTCAACATTCTCAGATGTCCCCCGTTTAGGCCAAGTGATCGGCCGTAATCCACTCCAGGCCTGCCCAGGAATCGTCCACTTTGCTCAGAAGCACATAACATAACTCCGGCCCCCGGGGCCTCCATCGTGAAATGGAATCCCAGACACTGCGAGATGTCTTGGAAGATAAGCACGGCCCTAATCCCAGGGTCACCGGGGCCCTGGACGAGCCGGAGCTCACCTATACATCATGACCTCGTTATCAGCGAGGCCGCGCAGCCACGACCGGCCACATTTTCCACAGGGCTTGGTGATGTTAAGAAAATACCCTCCAGCGCGGTGTTATTTTAGGCTGAAACAAAAGTCGACATGAATGGCTGGGGGGAACAGAGGGGGCATTGTTCTGCCTGTGGCCGGGTGCTCAGAACTGGCCTGGAGCTGGAATCCCACAAGCAAGGAATTAAATGCCATCGCGTACAAATGGGCTATCGTGTGTTCAGTGGGATCAATGGAGCCCAGAGGGCGGCCAGGGCGGCGATCCTGCCAGGCCCCGGGTCATGGGAAGTTTGGTTTCCAGAGCAGAGGCCGAAAGTGCCACCTGATTTGTGGTGGTGCGACAACGGCCTTGGGGAAGGAGCCACCTGCTTGCGAGAGAGGGACAGGAGGGTGCAAACCCCGCGGCGAGCGGGCCTGGCGGAGTGCGGGAGCAGGTGGGTCAGGCGCTCTTCTAAGCCCCTCGGAAGAATTGCCCCATCAAACCCTCCCAGCCTCCCCCCTAAAGCAGGTACTATCGCTTGCCCCCTTTTACAGATGAGGAAACTGAGGCAGAGAGAGCCGTGACGTGCCGGAGGTCACCTTGCTGCCGTGTGTGAGAGCCGGGATTTGAAGCCATGACTTCTGGCTCCAGAGCCCACCACCCCTCCGGCGATGACAGATCATCTCGTTCTCGTTTTCGTTTCCCCTGTTTTCTTATTCCTGGTGCCAAGGTCTTGTGGCAGATGCCTGGCCCAGAGCCCTCAGCCCATGTCATGTCAGTGTAAGCCGGTGGCCCATCTTCCCAGGCGTCTCTGCCATGGACTTCTGTTTATCTGTGCAACGGGCCAGAAGTGCCAGGAAATCAGCATCCCCAAGACTGATGGCTGTCGGTGTATAAACGCCCCAGCTCCCGTGCGCCTCTGGTGGGAACGTTGGGAGGTGCGTGTTCTCACTTGCCTAGTGCAGTTGGCTTCCTTCCCTCCTTGACTCACTTTCTCACTCTCCTACCGTGTTTCCTGGAATCGGCGTCCGCCTACCACCTTTGTTTGAACCCTGGTCTCGAGAGCTGCTTCCGGAGGGCCCCAAACCAAGACAGGTGACCACACCTCCGTGCGATTATTTGACTAATGTCTCATGAAACGGGGGGCTCCACGCCAGCTCAAAGTCATATTCCTGGGACCAGATGGACGTCCAAGCAAGTATTTAGGAAGGAAAAAAATCCCTTTCTATCTCAAATAAGCGTGTATTTTGACCGTGTGCTCTTTTCTTAAGTCAAGGTATTACATTTAAAGTAGTTGATAGCATTCATTTTCTTCGTGAAGAGTTATTTTGCTGGATACCTTGCAGGAGGCGGAAGACATGGTCCCGTCTCCCCATCTGCCTGGAGTTGGGGAGACATCGCCTCCTCCATCGGGCTCAGGTTAAGATCTATGGAGGCTGTTTCAGACCCCAGCCAGCTGCTTAGCAAGGCTCTATGTCCTCTTCCTGGACTTTATTTCCCAGCCTCCCTCGGAATGAGGTGTGCCATGTAACTGAGCTTTCGCCAATGGCGTTTGAGCCATTGCATATGGCATTGCACACGGTGGCCCACAGCCACCATGTGTATGCTGTCCTCCATGCTTTCTCCTTCTGCAACTTGATCCCAACGAACATGGTAACGGTGGGAGCCACATGGTGGATATAGCAGAGCACACCATTCAAAAGCCTGGGTACCAGAGTCACCACTGGGGGGACAGCCACGCACCGACCAGAAACACGCATTTCAGACTTTACCGGTGACAAGTAATTTTCTATTGTGTCTGAAGCATCATCCATTTTGGGGGTCGGTTTGTTACAGCGGCTAATATTTCCCTAACTACTCCCGAGGTCCTCAGCACTGACGAGAGTTAGATTCCTCTACCATAGGTAACGTTAGCCTTACACACGTTCGACAAAGTTTCAGTTTTCTGCATGATAGCTATTTTCATTTAAAAAAAAAAAAATCTAATAGCAGAGCCTTAAGTTTCGGGGGTTGGGAGGTGGATGGTGCCTTGATTTAATGGTGCCCTGAGTACATGTTTATTCTGCCTCTTAGGTGTGGGACCTAAGGATTTGTCTCTTTCTAAAAAGGATTTGTCTAACAAGTCGGAACATGGACACCTGCTCCATCCGGGAACCTTGAGAAGAGCCAGTGGAAGTTCAAGAGCATTACTGTTTTCTCCAGAGCTTCTGGCAGCTACTCCTGCCCTTCTGTGGGTCCCACTAGTGATGGATGTGGGTCCTCGAGTTATGAGCAGAGACTACATCCATCTCTAGGACCCGCGTTTTAGCTTTAAACCTTTGCAAATGTTCTCCCATGCTTCCCTAAAACCCGAAGGGAGACACAAGCAAGCAACCAGCAAAGGCTCCTTGGCTACCCTTTCTACCTTCCTTGAGAGGATCTTGGGGTATTGACATCATGGTTTCTGATACCAAGCAGATCAGAGTTTGACTCCCAGGTCTGTCTTCTCTTTGTTACTATTCCCATTGTACAGATGATAGCTGAAGACTGATTCCTGAACCTGCATTTCTTTCCTTCCTTCCTTCCTTTCATTTTAGAGATAGAGCAAATGTGGGCAGAGAAGAAGGACAAAGGGAGGGAGAGAGAAAGAGAGAGAGAGAGAGAGAGAGAGAGAAAATCCATGCTCAGCACAAAGCCCAAAGCCCAATGCTGGGCTCAATTCCATGACCCTGAGATCATGACCTGAGCAAAAATTAAGAGTTGGATGCTCAACCAATTGAGTTACCCAAGTGCCCTATCTTCTTAAAAAACTTTATTTTAATTCCAGTTGGTGAACACATAGTGTTATACTGGTTTCAGGCGTACAATGTAGTGATTCAACACTTGCTTACATCACCCTGTGCCCTTCACGACCAGTGCACTCCTTAATCCTCAACACCTAGTTCCCCCTCCCCCCACCTCCCTTCTGGTAACCACCAGTTTGTTCTCTATAGCTAAGAATCTGCTTCTTGATGTGCCTGTCTCTTTTTTTTCCCCTTGCTCATTCATTTGGTTTCTTAAATTCCACAGATGAGTGAAATTATATGGTATTTGTCCTTCTCTGACTTATTTCGCTTAGTATTATACTCTCTAGCTCCATCCATGCTATTGCAAATGGCAAGATTTCATTCTTTAATGGCTGCATAATATTCCGTTATATATATATGTATAGCTATATATATGTATAGATAGATAGATATAGATATAGATATGGATATAGATATATAGATACAGATATAGTTACAGATAGAGAGACAGAGATATCACAATTTCTTTATCCATTCATCTATCATTGGACACTCGGGCTTCTTCCATGATGTGGCTATTATAAACAATACTGCTATGAGCCTAGGGGATGCATGTATCCCTTTGAATTAAGTGTTCTTGTACACTTGAGGTAGATACCCAGTAGCATGATTCCTGGATCATAGGGTAGTCTTATTTTTCACTTTTTGAGGAACCGCCATACTGTTTTCCACAGTGGCGGCCCCAGTTTGCATTCCCACCAACAGGGCAGGAGGGGTCCTTCTCCTCCACATCTTTGCCAACACTTGTGGTTTCTTGTGTTTCTTGTTTTAGCCATTACAGGGGTGAGGTGGCATCACCTGGCAGTCTTGGTTTGCATTTCCTCTGAACCTACATCCTGGCCCTGGATCAAGCTCTCCTGATGTGATGAGATGTGGTCACTGCCTCCACCTGGGCAGAGGGTACCACATGGTGGGAGAGAACGTGCGCCTCACCAGGCTTGAAATGTGGCTCTGCCACCGTGGACAAATCACTGAGCCTCTCTGTGCCCATTTCTTCAGGTACGAATTGGGATTGTATAATATCTATGTCATGGGCCCACCGTGAGGCTGAAATAAGATACTATTGTGAAACACTTGGGATGTGTGGGCTCACGGTATTATTCTTCCCGGGAGGCTCAGTGCACCCCATCCCTGGGATCTACACGGCTTTTTATTAGTTTCCCCCAGAAGGGGCAGGTGACGGTGGCCAAATGTGTTTGGAATCTGGCCCCTGGGGAAAATGGTCACATGGAGCCTTTGCAGTCTCTGGTGACCTCAAGCCAGCACCCCCTTGGCCCTCTGGGCAGAGACCCCTTTGCTCTGTCCTTGGGATAAGCCTCCACCAGAGGCCACCCTCCGCCCTTGGTTGAAACCTCCTTCCAAAGGCAAAGTGGCCATTGAGCAAGAGAGTGGAACCCTTTTCTGGTCGCTGGGCTCACAGAGGCTGTTTGGGAAGGAGGGCTAGGGCAGAACCCAGAAGATTTGGGTCGGAGTTAATCACCCGTGTGCAGGAGGAAAGGTGACCTTCCTCGTGGTCAGGGACTTGGCCTTTGAAGTCAGTCATACCTGACTGTGCCTCCCATTCAGCCACTTTGGCCAGGTCTCTAGCCCTCCCCTCCTCAGTTTCCTCGTCCGTAAAATGGGACTGTTGGTGGTCCTTACCTCGTCGGACTGTTGTTAGGACTGAATAGGGTCATAATGTACATATAAACACTTTTCACAGTAGAAGCGCTCAATATATTTCTGAAAAAAAAAAAAACCACTTTTCTCCCAAATATAAAATAGGCATAGTACTTAAAAGATTCTAGCCTATAAAAGTGCATGCACTGCAAACTAACTCTCTCCCACTCATGACCCTTAGTCCCATTGGGTGTCTTTGGAGGAAACCATGCTTACTCGTATCTGGTATAAACTGCCAAGGATGTTCTCCACATATACCAGCGTGGAAATTACATATCCTTATGTACCACACATCTACGTCACTATTTTGATTTACAAAACCGGAAGTGCCATACGGCTCACCCTAAATGGTATGTATAAACAGTTGATAGCCTATCATGCACACTGCTGTACATTTTGTTAAGTTTTATTTTTTAACCTGATGATACCTTTTTCTGGAACCCATCCTGCATCAGTTTTTCCGTCGCATCATATTCTTTTTAACAGTTGTGTAGTATCCCAGCCTGAAAATAGACGTGATACCTTATTTTATTTAATTAGCTGTCTTTTGACGGGCTGTGCCTGATTTTTCGGACCATTTATGGCGAAGACAGGGAGAGCCTTGCCCTTCTGCGTTCTCCATCCCCAGACCCCGGCCCAGCCTCCTGGCTTCCAGCACCTGTTACTTCCTTTCTGTTCGGGAACTCCCCGGAGTGCACATTTTTCTCACTGCAACCGTGCTAGGCCAGTCTCGGGCTCCTGCTCTCAGTCTAAACATGCCTTAGATCTCTTCATAACTCAGCTTGTAAGTCAAGGCCCCTTAATTTGGCCCGCAGGACTCTTTAACGCCTTTTAAACCCCGTTAAAACCATGTAATGAGTTTCCCCTTGCTGTGCTCCTGGTCGTGAAAGCTGAGAGCCGGGACCCAGGCCTCCCACCTGTTCCAGAGATTAGGCTGTGCTGGAGGGGCTGCGGGGCCTCAGGGAAGGGGCGGAAGGGTGGGGTGGGGGGTGTCGGTGGGAGCTCTGTGGTCAGGCCCGCAAGCGGGACTCTGGGCCGGAGCGGCCATGTGGGCGCTCCTCAGTCTCGGGCAGGCATTCTTCCAGGGGGTTCGTGGCGCTGGAGTGGCTTGAGTGGTGTNCTCCCCATTCTCCGAGAGGGTCAGAAAGGCTGACTCCGCACGTCCTACTTCCAGGTATGGGCATGTGACCAGAACTAGCCAATCAGAGTGTTCAAAGCCACTGCCTATAATGATTGGTTCAGGGGTTGCTCCGGTTCAGTTCCAGTGATTGGTTAAGGGGTGGACATGTGATCCAGGTCTGGCAAATCAGAATATTTCTTTCTTTGGGCGCAGTAACTGTTTAGGGATGGACCTGTGACCCAATGGTTACCTTACAAGGTTCACGCCTGGAATTTTCTGTGGGAATAACTTAGGAGAGAAGGACTTTCTTTTCATGAAGGTTACTGGAGAAGAGGGTGACAGCTTGGAGTCAGGGGGTCAGCCTGTCACTATGAGGGACAAGCCTGGTTGAGATGGCTAAAATAGAGGAAAACAGGTCTGAGAAGGAGAATGGGTAAGGTTGAGAGCTGTTGACATCATTTAGCTTCTGGATCTGGCCACACCTGAAGACGTCTTATTTACACGAACAAATAAATGCCTTTTTTTTTTTTTTTTTTTT
>NW_027551573.1:4543012-4544256 GCF_008692635.1 Crocuta crocuta | reverse complement strand
ATCAACAGTTGAGTTTGAGTTCCTTTCAACCCAGAGTACCAACTCAAACACTTCCGCCACTACGGATAAGGTATGACCCTCAACGTTGCCTCAGCCTACTTTCCTTAATCTCTTCCAGCCAACGTTTCCTCATGCGGTCCTAGCATTTGCCCATGACACATCTACTTTCACTTCATTGTGCAGTCCTCTCTCTGTGTGTAGCTAACCATGTCTCATTCCTTTTCACCATGTCATTGTTAGCTAACATTTGACTCTGTATACATAGAGCTCTCCGTCCTGGGAAGGTGCTGGGCTCCTGTTAACACACGGCTTTCCACACCCGAGGAGCTTGTAATTCAGTTGTGGGTGGCTTAGCTCAACGTGGATGCTCAGGGAAGAATGAATGAGTGAATTAAGTGAATTATTGTGTGACGGAGTGAATGGAAGAGGAGGCGAGGCTCATGCCAGTGGTGGTCATATCAATTCAGAGCAGTGTTATGCGGTTGCCGAATGGGAGAAGTGGACAATCCAGGGGTCCTAGAGGGACCAGGGATATGTATAGCAGGCGCAAGAGAGATTTCGGAGGACGGTCTGGTTTGAAAGCCAGGCTAGAAGCTTTACATGCTTTCTTATGGGCCATGGGGAGCCACTGAAGGTCTTAGAATGGGCATAAGGCAGGTAAAGCTGTGCTTCAGAGATGAACAGTGATGTGAGGACTAGGTGGGACAGGAAAGCGCCAGTGGCTGTTGAATTAACAAAGAGGATTTTTATTTACTTTTTAAAATTATTTTTTAACGTTTATTTTCTTTTATTTTTGGTGAGGGGAGGCAGAGAGAGAGGGAGACACAGAATCCCAAGCAGGCTCCAGGCTCTCAGCTGTCAGCACAGAACCTGAGGTGGGGCTTGAACTCACCCACTGCGAGATCATGACCTAAGCCGAAGTCGGACGCTTAGCCAACTGAGCCACGAAGGTGCCCCATGAAGAGGGTGTTTTAAATACAACATCCGTCGGGTGATGTGAGCCTGGCCTATGGGGTGGGCAGGTAGGAGATAGGTCAAAGATGGCTTAAAAAATCTTTTCCAGTAGGTCTGAAATGGGGTACGCCCATGTCTGTTTCCAAAATGGCCCCCCAGACAATTCCAATGGAATTTGTACAGTTGGGTTGTAGGGTTTGAGTCCATGGTCCTAGGTAGAAGATGGCAGAAGTAGGGGCATGTGGAAGAGTTATTCGTCTGGCAAGTAAAAGGCAAGTCCTCCCTTCCCA
>NW_027551573.1:4537559-4542816 GCF_008692635.1 Crocuta crocuta | reverse complement strand
CTCCCCATTCTCCGAGAGGGTCAGAAAGGCTGACTCCGCACGTCCTACTTCCAGGTATGGGCATGTGACCAGAACTAGCCAATCAGAGTGTTCAAAGCCACTGCCTATAATGATTGGTTCAGGGGTTGCTCCGGTTCAGTTCCAGTGATTGGTTAAGGGGTGGACATGTGATCCAGGTCTGGCAAATCAGAATATTTCTTTCTTTGGGCGCAGTAACTGTTTAGGGATGGACCTGTGACCCAATGGTTACCTTACAAGGTTCACGCCTGGAATTTTCTGTGGGAATAACTAGGAGAGAAGGACTTTCTTTTCATGAAGGTTACTGGAGAAGAGGGTGACAGCTTGGAGTCAGGGGGTCAGCCTGTCACTATGAGGGACAAGCCTGGTTGAGATGGCTAAAATAGAGGAAAACAGGTCTGAGAAGGAGAATGGGTAAGGTTGAGAGCTGTTGACATCATTTAGCTTCTGGATCTGNATCAACAGTTGAGTTTGAGTTCCTTTCAACCCAGAGTACCAACTCAAACACTTCCGCCACTACGGATAAGGTATGACCCTCAACGTTGCCTCAGCCTACTTTCCTTAATCTCTTCCAGCCAACGTTTCCTCATGCGGTCCTAGCATTTGCCCATGACACATCTACTTTCACTTCATTGTGCAGTCCTCTCTCTGTGTGTAGCTAACCATGTCTCATTCCTTTTCACCATGTCATTGTTAGCTAACATTTGACTCTGTATACATAGAGCTCTCCGTCCTGGGAAGGTGCTGGGCTCCTGTTAACACACGGCTTTCCACACCCGAGGAGCTTGTAATTCAGTTGTGGGTGGCTTAGCTCAACGTGGATGCTCAGGGAAGAATGAATGAGTGAATTAAGTGAATTATTGTGTGACGGAGTGAATGGAAGAGGAGGCGAGGCTCATGCCAGTGGTGGTCATATCAATTCAGAGCAGTGTTATGTGGTTGCCGAATGGGAGAAGTGGACAATCCAGGGGTCCTAGAGGGACCAGGGATATGTATAGCAGGCGCAAGAGAGATTTCGGAGGACGGTCTGGTTTGAAAGCCAGGCTAGAAGCTTTACATGCTTTCTTATGGGCCATGGGGAGCCACTGAAGGTCTTAGAATGGGCATAAGGCAGGTAAAGCTGTGCTTCAGAGATGAACAGTGATGTGAGGACTAGGTGGGACAGGAAAGCGCCAGTGGCTGTTGAATTAACAAAGAGGATTTTTATTTACTTTTTAAAATTATTTTTTAACGTTTATTTTCTTTTATTTTTGGTGAGGGGAGGCAGAGAGAGAGGGAGACACAGAATCCCAAGCAGGCTCCAGGCTCTCAGCTGTCAGCACAGAACCTGAGGTGGGGCTTGAACTCACCCACTGCGAGATCATGACCTAAGCCGAAGTCGGACGCTTAGCCAACTGAGCCACGAAGGTGCCCCATGAAGAGGGTGTTTTAAATACAACATCCGTCGGGTGATGTGAGCCTGGCCTATGGGGTGGGCAGGTAGGAGATAGGTCAAAGATGGCTTAAAAAATCTTTTCCAGTAGGTCTGAAATGGGGTACGCCCATGTCTGTTTCCAAAATGGCCCCCCAGACAATTCCAATGGAATTTGTACAGTTGGGTTGTAGGGTTTGAGTCCATGGTCCTAGGTAGAAGATGGCAGAAGTAGGGGCATGTGGAAGAGTTATTCGTCTGGCAAGTAAAAGGCAAGTCCTCCCTTCCCACAGGGCTAATGAAACTGACTTGAATTTGCTCCCAACAGACTGAAATAGGAACATATCACACAACATGGTGGATGTCTGGATTCTCATAAAAGCTTGGATAACCATCATGTTGGACCCCATCCCCCACCTCCACCCCCACGTTGGAGCTTCTGTGAGCAGCTGACTGTGCTCTTGGATGGCCGGTTTCCATGACTCCCTAATGACTCACCCTCCTCGGCCTGTTTATATTCCTGCCTGATGTTGGCAGGCATTTGTATTAGCGGCCCTCAGTGTCGCCACGTGTAAGGATAAGCATGTGAAGGGTGAAAGCAGCAAAGGAGACCAAAAAACACGTGGCCCTCAGAGGTAGGATGAGACAGAAAAAAGAATATCAAGATGTTGAGGGAGCAGTTCTGGCTGTGAATTGGTGGCTTACCTTCACCGGTCTTGATTTCTTGCTTCTACAGAGGAGTTCATGATATCTGTTAGCAGTACTTCAAAGGGATGATTTGAGTGCATGAAGAATTTGGAACGCATTGAATGGAAACTGTGCAGGTGAAGTAGGTAAAGTGATGGCTCCCTCTGTAAGATTCTGGGCATGTCATGTGTCACCAGGGGATAGACAAAGACCTGGTCAATATACCAAAGCCCCTGCATATAAGAGGGGTTCTTTTGTTGGTCATGAATTTGGGGACTACCTGTCAAAGCTAGTTATAGCGGCCCGGAGACATCCCAGGGGCTGCAAGTCCTCTTGGAGGTGAAGGTCTCCAGACAAAAGTGCCCCTAAGAGGACAGTGCCCCTGAGTGACACCTTCATTGGCTGCTTCCCAATCTCTAGCCGTGGACGTCACAACTTCATGGTGGCACTGGGGAGAGGTGCCTAGTGCTTAAGGGGAGATGCACACAACCTTCCTGGCTAAAGCTGGAGCCTCACCAAAATAAGGAGAGTGGGGGAGCAGTATGGTTTATCTTTGAGAGCACACAGAGGCCTCCGGAGAGCAAGGTTACAGACAGCCCTGACTGCTGGCTCATCATCAGAGAACATGGGGATTTTAATAAGCAATGGACGACCCTCAGCTCCCTCCTGCCCCTTCCCAATGTCTACTGGGAACTTGTTTTGGTGTATCGGAGGTTGCTAAGTCCCCAATGAACCCATCTTTCCTGAAGTCAAAGGTCACAATGTCTTTCATCTCAATGATCAGAGGTGGATTACCCCCCTCATCCCCAGCCACCCCTTAGGATATCCTCCGATTCTGTTCCACCCTGGACTCTCTTATCTAACAGTTCAAGAAGACCCATGCTGCTAGCTTGGACCACAAAGAGGAAATCCAGTTGGGCCTTGTGACCATTTTAATGGACCCCAAATTCTGTGACTCTCTTCCTGTTACGAGATGAGCCCTTTGACTCTAACCACCCCGGGGACTGCTTTGTTCAACAGGGTGTACACCATGTGACCTCTGAGGCTAAGTCAGAAATGACCTTGAAGCCTCCTGCTGGTTGTTGGGACGTCTACGCTGGGGAAAGGCAGACACGTGTAATGTTTGTCTATCCTGAGACCGCCATGTTGGATAAGCTGTGTGTAGTTGACCGATTGCTGGGATTAACAGCAGTGGGTGAGCCCTTCGGGACGTCCAGCCCACTCCAGCCCCTGGATGTGTGTAAACTTAGTAGACAGTTGACTGCAATTTCGTGAAAGATGCCGAGTGAGGTGGCTCAGCCTTCCCCAGTCCCTCACCCAAAAAGGTGAGCAGAATAAAAGGGTTATTTTAATTAAGCTGCTGGGTTTGGGGGCAATGTGTTATATAACGATAATAACCGGAACAGGACTTAAACTTCATGGGAACTTTCCGGAAGGCTTTAAATGAGTATAGATGGGGGAGAAGGGCTCCAGGAACAGGAAAGAACTCCCTCTCTGGGTGTAAAGCCTCTCTAGGTTTGTACTCAGGGGATCTCCCCAGAGGGAGCCTGAGGCTTTGCCCATCTCCTGCTCATTGAGAGGACAGATTAAGGCACTCTCGGCACAGACTGCATGACAGAGGGGGTCCAAAAGGAAGACTGGCTGGCCTCCAGCCTGGCCTCATGAAGCAGGACGTCCCTGGTGAGACCATGCTGAGCAGTGATGACATGACTGACTTTGGCCTCAGTCAGACCAAGTTCAAATTCCAGCTCTACCACATATACCTGTGAGCCCTTCGTTGAGAGAGTACTTTTCACTCTTGTGGGCTTCTATAAAATGGGACCCACTGATGTACCTACCAACTATAGACGACTGGTTGAATGATAAATCAGATTATGAATATAAAGAGCTTGGAACACATAAGTCATATCGGGTGCTGTTTGTCATTATCCAACTTAATGGGTTACATTTAAGAATCTGGTTCTCAACCTTTCAGGATTAGAAGCTCAAGTTTATGGACATCGTGAGGGTGAAACAGACTCACGTTAACCAGCATGGAGTCTGATGTCTCAGCCTGAATGTCATTGACAGTCAGAAATGCACTATCTGAGAGTATGGTGTGGTCACAAGGGCAAAGCAGTGCTTACCTCCCCGCCTCCCCCCAGGTAAGGCCTCAAGAAGATCGTACTCCGATGGGAAAGTTGTTTGGGAAAGTATAGAGTGTGAAGAAAGGGTTTAGAATCATGTCTCAGCTAACCTGAGGCTTTTTACTTCTCCGGGGAGAGCTGTCTGCAGAGAAACACGGTGTTCAAATCCTCCAGACCATTCTGTTCCTTCTGGACACCGCCCCCCACCCCACCCCTAGCTTGCGACTACATAGGTTATCTTTCTCCGTCACTGACGGCAATCCTACTGGGAGATCATTCTCTGGGGGCATCTTGCATTTCTCCAAGTCTTGCAAGGGAGGTGCTAACAGACCTTTGTTCTCTTTGCAAGGATGTTTGTACAGCAACCAGCTTTGGAAGATGGAGATAGTGTCTGGCCTCAGAGCAAAGGGCAGGCAGGCTTATTATTCATGGTAAAAGATTCCAGTCCCCAAAGCTTGGGGGCTTCTGTTCTATAATGCGACTCCATGCATGGACGGGTCTCTGCCTTGCTCATCTGCACAGCCCCTGTGGCATTGGAAATGGAAACAGGCTGTAGGCTGTACCATGAGCAAGAAGTTTCTTTTGCTCACCCAGGCATCTTATGTCTTTGCCCAGAGTTCAGGGAGCGGGGAGCCTAACTTGTTAACTTTCAAGCAGGGTAACATCTCAGCCCGTGCCCAGTGTGGACAATTCCCACCCAGTCCTCTGGGTTTTTGCCATATCTGTACAAGGCTTGCACAGTTGTTTGCTTAATATTGGTCTGTAGACCAAATTTCTCCTTTAAAAAGTCAACTTATTTAAAACAGATACTTCATAGAATTGCCTTAAGTGGAAAGCCGGTATGCTACTTTATAAATCTAAATTAAAGACAAATACAACTAAAAAAAACTCCCCAAGGCTCCATACTGTCTAATTCCATTTCTATGATATTCCAGAAAAGCCAAAACTATAGGATCAGAAAACAGATCATTGGTTTCAGATCAGGGGTTAGGGATGGAGGTGGGGGGGGGGGGGG
>NW_027551573.1:4513557-4537531 GCF_008692635.1 Crocuta crocuta | reverse complement strand
GTTGGCAGTTGATCTCCAGGGACCATGGGGGTAGCTTTTTAGGCGGTGGAAATGTTCTATAGTTTGATTGTGCTGGTTATATAACTGGCTGTGTTTGTCCAAACTCATGGAACCCAAACAGGTGAGTTTTACTGCAGGTAAATTTTGCCTTGATAAGCTTGACTTTATGAGGAAAAATAAAAGCCAGCATCCTTAGATTCCAGCCAGATATCCTTGTTGGCCCAAGGCTTGAACACAAGATCTGTTCTTTCTTTGCCAAAAAGAGAGAGAGATGGCCACAGGAAGGTTGAAGCCCTGTTAAAGACTATGAGCGTAGGGGCGCCTGGATGACTCAGCTGGTTAAGCATCTGACTTTGGCTCAGGTCATGATCTCACAGTTCATGAGTGTGAGCTCTGCATGGGGCTCTGTGCTGACAGCTCAGAGCCGGGAGCCTGCTTCAGATTCTCTGTCTCCCTCTCCCTCTCCCCCTCCCTCTCCCCTTCCTCTTTCTCTTTCTCAAAAATAAATAAACATTAAGAAATTTTTTTTTAAAGATCTCTGAATCACGACTTCCACCCGTCCTTATCAGAAGGACTAAAAGGAACCCCTTTTAGTGTAAAGGGACCCCTCTCTCCCTCCGTGATTCGGTGTTCGGGAAAGCCGTGTCCCCACATCACCCCGTACCAATTCGGCGCCACCTGGGATACTCACGCCGTATTCCGGAAACTGTGCTTCTAAACAGACTTGTGCCTTCTTAGCTCTCCACTCATTACATTTCAGTCACTTCCTAGGTCTGTCTGCTTGAAATGACTCCTGGCAACCTTGATAAGGGGGTTAGGTGTTCCCAAGTTCTCCTGTCGCACTGCACACTGGCAGACCTTGGGGGCTCCAGGTTACCCACAATCTACACACGGTATTGTGTCAACCTCTGAAGGACCCAGAATGCACCTCACCGGTGCCAGGTTCCCCGGGGCCATTTTGTCATCACCTGGATGAACCCGTAACGCAATGGAATGACCTGTCCCTGAGTCTCTGTCTGTCCCTCCATTCAGCCCATCCCCTCGCCTTCCCCAAGTGCCTGGGCCACCCCTCCCCACCTCAAATCTGTCTGCTCATCTCAGAAACAGGGCACTCGGCCCACCAGTCCGTCCCTGAGACCACAGCGAGGGAAAATGGTGGCTGCCTTTCACAAGAGGGTGTGATCAACATTACTGTGTTATTCTTGACTGCTTCTTTATTTTTCCTGGCATAGGCCGGGAGTGGGGAGTGCTCTGTGGCTCTGTCAGTGCCGATTATTAATGTGAACATCATCCTCAGTTGCTGTTCTGCAGCCCGGTGTTGCAAGCTAAGGTCTGCCGGGCTTTGCGCCGTGATCTCTGTAATTAACTTCGATGATTCACCACTGTACATCCATTGTGCTACCTTCAAGGAGGGCGACATCCATTTACGTGAAGAGCTAAAAACAAGTATTTCTGAGGCCTTCCTTTGCGAAGAGTTTCTCAAGCACTCCCCCACCCCTGCTCACCTAATGCAACAGCCTGGCCTCACCCTGCTCTTGCCTCTTGTTAGAAAACCTAACCCTCGAAACTGGGTCATGGAAAAGGCGCTGAAGGTTTGGCACCCCCTTCTTTCAAGACAGACGCCTGGGGCCACAGACACGCCTGCTTTTTTGACCAAATCTAATGCCAGGAGAGCGCCCTAACAGATAGTAGACCCTCGAGAAATGGTTTTTTTCCTTTTTACTTTTTTTAATTAAAAAAATTTAAAAACAATTAATGTTTTATTTATTTCTGAGAGAGAGAGAGAGAGAGAGAGAGAGAGAGACAGCGTGAGCGGGGAAGGGTCAGAGAGAGAGGGAGTCACAGACTCTGAAACAGGCTCCAGGCTCTGAGCTGGCAGTCAGCACAGAACCTGACGCAGGGCTTGAACCCATGAACAGTGAAATCATGACTGGAGCTGAAGTCGGACGCTTAACCGACTGAGCCACCCAGGTGCCCCTGTTTTTTTTTTTCTTTATTGATGAATTTCTCTTCCCAAGTTCAGTTGTCCAAATGGATAGAAGCTTAGAAAAGTGGTTTTCAACCTGGGGCAATTTTGCCCCCTTTCCCTGACCAGGGAACATATTTGGTGTCATAAATAAGGGGGTGTTATTGGCGGTTCCTGGGTAGAGGCCAGGGTTGCTGCTATAAACATGCTACAATGTGCAGGATGGTCCCCCCTCCCTCATGACAAAGAACGATCTGGTCTCAAATGGCAGTAGCATGAAAGCGCGGAACTCTTGGCTTAGAAGATGCCGCACCGAGCTTGCCTTGCTCTGGATTTATCTGTGTTGGTGTTTGTTGGGCTCAAGGAAGCCTGGAGAAGTTTTGTTGTTTTTTTTTTTTTTTTGAAGCCCCGGAATGATTGACATTTTACTGCCTGGATTTTATGTGAATGGCGGCTAATGAACACAGTCTGCCTTGATGGCATTGCAGAGGGCACCATTCAAACGAACCAATTATGAAGGATTTTTTAACGTACACTTTCAATCAGGGAGCCTGAGGGCTTGCTGAGAATAAAAGTACAATTTAGAAAACATGAGGCTTCCTGAAGTTCCGAGAGGCCCTGGCAGGATTCACGCAGGCGCCGAAGCTCCAGGGCTGAGAGAGGGTGCTTTTCTGAAGTCAGTGAGAATCATTGGCCATCAGGTTGTCCCCAAACCCGCCCCCCAACCAAGAGCAGCAGAGGGCTGCTTCTTCAGGTGTGCCGGCCCCCCAGGGGCAGGCGGGTCTGGGGGTCCCAGGCACACACCCCGGGTGGCTCTGGTGGCCGCCCGCCACCCAGACCCCTCCACTGACTCACTAATTGTCAGTGAGTGACCTACTGACTCACGGCTTTCCTGTCTTCAGCCAGATCGCTGAGGGTTTACGTAACATAGTGATTCACTCACTCACCTCTTCCCTTGGCCGAGTCTGCTCTGACACCTTGAATGCCCTCCTTCCAAAGCTGGAATTTGGAGCCGTCAGGGTGCTCAAGGACTTCCTTTGGTTTTTCTTGTTCCTCTTCTCTCTCTAGCCCCCAAGTCTCCCTGAAACAGGGTCCCTGCCACTTCGTGCTACGGAGGGCTTCCCCAGGCCTTTTGCCCAGCAAACCGATGTCAGTGGGCTCACTGGACTGTCGACCCAGCACTGAGCTCACGGCCTTAGATATTTTTTTTTCTCCTAGATCGGAGGGCCTTTAAACATCTTTTGGTTTCTTGGTCTCCTCTTAGCAGAAGAACCAGCCGTTCACTCAGCAAACGTGTATTGAACATCTGTGATACCAAGGACTGTTTGAGCCACAAGACAGAGCTGGGGACCACATGGGCCAGGTTCCTGCTCTTCTGGACCTGACATTTTAACGTGGGAAAAGTAAGTAGAAGCAAATAAAAAGGGACGTAATATGTCAGGTGGCGATAACTGCGTTAAAAAGAAACAGGACGAGTATTACGGCGTGACAGCGGTGAGAGTATGATTCAGATAGGGTGCACAGCGATGCCTTTCTGGTAAGGTGAGCAGAGGTCTGCTTTTGAGTTAAATCTCCCTTGGAACCCTAGTATTTAAAGGAGTTAAAAGCTGAGCCGCTCTAGTGGGGAGGAGGCAAAACGGGGGGACTCACACAGATAGGGTGGTCCGGGGCAGAGGGGGGCATTTCAGCTGAGAACAGAAGGGAGAGAGGGACTCAGGATATGAAAAGTAACTTTGTTGCAAAATCGGAAATGAAATAACTGAACACTTAAAAAAAAATCCAAGGGCCGAAAAGAATACATGGCAAGTATCACTGGTCTCCTGGCTCCACTGTCCCAAAGGCAGTCCCTGTTACCAGTTTCTTGGGTCCCCTTCCTGTGGAAGGTTTTGTATTTGTGTAAGCATGAGTGTAAGGGTCTGTCTCTATCACCCTTTTTCAAAAAACATCAATAACGGGATTTGTACCCAATATTCAGCATCTCCATTTTCTTTTCATGCGGCATCATACTTCACAGATTTTTCTATATTTGCTTGTGAAGATTTCTTTCATTCTTAGGACAGTTGTGTCGCATCCCACAGTGAATTTCTTTGGCTAATGCAGCCAGTCTCTTCGTGTGGTGTTAGATGGTTTCCTGAGTGCTTCCGAGATCCGTTGGCAGATGTGTGACTCTATCCATTGGAAAAATACAAATGGAAATACATACACTTATGAAACATACAGACTGTGTATATTGGGTATATTTAATTGTAATTTATACAATGTACCTACCGTATGAACTTTTCAAAGTAGAATTGCTAGATCGAAGAGGATAGGTGTCATTCATCTTGAAACACATTGACAATTTGCCCTAAGAGGGACTATACCTGTTTATATTCCCCTCCAGTTTACAAAGGCACCTTTTTCCTCGAATCTCTACCAACAGTGTGTTTTCAAACGTTTTGATCCCTTTTTGCTAAACTGGTGAAAAACATCTCGGTTTGCTTTCATTTGCATTTTATTAAATCTCAACGACTTTGGACGTCTTCAACATGTCTAAAAAACCTGTCGTGTTTCTTGTTCGGTAAACTGCCTACTCATGGAAATGTCAAGGTGAGGGGCTTCTCAGATGTCCAGGGGGAGAAGTCAAGGAGGCATCCAGATACACAAGTCAGAGCTTAGAGAACCTTCTGGGCTGGGTCTATACTTTCGAAAATCAGCGGTACGTGGATGGTGTTTCAATACCTGGAAATGAATGGGCTCACCGGAAGAGGAATGAAGAAAGCAGAGAGAAGGCAGAGGACTGAACCCAGGACCACCCCTACTTCCAGAGGCTGGATGCCGAAGGAGGGTCAAGGAAAGACCGAAGGACAGCAGCCAATGAGAGGAGAGGGCTGAGAAGCAGAAACTACCGAGAGAAGCGAGTGCTTAAGGGGGGGCCTGAGGGGTCAGCTGAGAAGTCGAGTAAGAGAAGAAGAGATGTTTGCATTAGACAAAACGGAATCATTGGTAAACTTGAGATCAGTTTTGGTCACGTTGTGGTGGACTCAAGTTGGACCTGGCTGAAGAGGCAGAGACAGGGCTTGGAGGAAACATGCCAGATATGTTGTCAAGATGGGAGTTGGAAAACCAGGATGCAGTTGGTTGGGAGAAGGTGAAGGATTGAGGTAGATGCTTTGGTTGGCTGTCTTGAATTAAAAGCTACCGAGTCCCTGTGACTACAGGTGAGAAGGATCTGGGACTGGGGTCTGTTGATGCATGCAAGGGTATATAGCTAAAAGGGCCGATGCTCAGAAGGCGAGAGGATTCAGGACACAATGAGAAGGTGGCCCCTGGTGGGAAGAAGGGCATGTCTTCCAATATATCCAGCAGCATGAAGGAGAGTGGGGTTCAAGTTTGTGGGCTGGATGGTGGGAAATGAGAAGGTGTGAATCTGATGGCTTCCATTTCCTCCATCAAGAGTGAGGCTGGGCCATCAGCCCTGGTCTCTGAGCCAGGAGAAACCATGACATGGGCATCTCTCTGAGCAGGACAGGAACCTCTTCAGAGAACCATGGTAGAAATGCCAGGCTCGTTTTATTTTATAAAAAAATAAATGTTTCTTTATTTTTTGAGAGAGACAGACAGACAGAGCTCAAGCGGGGAAGGGGCAGAGAGAGCGAGTCACAGAATCCAAAGCAGGCTCCAGGCTCTGAGCTGTCAGCACAGAGCCCGCCGTGGGGCTTGAACCCACGAACCGTGAGACCATGACCTGAGCCAAAGTCAGACACTTAACTGACTGAGCCACCCAGGCGCCCTCAGGCTCGTTTTTACACCCCTTGGCACCTTGGCTGACATCAGACTTGCTCTGCAACTGAGTAGTAAATCCAGCCCAGCTGAAGGCTTTGTGCCGCATGGAGCGCTTAATTTTGAGGTGTCTGATCGCCATGCTGTTCGTGGAGTTATTTATGTCTGAAATGATGAAAATCTCCCCCCCCCCACTTTGGGCCCGTAAAATTGTGGGGAAGCGGCCAACATACCAGCCTGCGTTCCTGGGTCGTGTGGATTACCGCTGTCACGGGCGTGTTTGGCGCCCCCATCCATCTTCGGCCCAGACTCCCCAGCTCACGCCTGTCAGGACGGGGCACTGACCCCTGCTGAGGCCGGGTTCCCGGGTTCGGGCACCATGTGGGCTCGAACACAGCTTGCGAGCAAGTGCTTTTAATAAGCGTCACACTCCGCAGTCTCCTCTCTTTCCCGACCTCCTTTTTACCTCTAAAGACAGCAGAGCTGCACTCCCACTGAGAGTGGGATACGGTTTCCCACTAAGCACACACTTGCCACGGGGTGGGGTATGTCCCGGGTCCGCAGGGGCCGTGTGCACGTGATTCTGTGTTACTCTCTTCGACAGCGACTAGATTCAGGATCCTATTTTCTGGAAAATCTAACCCAAGGAAAGTGTGGGAGGAGGGCTATCTCTGATGCTCCTACCCTGCGTCACTTCAGCTTGGTTGTTTGACGAAGTCCCCTAATCTGGCCAGATCTGTCTTCCCATCTGTAAAATGGGAGTGATTCTCTCTGCCCTAAATATCTGTTCTGTGTGTGTGTGTGTGTGTGTGCGTGTGTGTGTGACTCAAATGCCTCTCCACCCTCTCCAATCTTCCTTCTCACAGTGTCCAGCATAAACCTGGCACATGGCAGGAGGTCGATAAATGTTGGGGGAGAAGAAATGAATGGACGAAGGGGTGAATGTGCCTGCAGGTAAGCCTACAAATGCAATGATCATTACAATGAATTAGGACTTAATATGTGCCAGGCGCTCTGCTAAGCATTTTACAAAACCAGGTCCTTTTTTCCCCCCACTGCAGGTAAGTGGTCATGCTCCCATTCTACAGATGAGAAAACAGCCACTCAGCAAAGCCGAATTCCTTAAGAGAAGTCTCCTACCATATCGGTGTTGGAGCGGGGATTTGAACCTAAGACTTTCTGGTTCCAGAGGCCATGTTCTTGACTGTCACAGTGTCGTACTGTCTATGGCAACAAAGGGGCCAATTTGGAAAACGACACTGAAGTCTTGGGCTGAACATCTGCACCTTCGTGGGGCTAAGAGGGCATTATCTCCATGAGTCAAAGGCTGGCCCGTGAGAACGTTAATAAGCGTGGGCAGAGAAAATAAATGAACAGCGTCCTGTTCAGAGGAAGAGGAAATGGACGTATGTGTGGACGTACTTGGGGCCATTGGGCTGGCTTGGCCATCCCATGTTCTGAGCTGTCCCTGTCCAACTGGCTGGGCTGGAGAAAGAAGCAGGCTAAGCCACCAAAGTTAATTTTCTACCACCTTCCCAGCTCCGGCAAAACCTGGACTGCGTAAGGCTTGTTGGCTTTCATATTCCTATTTCCTTCCCTGTCTTAGTTAGGAATGGAATCAGCTGGGGTAATAGTGGCCTTTGCATCTCCTGTCCTTCTGAGTCTTGGCTCTTAGGGCCCATCTGTTACCCCAGGTGGCCCATCAGACTAGGCATTGGGAGGTGAATGGCTCACCGAGACTCTTTGCCAAGCTTTCGGGCATTGGTCCCAATCGGGTAAGTGGTTTCTCCAGAGGATTGGCCTGCCTCCCTCAGCCTTCCTGTGGCCTTTGGAGACTGGCGTTTTCCATGAAGGCGGGGTGTTAGCTCCAGAGAAAGCCCAGGGAGCTGAGATCTGAACTTGGGCGTGCGGTGGGGCGGTGGGGCTGGACTCGGGAGGAGACGGGCCACGCCTTCTCCACCTGGGAATGGCAGCCCCACGCAGCCGGCGGGCGTGCACTCTTGTACTCTCTGCTGTCTCGTTCTAATAAATTAAATCTGTTATATCATCACTGCTATATTCCTGAGACGAGCACTTCCCAGGCAGATTAGAATGGAACTTAAGGGGATTAAAAGCTTCTTTTCGTGAAAAACAATGTTTCAGATGGGAAATCCATTTACCAATGCGAATTTCAGCAGAAACGCATGTTTCCTTTAATGCATTGCTACTGCTCAAAGAAAGCGAGATTTCCCCCCACGCCTCCCGTCCTCTGTTTTGCATAAGTTATAATGTGGATTCTGTTGAGCGTAGCAAGCCTCTCAGGGAGATGGATGGCTTCCATAAAGTTGCACAAAAACATTTCTCCTTTGTTCAGGAGGGAAAAGAAAAGAGTCTAATGGATTTGGAATATTAACAGAGTGTCGGTTTGTACTGTAAACCAGGAGAAGTCTAGGAGTAACTGCCAGACACCAGAGGAAATGGATTAATTGGAAATGCAAGCAGTCAATTCTTAGTTATCTGCATGTGGCTTATCTGCAAGAAGTTTGGGGGGGAAAATAAGAAAGGAAAAGCATCTCGGTGCCTTAGCTTCCCTGCCCGGCTGTCTATCGCTGTGTTCTCAGGGAATTAGAAGTCATTTTAATAGCCTGGACCCAATAAAAGTTAGAAGGTAATTCTGCTGCAGCAGCTATAAGAAAATTGCAGAAGGCAGTCCCAGGGATATGTAATTAATTTTTTTTTCTATTACTCACAGGTTGGGACTCTCGGTGCCATCAGAAAGTTGACCACTTAAAATCATGAGTTAGTGGTTCCCCAAAAGCCAACGGGGCCAGAAAACTTGAGGCAACTGATGAGTCAGGACCCAGCACTCAGTATGCAGGGAGAGGAATGAAGAGACGACCTCTCTAGGAGGCTGTGGGGATCTGGAAGATGGCTTCTGGATCCAGGAGAAGTCAGGACAGAGAGGAGGGCTGTGGCTGCCCTTTGAGTTTGGCCATCAGTGAGCGTTGATCTGTTCTAGGCGATTCTCAGGCATCCTGGGAGTGCCGTGTGCAAACCCTGCTTGCACTGTGCCCTGGGAGCTGGGTGTCTGTGACCATGGCTTCTCCTTGGTCATGCTATGGAAAACCCTTCCATGACATTTAATGTGGCTACTCAGAGTGGTAGAGACAGCTCTTTGGGTGACCAAGGAAGAGAAAGCAGAGAGCGAGGTCTGATGCAGGGAGCCTGCTCTCATGGGATCTAAGGGGACGGAGCCAAGTGGGGACCAGAGAGTGTCATAGACCAAAGCTCCCTCCTTCCTTCCCTCCCCTCCCCCGTCCCTTTCTTCTTTCCTTCCTTCTTTCCCCCTTGCCTCCCTCTGCTCCCTCCTTACCTCCTTCCTTCTTTCTAGCTCCTCTTTCCTCTTCTCTTGCCTCCTTTTACTCTTGCCTGAAGAAAGACTGACTCGGAGTTTCTCCAAAACCTCACGCCTCAGCTGCCCAGCCAGGCCTCCTTAAGAGGCGAGCCTTTCCTGAAGCCCCAGTGTTGTCTGTGCAAAGGCCCGCCCAGGCCCCCGTTTCTCCTCTGTGCTGGCTGCCCTGTGCTGGGGCTGGTGCACATCTGGTGGAAGGCTTTGCCTCTTAAAAGGAGAGGCTGGATTTCTGGAGCGAGCTCTTCTAATTTTCAGCCCCAGTAAATAACAATATTTGCTCCCGGTTATTGGGTGCTAACTAGGTGCCGGGCACCGCGTTAAGCACTTGACACGGAATGTCTTGTTAAGGCCTCTCAACAGCAATGAGAGCTCAGCTCTGTCACCATCCCATTTCACGGCTGGGAAAATGAGGCTTGGAGAGGTTCAGGACCGTGCCCAAGGCCACCCAGCACTGACAAGGAGAAGCAAGATTCCAACCCGGCCACTCTGGCTTTAGAGCCTATGCTTTTAACTACAACATGGCATGGCCTTCATGATCTGACCGTGGTCTTTGTGTGTGACTTGTCCAAAGGCTGTTTCAAGGTCAGAAGCACGAGTGTCAAGCCCAAGAAGCCAGTTCTCTATAACCACGTGGACGGAGGTGAAACCAGTGGGTTGAAAATCACACATTATTAGCTGATGCCTGGGATACGGGCATCTTTCTGTAGGGTTTCTTACCTATGATGCCGAGAACGCTCGCCCCCACCACCCTCCTCTCCTGGGCTACTGCACATTTTTAGGATCTGGCTAGAAAACCTGGTGCTAAAATATTGCTCAATTTTAATTATACTTCCAAGCCCCTTGCTGTCAGCTGCCCTTCTGAAATTGTTTTAATTGAAGTTCCATGAATCCTGGGGAGTTCAGATGGAGTTCATCTCCAAGCCCATCCTGATTTCATTAAAGATTTGATCTTTCTTTTTTTTCACCAATAAAACATTTATTATCGTTATCTGTTTCGTAACCATTTTCTCCCTCCAAAGCGAGGGGAAATCAACCTCATCTTCATGCCAATAAAACCAAAGAATCATCTGTTAATTTTTCCGGCACACAATAGCAGTGACATTAAAAAAATAATTAATTGACTAATGATTTTCCTTTTGAAGGAAGGCAATCCTCATTCGAGAGGAGTTTCAAGCCTGCAGGTGAGGGTGTTTAGGAATTAAGTGTGCACAGGACGCTGATTTTCCTAAGAAAATCATCTTCCTTAAATAAAGGTTTTGTTTCTTTTTCTTTTTCTTTTCTATTCCTTTCTTTTCTCTTCTTTTTTTCTTTCCTTTGTTCTTTTCCTCCCTTCTCTTCTCTTCTCTTTACCCCTTCCCTTCCCTTTCCTTTTCTTTCCTTTTTCTTCTTTCCTTGCCTTTCCTTCACTCTTTCTTCCCAGTTGAGAACAAGTCGGAGCTGTTTGAATAGCTGGACCAGAGGTAGGTCCCAAATGCCCTCCCCCACCTCGCACCAACAGGAGGTAAATGATGAGAAACAAAGTTATAGATGAACCAAATAATGTAAAAGTAAAACCGGACCGTGGAGTAGCTTGTTGACCCCTGAGTGTTAATAATTAACAGTTAATTACTATTAAATCGTCATTGCCCAGCCTTGGCCAGGATCACAGTTTGCACCCGGGAGTCCCTTCGCAGTCTGTGTTTGTGATTATCTGCTCCACAGTGTTCGTAGCAAACTCAATACCTGCTTCCTGCTTGGGGGATCCGAGTCACAATGTTTTTGTTAAGATTTCAGCTGCGGCTCCTTTTAGACCTTTGTTTCATGTATGTAATATACTTAAAATGCACTAAATGACAGTTTATAATATCATTATCTACAGTTAAAGATATTATAACTTCAAAAATGAAAAGAAAGTGCAGCCATATGTGGAAATGGTCTATTTTGTGCCCTTTTAACCTTTCCCTTCTAGTTTCTGCTGGACCAGACAGGCAACATTACAAAAAATCATATAGGTCTGCAAAATCATTTTGCTATTTCAGCTCGCATTTGTCATGAAAGGAAACTGGGTTATTTAGATAGTAAATAACAACTGTGGCCTCATTTATTTTTCTTTCTCTCTCTCTCTCTTTTTTTTTTTTTCCTTTTATTTTGGTCCTGGGTTCCAATATGTTCTTTATTACATGGTTTGATAATTCAAGGATGGGCTCCACAAACCTTGCCACCGCCCTTCAACCCCCTCCCCCTCCCCAATAACACGAGAGTTGATTTAAAACTTCACTCTGTACGGCCCTCGGGTTATTAGGAACAGTGTGGACCGAGTATGGATTAGGTTTAAAAGTAATAAAAAAGTAGACCTGTTGGTTAGGTGAAAAATTCACTATCAGATTCCTGAATGCAGTATTCCTTTTCATGTGCAAACGGTACTAAATGAGGCATTTAATTCAACAAATCCAGAGTTCTGATCCACCAGAAATAGAGACTGGGTTAGTTCAATTTGTAACAAACGATCTCCTTATGATCAAAGTCCTGAGCGCTGATTTCAACATGCTGCTTAAATTAGTCTAACACCAAAGTCTTTGGCTCGGAGACAGTATTTGGAATGTCTTACCAGAGGAGAAATTCCTTCTCACACATGGTTCTAATATCATGCCAGGCCGGCTCTGCGTTTTAATGGGCTGACAGGAGGCGCGGTGCTAACTTTCTGACTCCAGAAAGTTCTCGTGCTGTCACCCGCAAACCAGCTAGGATAATTTTTCCTTGGCTTCCTTATTAAAGACTGAATGAAGGGATTGTGTGGCTTTCTTAATGTCACTTGGTCTGTTTGCCATAAATTCAGGCGCTCACGATGAAAGCTGCGCTTATATTTCGCTGGAAAATGGAATCAAGGAGAATGCACACAGGTTCACAATAAATAACGAAGCGTGAGTTATTAAGTGAATTTCATCTACCAGGGCCTTATTACATCAATAGTTTAGATAATGGCTCCTGAAAAAATACATCTATGAACTTGGCGGCCAAAGAGCGGAGGGGCGGGGTGTCGAGAGGGCGCCGAGGTGGACAGACAGAGCCAGCTGGGGTGAGAAGGGAATAGGTGGTATTTGAAAATAATATAATATTTACATTTTTGCATGCTGTTTGCCTTCTTAGCTCAGCGGGGAGACGAACAGGCCTGTTGGCCAACGTGACACGCATCGCTGCAGGCTTCCTGCCCGGGATTGTTTGTTTCTTTGCAGAAGGAAGACTTGGGGTTGTTTAGACTATGAGCCTAATTTTAGAGGATCGTAATTATGTTGCTTCTAAACCACATATTTTCCAGAATTTGCTGCCCCATGAAAATAACTTGCATGTGTGTCCAGCCTGGCTGGCAGCCAACCTGATGCCCAGGGCCTGCATTCTCTGTGTCATTCTGGGGGACTCCCGGTGATCAGGACAGGGTGGGACGGGGGTGGTGGACGGGGCTCAGCCTGGGGAAGTGAGAGAGCTGCACTGAGTCTCCCGCTTCAGCACTTGATTGGGTCTTAGGTTGGTCAGATAACTCCTAAGGTAGCATTTTGCGGAACATCAGTCCCCCCAAAATGCTACACGAGATGCCTAGATCCAGAAAGTTCGGGGTCCGTTTCTGCTCCGTTCTCTTCCTTGTGACCCACTGTGAACACAGACTTAATATCTGTGTGGCCTTAGTCCCAGCTCAATCATACCCCAACCTTTAGGTCTCCGATCCCCAAATACACTCTTTCTTTACAGCGTTAAGTCACAGCGGTAGTTCATCAGCCAATCACTTGTGCTGCAATTTGAGGATGTGAGTGTCTGCTCCAGACTAACTCCTTGAAGAGCTGGTGCTATTCATCTGTGATGGATGCTCAGGGCTCCGTATGGTGTCTGCCACATAGCAGCGGCTCCAGACGGATTTGATAAATTACCGAACGAAGACCGTGTTCCCAAACTTTAATGAACATTTACAACTGACCTGGGAAGATCTTGCTCAAAGGTCGGTTCTGAACTGCTGTGTTTGAAACGTGCGCCCATGTGATGCTGAGGCTGTTGCGTTTTGAGTAGCAAGGAATTAAGAAGTTTAGCTGTGTGTGATCCTACATATATCATACTCTGTTTACCCTTTCCTGGTGGAATACCTAGTAACTCCTATGATCTGAATCTCATTTATTTACCTACACAATGAAACAAATGTTCTTCAAGGATCCTTGCAGCTTAAAACATTAGTGTTTGGACGTGTCGCTCTGAAATTGTTCTGACTCAGCTCTGCAGGGGCTGGGGAGAAGGGAGTTCCTCCCACACAGGATCTTATGAGGTACATGCAGAGTTTGCTGGGGGACCCAAGGACATCCAGAAGTGGGTGGGCTTCTTCAACAAGCTCTGAAAGTTCAAGAAGAAAACATAAATCACCCTCTTTACACATGAGCAAAAGATTTGAACAGATACTTGACTAAAAAGGTATACAAATGACACGTGAGCACATGAAAAGATGCTCAACATCAGTTGTTATGAAGGAACCGCAAATTAAAACAACAACGAGATACCACTCTACTTAGAGTAACTGAAATCAAAATTACGGACAATATGAACAGCTGGATGGATGCGTAGCAAGCGGAACTCTGGCTCTCTGCCACTGGGAATGCGAAATGCTACTATCACTTTAGAAGGTGGATGGTTTCTTACAACACTAGATGTATTTTCACCACACCGTGCATCAGCGGAACCCCTAGGTGTTTACCCAAGGGATCCAAAAGCACATCTACACAGCAACCTGCGGCTTTGTTCACTGTTGGCAAAACCTGGAAGCAGCCAAGACGTCCATCAATATGTGAATGAGTCAACAAGCAGTGGTACCTCCGCACAATGGAATATTATACAAGAATAAAAAGAAATGAGCTATAGGGGAGCCTGGGGAGCTCAGTCAGTTAAGCGTCCAACTTCAGCTCACATCATGATCCCAGGGTCTGTGAGTTCAAGCCCCACGTCAGGCTCTTGTGCTGGCAGCTCAGAGCCGGAAGCCTGCTTCAGATTCTGTGTCTTCCTCTCTCTCTACCCCCCCACGACTACTCATGTTCTATCTCTGTCTCTCAAAAGTGAACAAATGTTAAAAAAAATTGTATGGGGCATCTGGGTGGCTCAGTGGGTCAAGCAGCAGACTTCGGTTCGGATCACGATCTTGCCATTTGTGAATTCGAGCCCCAGAGCCTGGACCCTGCTTCAGATTCTGTGCCTTCTTCTCTCTCTGCCCCTTCCCCACTCATGCTCTTTCTCTCTCAAAAATAAATCAACATTAAAAAATAAAAAAGATAAATCTACATGCCTTTATAAAATTTACTAAAAAAATGAATCAACATTTATTAACAAAAAAAAAGATCAGTGATCACCAGGGGTTTGAGGTGGCCTAGGCGGAGGGTTGAAGAGATGGAGCATGGTGGATATTTTAGGTGAGTGAAAACTACTCTGTTTCATACTGTGGTAGTGAATACAAGATATTATGCATTTATCAAAACCCACAAAACTTTACAGCACAAAGATGAAACCTTGATGTATGCAAATTTTAAAAAGTATTTTAGGAGGTGGAGGCACCCCGAGATGGAAGACACAAGACTATTCCGAATATATTTACAATGATTCCCACTGTATTAGAAATGTGTGAAATGATCTCCTTGAAAGGGTTGGGGGACTGAGGTGCTGACCTAAGCAACTTTGGGAATGAGTGAAATTGTAAGACCACTGATCTCGGAAGCATCCGTCAGCGTTCTACTCTGGTTGATGGAGTTGTTTCCTGCAAAGGCATGGGTTAGCAATTCCAAAACCACTATGTACGTACGCTGTAATACGGAGTGATTAAATACATGGATGACAGGCGGCGTGGGTCAGGTTTTCCACAGTTGGAGTGAGTTATGGATAAGCAAGGGGAGGAGGCTAGGATAAGTCATGGGATAATGGGCTGGAGTTGGAGACATCGAATGAACTCCCTTGCAGGTTAATATAGATATAGTTACGTGTAGATGTCTTAGTGCATGTATGGATATGCATGGGTTAGTACACATACATGCATCTCCTGGCTCGGCCGGCTGAGAGGGCACAGACATGTCCCAGTTGTAACACCCAAAGGTAGCGTCCAGATCTTGGTTTCTTACCAATAAGAGGAACCAGGATTTGGAGAAACGGCAGACTCTAGCACTCTAGGACCGGGGCATGAGATATACAAGATGCGCCTGGAGCCATTGCAGTGCCAGAAAGCAAGAAAGTGCTGAAAACAAAAACAAAAGCACAACCAGAAAAACCAAACCCATAATGATAGGACTATGCCAAAGGGATATGAGACCCAACTGAAAGAGTTTCCAGTGGCCAGAGCTAGAGCCATTTGAGCCACAAAAAGGGTGAGATCAATGTCCATGAGTCCGTGCTGCTGTAAATCAGTGATGGAATAAGTAAATTCATAGGGGAGAAGAGACGATCTTCTGTGCAGAAGAATTCAAATTAATTTATGGAGATACCCTGTCCTCAAGGAGAGGGGCATAATTCTCCATTCCTTAAGTGTGGCTGCACGTAGTAACTTTCTTCCAAAGAGGACAGAGTGGGAAAGGAAACAAGAAAGAATAGCTTGACAGTCGAAAAACCTGACAAATGCTATCTCAAGCCAGGTGGCCAAGGTCAGTATCAGTAGTGATAAGTCATGTTGATAGTATGTACCTTTGTTCTGATTGGATGAGAAGGGCTTTTTACCTCCATGGTCTCTTCCTTTCCAAAACACCTGCCCTCACTCTACTGGTGAGAAACATAGCAACANGTGGGGATGAACACTGGGTGTTATATGGAAACCAACTTGACAATAAACTATTAAAAAAAAAAAGAAGAAGAAGAAGTTCTGGCTATCTGTCACAGCCAAGAAGAGACTAAGGAGACATCACTGTGAAATGTAAGGTGGTACTGGATGGGATCCTGGAGCAGAAAAAGGACATTAGGGAAAAAGTGAGAAAATCTGAATAAAACAGAGTCAATAACGTATCAATATTGGTTTATCATGACAAATGAACCATGCTAATGTTAAGAGGTTAATGATAGGGGAAAGTGGGTGCAGAGGACACAGGAACTCCATACTACCTTCAGAATAATTCTAAATAAATGTAAAATTAAAATTGACTTAAAAATTCATCATCATTTAAAAAAAAAAAACCCCATACATAACCAGTTGGAATAGGCTTTGGAAGAATTTGAGTTGGCTTAACTTGAGTTCCAACTGTATGCCAGAGAGTGTGCTAGACTCTCTTTGTTCCGGAAGTTCTTTTAATCTTTACAACAGCTCTGTAAAAATGTAGTGTAGTCCAAAATCTCTAGATGTGGACAGGAGTGTGCAGGGAAGGTAGGTAAGTGACCCAAGGTCAGATCGTTACTTTGGGGAAGGAATTCTAAAAAGCCTAAGATTTGTCTCCTTTCCTACCAGAATGCATAAGAAGTTGTCATAGGCCCTCTGGTCTCCACCTCGTTCACCAATCATGTTGTGTACTGGGATTGGAGGATATTTCTGCCCAGTGTCTTGAAGCTTTAGCCTTGACCTTGAGCTGAACACCTTCCACACCGAGCGTTCGCGGTTGGATGAAATAGTGTGGAGCCACGGGCTTAATGGGAATAGCCAAGGTTGGGGAGATGCCTGGGCACATGGGAAGGGCCTTTCTGGATCTATGTCCCAGTCTGGTCAGCACGTGGGGCACTGTGTAGACAGAGAGCTTTGCAGGGAGGCCGTTTGAGTGCCCCCTGCAGATAGGTGTGGAATAAAGGTCTTGGACTCCTTTTGCTCTGATACTCTGGCACTCGTGAACCTTCACAGGCTCTTCAGGGTGGTGTTCAAGGCCTTCCCGAACGGAAGTGCTACCTCCGCTGTCTCTCGTCCTAAGGGCTGTGACCCTGCAGAGATCTGTGTGCCCTCCTGTGCTCGGTTTACTGCAGGTGTCTCCTCACGTTTGCTGAGGCTAGTTCAGTGCTCACACTCCCTCTCTAGCCCCGCTGGCCTTCAGGCAGCAGGGATCCTATGCAAGTCACACTGGGCTCATGTTCTGGCTCCACAGTTTATGAGCCGGGTGACCTAGGAAAAGCTGGGAGCCTAGATTTCCTGAGCAGCAAAACGGGGCTCAGGTTGTGGGGGGGTGAGGTGACACAGCACAGTGGTGGTTGGGCAGAACAGGTGTTTGGCAAATGCAAACGCTACTATTTTATCATTATTCTACCTAAACATGTCTGCCTCCTGTGTCCCACTTCCTTTGCAACGGGAGTGCCATTTCCTTGCATTTTCATGCAGCCAAATCATCCCCTAAGTTGTGCTTTTTTTCTTACTTTGTCTGTACTTGGCAGGGGCTTCAGGGACCATGAATGGCCACCCTGAGAGTGAAGGTCAGCTTGTAAGATGTAAACAGGGAGGTGGGAGGGATATGCTCCTTGAGGGCTTGGGGGAAGGGTGGAGGTGAACATTCCATTGCAGAGTGGGAGAGCTGCCTCCTCCCTGACGTCCCCCTCCTCCTGACTTCCCCCGTGGGGTTGGCTATGCAGTAGACACGGCGTTTCCCATTCCTGGCAGCTGGAACAAGCCGTTCCTGCACGCCATGCCTCCACTTACTGTTAACTAAGAGCCTGGGAGCCTCCTGCCCTGATGGGGCCACACTCATGGCTTTCCTACCCCAGCTTTCTCTCCCACTTCTCTGAGCAGGGCAGAGGGTTACCTGCACAATATTCTAGAATTGGATGGGAACCATTCTGGAGCTCCCCCCGTCTGACAATAGGCTGCCCTCACTCTAAATGGGTCGTTCTGCTCCATCCAGACTTGGCTGACTCACCTGAGCTGGGACTTGAACCTCATATCCCTACTGTAATCCTGGGCGCTGATAATGGCATCATCTCTCATAAAAGAATAGTGACAATTTTCTTTAAAAAAAAATGTCCTTCCCTCAAAAAGGAGACAATGGCAACACTGCGTAGTCACCTCAGCGAACGCACGAACATTTTTAACGGCCGGTGAAATTTAAAATTCTCAGCCCCATTCTACCAATCACACAGATCTTTACTCCTATGGAATGCACTCCGTCAAGCTAAATTCAGAAATTCAGGAGCCTGGGACAAGAGTGATAGATGTGTCCCTTTATCTACCTGCATTTGGAGGCGAGGTAGTGGTGTTTCTAGTAGCTCTCTTACAATAGAATAATAATAAACAGCAAAGAAGACGAAGAAGGAGGAGGAGAAGAAGAAGGAGAAGGAGAGAAAGACCTTTCCTTTTTTCGATTTTTTTTTTTTTAATGACAGAAGAAGGTTCCAGAGCAACAGATTTAAACGTCGCTCACTCTGCTCTCAGGAGAAAGAATTTAGAGTCCCTCTGGATCAGATAAGGCTTCTGCTCTCCTTAAAAAGGCCACTGGGATGGGGCTTAAGTGCCTTTGTTCCCTCCACTCACGTTGCAAGAGATACATGTCATTTCGAGAAGTATGGAACTAATTGAGGACTATGTCCAGCTCTTGTAGAGGTGAACAGGGCAGATAAATAAAAACTCCATCGCACATAAATCTCTGTTCCCAACATCAAAGAAGCAGGATCCTGCTAAGTGTATTTGTATAATGCAGTAATTTATGCAAAAAGCGGCTTTGATAAATGTCCCCTAATTTATTGTCATGTATCTCAAATCAAAGTCAAACATTTACAGCCTGAGCCTGAAGGAAGCCAGGCCTCCGAGCGCCAAAGGGTTTGAAGTAGGTAAAACTATGTTGGACGAAAGGTTAAATGGGATCTGGTTTGAATGTTAAGAACTTTCCACAAATGATGGCGAAAGAAAGAGGGCACTAGTTTGGCTTCTCAAAACAAAGCCAGGCAGAATTTTCCCAGAGGTTTTTCTTCCAAGGGGCATGCATGATGCATGCCCTGGAAAACAGGACCAGGGGCTGCCATTTACCCTCCACATTATAATCACAATAGACAAAGAAGGAGAGTAGCGGATATTTATTGGATACTTACTATCTCCCACACGCTGTGCTGAGGATTCTGCATTCATTATCTTGTTACAACTCAACACGACGCCATCAAGGGATAGCCTTGCCTTTCTGGTTGTACAGATGGGGAAACCGAGGCAGCACACTGAATATGGAGGTGGAAGACGCAGGAGGCCCTGGGCTCTTTTATCCCACTGAGGTTGCCCATTTCCCCATGATTGTTTGCTCGAGAGGTGGCTGGGAGTCACTCTGTAGGAAGGATATTCCCACAAGGGCCTATGCTTTCCCTTTAGGAGACCTTGGTTTGAATCCCATCACTGGGGGATTAAGGGCAAATCTTTAGCCCTCTGTGCCTCAAAGCACCTATTTATTGAAAGGCCCAAACAGGAGTGCCTTACTTTTTTTTTTATTTTTAGTGTTTATTTTTGAGAGACAGAGAGACAGAGTGTGAGTGGGGAGGAGCAGAGAGAGATGGAGACACAGAATCTGAAGCAGGCACTAGGCTCCGAGCTGTCAGCACAGTGCTCGATGCAGGGTTCGAACTCAAGAACCGTGAGATAATGACCTGAGCCAAAGTCAGATGCTTAAACCAACTGAGCCACCCAAGGCGCCCCATGAGTGCCTTACTTAATGGGGTTGCCATGAGGATTAAAAGAGATAATGCCTGAAAAATACATGGCATGTGTCCAATCAGTGGATACGATTGTTGCTATTTTATCCTCTCTTGCTGGTAAGGGTTCAACTTTCTGGCCCTGGAGTATGGAAGAGCCTGTGGTCCCCCAAATTAAACTCCAAGAAGCAGTCACAACCCCAAGACCCTAGAAAGACAAATCCCACTTTGTAACATGGTATTTTCAATTTTCTATCTGAGGGGTTCGGCGTGTCCACGATCCCTATAAAATAAATGTACAATTCCAGTAGTAGCGGAGTCATAGACAGCAGCTGTTTAAAAGATTTTACTGCCCATCTGGTGGCTTGGTGTGGTCTTCAGCCTGGATCCAGGAGAAAGGGCTTTGCTCTGTGATTCCACCAGCTGGTAACTGGTATTGCAAACCCGTATTCAGAGCTCAGCCTTCTGGTTAATAAAACCAAGAGAAGGAACGGACTTGTAAAGGGCAGGATGTTTTCTCCATCTGAGGGTTTAGCTTTCGAGGCCTGGATCATGAACGCCGGGCTGGTTTCTGTCCAAGGCGAAGCCCCTGGCAGCTGTAAGTCTCACGGCTCGGGGCACATGTGGGTTTAGAGGGAGTGGGGAGTGTGTCTGCCATTGACTAGGTGGCTTCGTCCAGTTTCCGTGCATGGTGCGAGAGGACAAAGCTCTTCCCACCCAGATGGTGGCTGCGACGGTCCGCCACTTGACTTTTGAAACATGCAAATGAAGAAATTCCTTTCCACTTACACTCTTATCCAGAGCAGGGGGGAAGGTCCCTAGACTTCAGCATGGACTCTGGACCACAGCGGGCTAGCCCAGAACACCTCCTTGATGATCCCCTAGCTCTGAGAGAGAAGCAGACACAATAGAATCTGGTCCTTGGGTTGGGGTCCTGGGAATAACCACTTCCCGGTTATATGCACCTTGAGTCTGTTTCTGACCACTCAGGATTCTAGCTTCCTCATCTGTAAAATGGGAATTAATAACACTCCCCTCACACGGTTGTGTCACATACCAGAGGAGCAACCTATTATAGTGCCCGCAGGAGAGCTGGCCCTTGACATGCATTCTCTTTCTTGGCCTCTGTTTCCGTATCTGTGAAAAAGTGGGGTTCGCATCCCACCCGACAACGCTGCTATAAGAACTGATTGATACCAGGCACGCAAGGTACCTAGCCTAGCACCGTCACCCTCCCCGCTTCCGCATCAGCTCTGTACTCAACTGTAAACCGGTAGAGCCGGACGTGTAAAAATCAAATCAAGTACAAAAGTCCACATTGCTTCTTCCACAGTTCTGGCCATCTGAGTAGTCATGTTTAAAAACCAGGGATTTTTTTTTTTACAGGCAGTTAATAAAGAGCGGCTGTAGTATTTCCTCAAGAGCACCGCATAGGAGCACTGAGGCCCCCATGGGAGTCTGACATGCCCTTTCAGTGCCTGGAATTCCTCAAGTCCCTGAGAAGTGGCCCCCTGGGCACCAGCAGCCATACTGACATGCGGGATTCCCAAGCTAGGCTTCTAGAAGGGAACAGAGTGAGGACCCCTTTCTCTTTATCCCAGGAGGGTCCCAGCCAAGAAGAGAGCACAGATTTCTTCCAGCAAGTGCTCTGGGGCTTAAAGAATCCTTCGAAGCCACACAGAGGCCAGTGTCAGTGGGGAAACCAAGTACTGGCTTGCACCCTGACAACAGCCCAGAAAGTCGGTTCTCCATCTCAATCTGTACCCAGGCGCTCTCTCTCTCTCTCTCTCTCTCTCTCTCTCCCTCCTAGCCCCGCCTCCAAGCACATCCCAGCAAATTGCCTCCCCTCTCTTCCCAGGGCCCATACCAGCTCTCAAGGAACATGTACTGTGTCTGGCGGGCCAGCAGGGGGAAGGTCTCTGGTCCACTCCTTTACCAACTGTGCTTCTATGCCGATAGTCAACATATGCTCATTTTGTGGATGACCTCCATGTTTATGCCTCCATCTGCCCCTGGGCACTACACAGGCCACTCTGATTAGGAGAAGAGCATGTAGTTGGGAGGCGGGGTTGTTTTGTTTTTGGGTACACTCTTAAGTTCTTTCAGCTGCTCCAAAAGCTTCCTTTGTCTCGTCTTGGGCAGGAATGTTGCTCAACTTTATGGTTTTGAGCAAATGAGAAAATGACACTCCCTCGGGGCAGGCATGGGGCTCAAGTGGACAGGGTCTTTATGCACAGAGAATGGTGCGTTTCCTTCTGGGTGGGGGTAGCCCTGCAAAAGGTACACTGCTGGGCAACGGGCTGGGTTTTAGTTCTTACCACCCCGCCTCCTCGGAAGGGCCTTGTGCAGTGAGCAACCTGTACAGCTGTATGTGGCAGCCCTGCTCCTGGGCTCCTCTCATTCTCTGCCATCCCAGTGATTTCAGAGCTGTGGTTCTCTTCATGTGATGATTCTCTCAACGTGTTGCCCTTCACAGGTTCCTCGTTATGTGACTCTACTCACGTAAAACCCCCAAAGAGTTGGCCTGGGAGCAGGAATGAGACCCACTGAGAACGGGCCTTCCAGAATAAGGAGGAAGAGCTCGAAGGGGAATTGCTGGAGAGAATCGCCAGGCCTGGACTCTGTCTGCAGGGCCGGCTGTGTGGTGCGATCTGAGAACTCTCCAGAGGCTTTGCCCATCAGCAAAGAGCTTCCCCAGCTGTTCACCATGGCCTTCCAGGCAGGGCCAGCTTCTCTGGTGTGTGGCCTATGCAGTTGCTCCGAAGAGTTCCGGGCCTGGGGTAATGCTCTGCTGTCGCTGTTTGAAATTCTTAATACTTCTAAATACAAGCCCCTGCATTCATTTTCCAATGGTTCTGCGAAGCATTCAGGTGGATCTGCTCTCAGATCTTATTGTCCTTTCGGTGGGGGGGTGGGGGGGGCGTTCTTTCCATGCATTTGCTTACCTAGATTGTGAATCATCAAGTATTTATTGGGCACCTACTACGTGTCGGATGCTTGAGAGGCAGCAGTGAGAAAAGAAGGTGGGCCCTCACTCCTCAGGGTGTTCACAGGCTGTAGGTGCCAGTGGCAAATAAGTAAATGGGGCAATTTGAGAGGATGAGGCGTGCGTAAAGAATGTGAAGTGGGCGATGAATGGAAAGGACACGGCGTGTGGCGTGGGGTTCCTTCTGTTGAGGCTGTCAGAGAGACCTCTCTGAGAAGTGACATTTGAGTTGACAGATCGAGATGATAAACTAAGACTCAGACATGCTGCAGGTCTTAAGGGTGGGACTAAGGTTCCAAGTAGAAGGCATAGCAAGTGCAAAAGTCCTGAGGTAGGACAGAGCTCCGGCTGCATGGGGCCTGTAGGCAGAGGTGGGCTTGGGTTTTAACTACAAGGGACAGAGTAGAGAAGTAAGAGCAGTGATAAGAGTAGTAACAATTATCCTTTGTCTAGCATCTTCTTTGTTCTGGGCACTCCATAGATGTTTAGTCCTTTGATGAACCATGCAAGTGATGGATTATTCCCATTTATCAATGAGGAAACTGAGGTCCAGTGGCCCAAAGTCACCTGGTCTATGAATAAGCAAGCTGTGATTGGAACGCAGGTCTACGCGATTACAAACATACTGCTCACTGCTCTCCACTGACCATCATGGTCAGCACAGCGTTCTGGCTGCCTCAGGATGGGGCTCTCCACTGGGGTGATGGGTCCCTCGATGTCTTACGTCCCTCATCGGACTAAGGGATCTCTGAGCACCAGCCCCGAGACAATAGATGAAGCGATCTTTCATCACATTCGCTGAAGATCGTGATGAAATTTTATCCTACCATCACTTAAATAAAGCCAGCTGGGAGTAGCTGTTCAAAAGACACAAACAAGAACTCGGTCCAAGATATCTTTGTTCCACACAGTGTTTTGGCTGTGCCCAAGTTCAAGTCTAGAGGAAAAAAAAAAACAAAAAACGGAGCTACCAAAATATATTAACTAGTTGCAGCGCAAACTCTTTCTTTAAATGCATGCCCGAGTTGACTCTTATGTTTGGATGGGCTCCAAAATCTCTTGATCTTTGTGCCTGTCTCAATTAAATTTTAGAACTGACATTGGTAAGATACACTCCTAAGCCCTGTAGGAGATATAAATATATCTGTCTTCAAAGGCCTGGTAGAGGGGACTAGCCAGGGTGGGGTGTTTCTTGCAAGGCAGAATACATATATACAGAAGAACAAACAAGATCATTTTAGCGAAGGAAACAAACAAGGAGCCTGATAGAAAGAGGAGAGGGAGAAGTGCGGAGGGTGGGCAGGCAGGGTTGGGC
>NW_027551573.1:4476751-4513510 GCF_008692635.1 Crocuta crocuta | reverse complement strand
CCCCCCCTCACCAAATGAGCAAAATAGAGAGAAAAGACTTCAAAAAAGAGGCAGCAAATCACAAGCTGGGTAATCCCATGTGATACATATGTTTGAAGGCTTTATTCATTTATTTTGGGAGAGAGAGAGAGAGAGAACGTGCATGTGAGTGGGGGAGGGGCAGAGAGAGAGAGAATCCCAAGCAGCTCTCCACAAAGTCAAGGCAGAGCCCAATGTCGGGCTTGAACTCACAAACAGCAAGATCATGACCTGAGCTGAAACCAAGAGTCAGATGTTTAACCGACTGAGCCAGCCAGGTGCCCCCCTTCCCCATATAATATTTTATTGTTTATATGTGTTCTGGGTTTATTGCGCAGTGCGTTGACACATAATAAGAGTATACTGTCATAACAATCTCTCAGAGTCAGAGTGGTACCCAAACCAAGTATGTGTGGCCCATCTTATTTCTTTGACAGCACTGATGGCAAAGCAGCTCTTAATATCTAGGTGCTGATCTCGGTTCTGCTACGGATTCCCTGTGTGACCTTAGGCAGGTCACTTAACCTCTCGGAATATTCCTCTAAAAAAGGTGGGGGCCAGGCCCAATGTGAAGATCTCAGAACTTGAAAGGCCAATGACCCTGTGATCTGATAGAACAAAACAGAACCTCCTGATGTCTCGTTGGTAACGGGGATTCTCCCACTTGGGAGAAAATTACATTACCAGATCACAGCAAAGGTTGTGGGCTGGGGTTGAGTTCTCTGTTTTGATCCCCAGTTTGGGCTGCCCAGGAGCTCTGGGGATGTGTCCTGGCCAGCGCCCACATGTGTCTTGTATTAGTGTTATTTTCTTAATGTCAGTGGCCCTAAAACCTGCCCGTTTTACTATTGAGTTACCCAGCTTGGTCTTGTAAGTATCGCTTACACATAAATACCGTTTCCAGCCGACAAATCCACTGTTTTGTTTTTACTCTCTCCACTTCCCCCTTCCTCGGGAAGGTGTTTATTGCAGCCATCAAAAATAAAGCGGATCCACCATAGTGCCATCTTTAGACAAAATGAGACACATTCTTGAGCCTTTGCTTTACGAGAGAAGAGAGAAAGGAAAACGCTGGCTGTGTATCGTACGACTTCGGGAATCTGGTGTCTTGTCTCCCCGTCGGGATTGCAGAGAAATATGGGAGACTCGATGATAGTGTTTTGAATGAATGTGGAGAAACAGAAAACAAATGGGCAGGGGAAATGGCTGTCTTTGGTTCGTGGCTGTTTGGTCTGCACCTGAAGTTCTGCAAGAGCCTTCATTTCCAGTCTTGTGACCTTTGGCAAGCACCCCCGCGTGGGGCTGGGCGACAGGGGCCCACGCTGCTCTGTGGAGTGGAAAGGGCAATTTGACTTCTGGTTGAGAGAGAGCCCTCACGATCAAAATATTTTATTGGAATCGAGGGTAACAAGAAAACAGATACCCCCTGAAAATCTCTCTTCTTTGTGCCTTGCTTTGGTTTCTCGAATATTTTACCTCTGAAGTGCTGTTGTTAGAGTCAGGCATCACTGTGTTAGTTTCCTTAACACACAGGCCACCTTCTCCCATCCCTGCAGACTTACACACGTACTGTCCCAAGTGGCCTCTTTCAGCTTTCTTCTGGACTGTGTTTACCCAACTGTAAGTCGACTGGTCACCATAAAGTCTTCCAGTTCCTTTCTGAGGTCAGCACAGAACGCCGAACACGCTGATCTTTTTGTTCGACATTTCCCCCATTTTTGACAGAAAATATTCCATACGGTGCTAACAGCCCCCAAAAGTCAATTAAACAACCCTAGCCAGTGAGAGTTTCTTGTTACTGTTTTTAAATTTTCTGAGGTTCGTTTTTTGACGTAGCTCAAAAATCCTGCAATATAAAGTATTCAGTGAAAAATCTTGCTCCACACTCCTGCTTAATTACCATACAACCCCAAAAGGTCCGCTTTATGCAGATATGAATACAAACACGGGTCTTGCATCTTCCTTTTGTTACACTAAGGGTAGCAGCTTACACATGCCTTTCACCTTTCTGCCACATCTTGAGAAGAATGGCTTTTGTTTGAAACTTTATCTGCCAGTCGGCCACAGTTGTTTCTAGGGTCAAATAATATAGTCAGGCGGAAAAGACTTTGAAAAAGGACAAAGGAAGCCATATACGTTTAGGAGAAGGGGGTAGAGGATGGCCCTACCTTTTGGGAATTATTAAAATGGAATCTTTATTTCAGAATTTTCGAAATAGAACATTCGAAAATCAGCAATTCAAACTCAGAGGGACCCTAGACCTCAGTCGGTGTTATATCAAGCACTCTCCGAAGATGATTATGAAATTTGAAACCAATGGGTGGGTAAGGATAAAATATTTTTCCATTTTTATTTTTTTATTTATTTAAAAATTTTAATGTTTATTTAATTTTGAGAAAGAGAGAGAGACAAAGCGTGAGTAGGGTAGGGCAGAGAGAGGGGGAGACACAGAATCTGAAGCAAGCTCCAGGCTCTGAGCTGGCTGTCAGCACAGAGCCCGACATGGGGCTCGAACCCACGAACCGTGAGATCGTGACCTGAGCTGAAGTCGGAGGCTTAACTGACTGAGCCACCGAGGCACCTCCATTTTTATTTTTTGAAGAGAGAGAGAGAGTGGGTCAGGGGACTGGTGGAAGAGAGAAATAGAGAATGAGAAAGAGGTAGATCCAGGCTCTGCTCACATAGAGAAGCCTGTTTAAGTGAAGTTGGGCAGCTGTTTGGTCTCTTTGAGAAATAACCATAGTTTCTATCAGAGGCTGAAGAGAGAATCCATAGAATATACAGTCCTGTGTCACACATGTCACTGTCCTCGAGAGGAAACCCACACATCTACCCATAACGGTGTATAAAGTCATGCGGATAGAGCTCCATTAGCTTAAGATGCTTGAATACTCAGTGCGTGTGTGTGCATGTATATACTCACTCAGCTAAAGCTGTCTAGAAACTCACACATCCGAACATTCAAGCCCCAGACATCAGAATACACGGGCATGCCTGGCTGGGGGACAAATCGTCCTATGAGCGAGGACCCCAAACACATCCGTGCTAGCTAGCCATGGACGTTCCTTCCCTCTTAATGGATATGGTATTCCAATACAGATACCCTCTGCCTATGAAACTTGCTACTTATTACATTACTAATTAGATAATTAGAGAGCTAAGCAGTAGCGTACCAGGGTAAATCACTACCAAACTCTTTATAGACACCTCCTCACGCAGACCTGGCCTGTCATTCATTCAAGAGGCACAAACAGTGCAAAGACAGTTTGGATCATGATCTCCTGGTTGCAAGGGAAAAGAGTATTCCTAACGAGGAAATGAAGGAGAGTGGGCCACTTTCGTTACATGATGAACATAACAGTGAGGGAAGTGAAAGAAATGTGATTTTCTGGATCGGGAAGATGTGGGACTGTTCGGTAGTCGATGATGCCTCTCCTGTTGCCAGAATTTCCTTGCGGTGGTTTTGGTTTTGCTGCACGATGTGACATTCCCGGGGCTTTCCTGCCTGGGATTTTACACCGAGAGCACTCTTATCAGAACTGGGCTGTCTACCCAGCACTTACTTCGTGGACACACGAACATCAACAGCAGGCATCCGGGCCACATGCTATCAGCCATGTGTTCCTTTCTTTCTTGTTTTCTTTTTATTTATTTATTTACTCTGAGAGAGGGAGAAAGAGTGAGAGAGAACGCGAGCAAGGGAGGGGCAGAGAGAGAGGAAGAGAGAGAATCCCAAGCAGGCTCTGCCACCCATGCAGAGCCCGACGCGGGGCTCGAACTCACAAACCACGAGATCGTGACCTGAACCGAAACCAAGAGTCAGATGCTGAACTGACTGAGCCACCCAGGTGCCCCATTGGCAATGTGTTTCCAATGAGGTGAGTGTAGCTTGCCTCATCTTCGTGGACAAGCCTGAGCTCTGGTGTTCAGACGTCGGGAGAGTGAAAGAGACCTCAGAAGCCCCTGCTCCTTTGGGACTCGTGAGCCAAACTCGGGGCAAAGAGCTATCCCACTTTGGGGGTGACAGATGGTACAAACCACGTTCCACTAACAGGCCTGCGAATATGAATGGAGACCGCTTTTTAATTCATTCTCTCTCTCTTCGAAAAATCAATGGGAATAGAGTTTCTCTTCGCCTACCCGTTGGTTGTCTCTCAAATTCCATAATCACTTTCTGAGATTGCTTAATACAACATTGATTCAGGTTGTTCAATCGGCAATCAGGAGTTCTAGGACTGGGAAGTGTAGAATATTTGCAACCTCATATTTCATGTTACATTAGTTGAAAACATATTTTTAAGATGTATGTTATTAATGACACAATAAAATCTCATTAGCGGATGGGGTTGATAGATGTGGTTTATCTAACATTAAGCAGAAATTGGCATCTTGAGGGAAGTATCAAGATTCTGTGATCCCAGACACTGATATTGAACAAGCAGGGGCCAGGAGCAATCTGCTATTGATTAGACGGTGCAAGTAATTATATTTACCGAGCCGTTTTATTGGGTGGGGCAGAAGGTGAGGTGGCTCTTCTTTAGAGTAGAGAGAGAGCAATCAACAAAGATGTTGTCGGAGAAAGCCCCGGAGCTGGTGTGATTTTCTCGGGCTTTATGCTCAGTCCTGCCCTCGTCCTCATCATTATTTAGAAATGCAGCATATGCTGGAAGGTTCTCAGCAGCTTCCCTTACCCAAACTCTCTTGTCTCCTGGCAGTGTCCTGGTATGTCCGGCAGTGGGGCTAAGTCCTTGCGTTTTATTCAATCCCAGCCTCTACCCTCGTCCATCCCCAACATCACCAGGACCATCACAACCGCTACTGCTGTCACCATTACCAACACCAACAACTCCGGCAGTGTTAACATGGTCCTTGTCTCCATCACAAAGACTATCATCAGCGTCACCGCCATCATCATTATAATGCCACCACTGCCACCTACTACCCTTCCCATTATCTGTACTAGCACTGGTACCCCCTACCCCCACTAATAACCCCACTGTTAACACCATCATGACCGTTGTGACTGTCATGACCACCATGCTCCTCCCTGCTCAGTTTGATGGACATGAATTTGAATTCCTGCTCTGCCATTGTGTCCTCCTCGTTGGTATTATCTGACTCAGATAGGTTGGGACGAGGTACAAATATGTTACAAAGGGCTAATGACTGTAAATCCCTTAGAACATAGTGGGCATTTGATAAATAGAAGGGCCGGGCCATGTCTTTGATCAAATATTATGAATTCTTAGCTTCTTTGTTCCTGAAGCCTCTTTCCAACTTAAGAGGAGATTATGGGCTTTGGCATTTCTTCCTTTCTTCCTCTGGATTCTTCAGTTCTGTGGCCGAATTATTTGTAAAAACCTTCTGTGCATCAGAAATACGATTAATCATTCCAATCTTACCTTCATTCTCAGCTTATGCTCCTTGTGTGGCTCCATCCTGTCCCACCTTGTCACATACCACGAACAGGTCATGCACCTGACCTCCAAGCAGTAAAGCTGGGGAAGCGACTGTTTGCTGAAATGTCTGTGTCTAACAGGTGCTCAGGATTCTAGAGGAAGTCCATCCTTCTCTCTTATTCTCTCCTCCATGAGCATGTCTACCTCCCAAGTACAAGCCACTGCCCTCTCTTGACTGGGTGTCTACAGCGTGTTCCTAGCTGCCTCCCTCCCTCCCAGTCTCATCCGCTGTGGTAGGGTGATGGAAGAAATGGCCCCAAATCTTTCCTCCTGACTGTATTTGCATATTTGCCATGGGATTTTGCAGCTCCTCTCAACAAAAATTGGCGTCTGTTTCCCCAATGTGACCAAAGCAAGGATGTGGAGTTCTGATGCTAAGTGTCAAGAAGCTTTACCTATATCTGTTCCTCCTCTGGGATCACAGGGGTGTGGAGATAATTTGGTGCAGCACAAGCCATCCCAGACCAGCCAGCCCCAGCCAGCCTACTGGTTGGCTGCAGATGCACTAACAAGTCCAAGCAGGAACAGCCCAGCCCCGTTGCCCCACACACTTATAAAAAATGAGAACTCAAATGTTATCCCTGACAAAAATGATGTTTCAAACCACTAAGTTGGAGGGCTGTTTGTTACACAGCTACATGGTAGCACTAGATAGCTGATACACACCTCTCCAATGTCTTGCCTACCCAGCATTTGGCATGATCTTCTCAAAACCTAAGTCCGATCATGCATCTGCCCTGCTTTATATCATCCTTATTGCTCTTGGGATGGAACCCAAAATAGAACATGGCATGTGGCCCTGCATGTCTGACCTCTGCCTCGGTCATGGGTCTGGTGTCATACATCTTCCTGCTGACTTTTCCATCCCGATCATCCCTTAGCCTTTCCCACTCTTTGAACAACCAAAGTTAATTTCCTGCCTCTGGGTGATTGTAGATGCTGTTCTTCTGCCTAATGTTCTTTCCACCCTCTGTCAACCTCACTCTCTGTATAGCTAACTCTCTCCCTTCCTTTGAGTCTCCACTCAAATGCCCCCTCTTCAGAGAGGCCTTCCTAACCTCCTCACTCAAGTAGACATGCCTTGTTTGTCCCTTGTTCGTTTCCTTTATAATAACTATCCCAGCCCAGAATTATTGAGTCTTCTCCCCTGTTTGGGGACCCATCTCTCTCACTAGAATATAAACCCCATGAAGGCAGGGCTTCATATCTTTGCCTCATGGATTTGTCAGTGTTTAAGTTAGAATCGGAATCAGAATAGGGACTCGATAACCCATTTTTCTATCCCTGAAGCAATAATAACCATATCAGGCACCATTCCTATGTGATTTGCATGTATTAATCTAGTTGATCTTTACAACAACTTCGAGGTAGTACCATCGTGATCCCCCCATGTAAATAAGAATGTAGGAGCATAAAAAGGTTAAAGAAACTGTCCAAAGACACAGCTAGAAGTTGGTGTTAACAGGATATGAACTCAGACAGGCTGGCACCAATACCCGAGTCCTTAGCCGCTCTGCTCCTCCGTCCCTATGAGGTGTTACCACTGGACTTCTACTGCACACAGGAGGGAACCAAGGCTTTGGAAGCTCAGACCCCTTGTGTCAGGGGCTCCCAGGTGTGATTACAGAGATGTCATTAAAGCATAAGCAGTCTGACTCTTCACCACTAGGCTTTTGTCACCATCCATGCTGTCACATCGGGACTCGACATCTGGCCAAAGCTGTTCCCTCTTCCTAGAATTTCCTTTCCCTCCTCCTCCCCAACTGACTTGGCAAACCCCTACCTACCTTTTAGGATCTGGGTCAGTTATATCCTTTTCCATGGAGCAAGATGAGTTTGGACTCAGTGCCTACACCACTTGTTCCCAGGACTGACCACCCTGTACTGTTTATCCTTTCTGCCCAACGAGAGGTTAAGCTCTTGAAAGCAAGACTCACGTCTACCCTACTCACCATATCGTTTTCACAGTGCCTGGCACCTTGTAGGGGGCTTAACTCACAAGGTTTGACTGACCAAAGGGGGTGTGTGCTTATTACTTACATTCGGTCTTTATTCCCATCCCTGGGAGCAGATTTTAGTGTTTCCTATTAAAAGTCAATTCCAGGGGTGCCTGGGTGGCTCAGTCAGTTAAGTGCTGGACTTCAGCTCAGGTCATGATCTCACGGTTTGTGAGTTCGAGCCCCGCATCGGGCTTGCTGGGCTCTGTGTCAACCCCACTTTGGATCTTCTGTCCTCCTTTCTCCCTGCTGCCCCCCGACTCCTGCACGCTCTCTCTCTATCTCTCTCTCTCAAAAACAAATATACATTTTTTTAAAAAGTCAATTCCATAACCAGGCAAGTGCTTAAAAATAGATACATAAATAATTTCATCACAGCAATGTGTAATTAAAAACAACAACAACAAAAAATGAAAAAAACCTGTCTTAGTCTGTTTGAGCTGCTATAACAAAAATACTATCGCATACCATAAACTGGGCAGCTTACACCACAAATATTTATCTCTCACAATTGTGGAGGCTGGAAAGTCTAAGATCAAGTTGTGGGCAGCTTCAGAGTCTGGCGAGGTCTCACTTCGTAATACATTGATGGTCATCTTTTCACTGTCTTCATAGGGTGAAGGGGACAAAGGAGCTCCCTGGGGTCACTTTTATAAGGGCACTAATCTCATTCATGGTCACCCCAGCCTCATGACCTAATTACATTGCTGGGTAAAATTTCTGTGTGTGAATTGGAAGGGGACGTGAACATTCAGTCTCTTCAATAACTTCCACGCCCATCCATCAAGGTTGGCCAAATGCATTACTCTTCATCCCTATACCTAAATACTAATCAGAAATGTTAAAAGATAAGGGTAGAAAATGTATTTATTGAAAGAAACTTGTAAACAATAAAATTAATTTTATTTTATTATTTTTTAAATGTTTTATTTTTGAGAGAGATTGAGAGAGCACACACTAGCAGGGTAGAGGCAGAGAGAGAGGGAGGCAGAGGACCCAAAGCAGGTTCTGCACTGAAAACAGAGAGCCCAATGTGGGGCTTGAGCCCACAAACCGTGAGGCAATGACCTGAGCTGAAATCAGACGCTCAGCTGACTGAGCCACCCAGGCACCCTATATTATTAAAGTTAAAAGGCAGATTACAAAAACAGTAATATAGTATGAATTCCCCCCCCCCCCACTTTTTTCTATCTAAATAGGTAATGCATAAGGGAAGAGAGGCATCTATAGTCAGAGTTCACAGAAACTGTGTGAAGGGACATCGACCATCCATGTGTTCATCTCCAGCAGGGCAAGGTGGAATTGCAGGTAATTTCCTTCTTTATAGTGTTCAGATTTCTTTTGAATTAGTTTTAACAATGATGCACTAACAGTGAAAATATGCCAGCGCAAAACAGTAATTATGTTTTACCATTAGCCAGTTATCGTATTTCCATGGCTGACTCCATGGCCATGACCACACATATTCCTGACCCCCCGCGAGAAATGCAGTGGGGTGCCCAAGTGTTTCCCAAGGACATCCAAAGTGAAAGGAAGTGCCTGGTGGTCACAGGACTTGGAATTTCCCAGACAGAAGGAGCAGGAGTTGTTGGTAGAAATTCAATGCCAGATATCTGAGGAGAGGTGATGTTAAAATCTTTAGTGTAGAGCAACACCTTGGTGGCTCACTCGGTTAAAGCATCTGACTTTGGCTCAGGTCATGATCTCACGGGTCGTGGGTTTGAGCCTCACGGCAGGTTTTCTGCTGTCAGCATGTAGCCCGCTTGGGATCCTCTGCCCCTCTCTCTCTGTTCCTCACCTGCTCCCATGCTTTCTCTCTCCTCTCTTCCTCTCTCTCAAAAATAAATAAACATTTAAAAAATTCCTGTGTGGAGTTTAGCAGGGTCACTTGTTAAAGTATGTCATGTCTGCTCCCCTAATGCGCTTTCAATACTTTAAGAAAATGTGTGCCAATATCAAAAGACAGCCATAGGAAAGGCATGTCCTCCCACAGTCTGCCACCACCATCCCAGGAAGAGGCACCCATGTCATCCTGATTGTGGCTGTCTCCTTCCACCCAACTCCCACCCCCTGAAAAGGGAGTGAAGCATGTTGTCCTTTGGATTAATGCTCTCAGCGTCAGATCGTAAGAGAAAACAAAAAATGTTCCCACGTTTTTATACCCTCTTGTTCTATTCGGCAAATAGAGAGGTTTCCAAACCATCGGTGGAATCAGCTCAGTTCAACAAGACCTTCATTTAGAATCCATTATGTGGTGCACATTAGAGTGCGGGTTGAAGGATAGAGCATTTCATTCCTTCATTCATTTGCTCTTTCAACAGACAGGTATTGGGCACCTTCATGAGTGAGGATATGGGCTGGGGGTACAGAGATTGACGGGCCATCCCAATGGGGAGAGGAGGATGGACCCCTGAACAGATTATTTTATGATAACAAACTTCCTCCCCAACATGTAGAAAGGAGCCACGCAATAAACGACCACGTGGGCTTTCGTCCCTTGATGCAGGACTGTCATTAGTCTGCGTGGTGCTTTTGTGCCAATTAAAGAAAGACTCCTTTTCTCGAGATACTTCACTTCCATCTGTCAAAAAATTGTACTGATTTTGTTTGGACAAAATACATTATTTTCATCTGCCAGAAAATTGTCATAACAAATGTGAATGGCATCCACTTAGATATGAGCTCAGGTACAGTACACAGCTTGCACAGCTGTACATTTGGGGCTCTGTCTAAGTGGGCCTGGGGGCCCAGGTTGGAGGTGGGAGCATGTCCAGGCCTGCCCAAAAAGTCGGGAGTGACATTGCTCAATCTGGCTTTTCCTTCCATGTGTGAACCCGCGTGACATAGCTTCTTATGAAGATAGTCATATTTTTATCTTGCCCTGAAGCCTGGTCTCATTTATCTAAACAGACTCCACGTATAAATGTGTAGTCCTTAATTTTGTAGCTCAAATGGACTATGTGAACCCATGGCTGGTCCACCAGCCTCACGAGGGGACCAGAAGGGCATCACCAGAAGGGGGATCATCCACATAAGGAAGATGACGGGTATTGGACAAAGCATGGGATGAATAGGTAGAGAGTAACATCTCAAATGCTTCTGGCCCAAGGAGAAAACCAAAGACATCTAGTTCTTAACAAGTCCACAACTTCTAGCTTCCCTAAGCTAATCTAGAAATTGCCTCGGCATTGGCTAACCCTAACACGCCCGGTCGGTAAAGCTCCATGTTGGGAGCTGGCTTTGAAAGGCACCTTCCAGGAAGGATGGAGGTGTGCTCCAAGCCATGATGCGACACGACAGTGACCAGAAAGCCCTCATTTCCAGCGGACCCGCCCGTGTCCTCCCAGAGAACCTTCACCCCATTTCCAGCTGGGGCTGGGAGGGAGATGTGCCTCCTTTCCAGCCTATGGAAGCACCACAACCAAAAACATGTTCCCACTACCATTACCCCCGTTGGGAGGAGGAACTCAGATAAAGGAAACAGATACATATCTGTTGTTGGAAAGCTTTGTTTCCACACATGATATATGGTTCCGGAGGAGGAGGTAGAAAACAAATAATTGTGTCTCCTCGCCACCGACAGGTCTTTAGTGGGGCTGCGGGGGAGAATAGATGCTGGAGATTACCGGTGACCTCACAATAGATCCTCGGTACAGGAAAAGTGTCTGAAGTTTATCTATTGTTAAGTGAGATAATTTATCGTCGCCAAGGGTTAAGGAGCAATCCCAGTCCCTTCCTACTTCGGGAACAGAGATTTATAAGATGGTGCCCAAATTTAGACATTGAGACGCTGGCGGCCGAAACGTCCCCGAAGGCTGATGGCTTCTGTGTGTTTGAAGCCAAGTCATTCACGGAGCTAATTTGAGGCTCTCCTCGGAAACTATATTTGCTTTCTGAGTGCATGGTGAGTTTTCATCTGGGCTCTGACCAGCTGACAGCTATGCAAGTTTGTAGATACCAGTAATTGAATACAGATAACCTTGATGGGTGACCTCGTCAAAGCCAGGCCTGACTGCTTTCCATTGTTCCTGGTTTTACCAGTTGATACGAAACTGCTGCCAGATGAATTTATATATTAAGAATTCGTTGCAGTGGGAATTGCTTATCGTTCCCTGGTCTATCCTGTAAGCTTCTATTTACTTGACGTGGTGAGCTGGGAATAAAAGCCGTGATTTGACTGTTCACTATTAGTGACAGAGAACAGTGTGTTGGAAAAGCTTTATTAATTTCTGAAAACAAAGCGTGGGGGGAGGGGGGTCATGCTTTTGCTTGACGCAAGTCACGGGGAGAGGCTCTTGTCTCGCTAAGCTGCTTATGGCTGTCTGAAGTTGGTCCGCGGCCATCTTTTTTAGGTTCAATTTCACTTAAAAGCAGAGTTTGAAGCCCGCTCAGCCGTGTCACCAGTGTGAAGCTCCTGTGTTTTAAGGGAAGCATTGGAAGAGGTTCAGGATGTATGGTTAATTCAGGGAGATACTGTAAGAAGGAAAGGTGGCTATGATCCCAGGGACGGGGGAGGGCAGGTCACAGGGCCACCTGACGAGAGGGGTACAAATTAGGTCAAGGGCTTGCGTTCGGCTGTTTGGACATTTAAGCAGGCGACTGTTCAACAGAATGTGGCTGTGGCACTCTCCACGGAAGGCTCCGCAGCTCTCCGACTTTCTTCTTCAGACCTTTCTGAATCGTTGAAATGTCAACAGTGAACGCAGAGCTCACTTTTGCCACCAGGAAAAAAAAAAAAAGATGAAACCATTGAGGAAAACCTTCTCCAGAAACCATGTTTTCTAGCCTTCTGGAAGCTGCTCTGTATTTCTCCAGGCTTCCTTCCACGGCTTTGAACTTTGCAGTGGGCGCGGAGGGTGTTCAGAAAAGGCCAGAGCCCGTGTCCCTGTTAGAGGGGTTGGGGGGCCAGAGGGTGGCACTGCAGGAGGGGGAGGGATGGGTGCGAGTGGCAGGGTGGCCTGGACATCCGCCTAGTGTGGCACCTTGGCCACTAATGACGCGGGTGCGTTCGGGGAGGTCTAGGCTGGAAGCGATGCGGGCGGGAGCTCCTGGGGCTCTCGCTGCCAGGCAGCTGCGTGTCACTGCTCAGCTGAGGGGATCAGCCTTTGATGCTTTCAACATCAGAACATCAGAGCTCTTCTTCATCCTGAGAAGGAAGGTTCGGGTTAGTCAGCCAGGGCAAATAGCTCAAGGGAAATTTCATTTTCCCTTTGTCGGGGCCTCTGCTTTTATGTGCTGGGCCGTCCACTGCAGCTACCTTGCGGGGAGCAGGCTGGCCAGGCCCAGGCGCAGGCAGCCAATTTGGGGCCTGGATGGGGAGGAGGGGAGCAGCTCAGCGCTGGAGGCCTTCCGGGGAGCCCGGAGCCGGGGGGCCACTGGAGGCCTGAAGTTACCTCTCCATTATGCCCTGCACTGGTGGACTGGCCCGGGCAGTTTTCCGCCCCGGCCAGTCCAACCGGTCTGGCCTCCCTTCCCGACAAGGCCAGCCCTGTTTGTGCCTTTGCTGCTCGGGGCATGTTTCCCTTGCAAAGAAGGGAATGAAGGGCATGCGAGAGGCCGGCAGCCAGCGCCTTCCTCCACCGCCCGTGGAGGGTGCAGCCGGGTGTCCGGGGTTCGAGTCCAGCTCTGCTGCCTGTTGGCTCCCCAGCCCTGAGCGATGACTGCGTCATTCTCTTGCCTTAGTTTCCTCGTCTGTAAAATAGACATGGTATCGGTACCAGGCCTGTGGCGTTGTTGTGAAGTTTCAAGGGAAGTAATAAGCTTACGTGTCTTCCTCTCTGCCTGGTACTAGAAAGGGCCCCGTCAACACCAGCCAGCACTCAAAACTGTTTGTAATCCATTTGCACACAGTCAAGAAACCCTCAATATTTTGGGGAGCCTGGGTGGTTCAGTCGGTTGAGCGTCCGACTTCGGCTCAGGTCACGATCGTGGGTTTGAGCCCTGCGTCAGGCTCTGTGCTGACAGCCAGCTCAGAGCCTGGATCCTGCTTCAAATTCTGTCTCCCTCTCTCTCTGCCCCTCCCCTGCTCACACCGTCTCTCTCTCTCTCTCTCTCTCAGAAAAAAAATAAAAAAAAAATAAAAAAAGAACCCTCAAGGGGCGCCTGGGTGGCTTANAACCCTCAATATTTTATCTATTTATTTTTATTTAAAAAAATTTTTTAGTTTATTTATTTTGAGAGAAAGAGAGAGAGCACGCGCAGGGGAGGGGCAGAGAGAGAGGGAGAGAGAATCCCAAGCAAGTTCCTCACTGTCAGCTCGGAGCCTGATGTGGGGCTCAAACCCACGAACCATGAGATCATGACCTGAGCCGAAGTCGGACGCTCAGCCAACTGAGCCACCCAGGCGCCCTTCTGGAAACCCTCGATATTTTAAAAGCAGCTTCAAGAGACGGCTGCCTTTTCCAATAGTGGAAATGATGTTTGTTAACCAAAACTGTGATTTCAAAACAGTGAATACAGCCTGACTAACATTACCTCCACTCTGTAGTTCTGTTATTGAAGTGCGCTGCCCTAGGACTCAGTTCTTGGGAATTCAGAGGCCCCTGGGTAAGGCAGGGGCTGGCAGCAGCCGGCAGCGCTAGTGTGGGCTGGGCATGAAAGAAGGGGGAGCAGGGGTCCTTCGGCCGAGGGAGAAGTGACAGTCAGAGGGAGAGCATTGTCAAGGAAGGAGCCACTGGACTGTGAGGTCCAGGCAGGCCATCCTGTAATCTAAAACACCCGATGAGCTAGGTAGGATGATGGGCCAGCTGCTGAGGTGAGCTTGACCTTGGGCTCCAAACGATTTTCCCTCCGGCATGCTGAATGATATCTGTGAAGTTTGGGGGCCCCAGGTATTTGCAGGAAGGCTTTTCAGAGTGTCAGGTGACAGCAAATGACATGAGGCTGGCTGAGGAGCAGTAAGAGAAGATTGCCACAGGGACTGTGGTGTCTTCTTCTTATGAGCCTCGCATGGCTTGGGATATGGGTTCTGAGATCCGCACCACAGGACTATGGCTGAAGAGCCTCCTTGTCTTGGCGCCATGTACGCATGAAAATCCTTTACGTACCACCTGAGATGATTCATCCATTCAATCCACTTCAACAATATTTACTGAATACCAACTATGCGTAAGAAACGAGGCCAGGTGCTGGAAATAATTTTTCTCTAGGATAGAACATTTTCCCAGGATAATTTACAGTCTCACACCTAATCCTTTAGGATGCCCCAAATCATGGGGGAAGCTATTCAAAATGCAGATTTCAGGGCTTTACCCAAGGGATTCTGGTCCAGTGAGTTGAACATGGGTCCTAGGCATTTGCATTTTGAGCGAGCACAAATTTGCCTGCTGAGACCAAGGAGCCATGGCAATGTCTGTTTGCGTGTCCATCCACCTAGCTATTATTTACTGAGCACACACTAGGAGCCAAGCACTAGGCTGAGTTCTGGGAATGGGAAGCAGGGCATGCTCTTGGCAGCAAGTTGCCCATGGCTATTGGGAAGAGCTGACCTCAATAACCATAATGGTTCCCAGAGTTTCATATTCTATCATCTCCAAAAGGGAGCTTTAAAAAAAAAAGTCTAAAACAAAATATAAGACCACATTCTCTGTTCACTAGCCTATCAGCTCTAGTTGTCCTATAGTTTATAATGAACAGAACAGCACCTACAAAGGATCAGGCAGTTTTGCAAGATTTATGTGTGCTTTATGTAATGGGCCAGTCTCTGCAATAACCTTAAGAAGCTAGGGTTTTGAGCATTTCCCTTTTACAGATGGGGAAACTGAGACACAGGAAGGTCTTGCAGCTAGGAAGTGGTGAGCCAGAATTTGAAACTGGGCAGTCATGATTCCAGAGCCGATGCAGTTAACTGTGTGATTTCCCAACTCAATGTGCTGTTGCTGCAGTTTTGATGCTGAAAAATGCTGCCTTAGATCAAGATATTCTGATACTGGCTCTATGCAACCAGACGAGAAAAGATCTTATGCTTTGACTTGTATTTTAAAGAACTGAGAGCAACTTTCTTTCCTTGGGTGCCAAGGTAGGGGTGAGAGCATGGGCCTGGGAGACAGAAGGCCTTACCTCACAAAGAGCTGGTCCGAACGTTTCATTTCCCAAACGGCTGCAAATCTCAGCTTCACAAAGTGCATCTGAGTTGGAAAAACTCTAGCGGTTTGATAATACCAACACGGTAGCAAGGATGTGGGGAAATCACTACTCCCATGCACTGTGGAGAGGTGTGGAAGTAAGCTGAACCATCTTGGAGGGCAATTTGGCAATATCTGGTCAAATTTCAGTATGTATGTCCAGGGACTGTGCAAGTCCACTTCTAACTATGCACATGTGTGTCCAAGGAGAGGGGCAAACACATGTTATTGTAGCACCGGACAAACTGGAAGCAACCTAAATGCTTACCAGTAAGAGAGATGAGTGAAAAAAAGAAGGTCGGGACACATGTAACCTTCCAGCAAGACCTCGGCTGGCTGCTTCAAGCCCATAGCTTGAGAAACTCTTTCTGATGTTAAAAACCCTAATGGTTAGAAGCATAGGATTTGACCCAGACTGCCTGCCATGATTCTTGGCTCCTTCCTGTTCTCACGATGTGATGTTGGGCAATCACCAGGGCTTTGTTTCCTCATGTATGTTTAGTTTCCTCATCTGTGAAATGGGAGTGATGGCAGTAGCACCTCCCCCACAGGGTTGTTATGAAGATGGAAGGCATTAATTCAAGCCAATCTCGTAGAATGGTATTGCCATCCAGCCCCCGCCAAGCGTGAGATAGGATGATGATGATGATTGATGATGATTGTTAGCTATGGCTTGGGTCTGTCTCAGATATTTATTGGAAAGGTAAAAATAAACAAGAACAACAACAACAACAAATAATAATAATGCTCAGAGAAATTAACTTGGCTGGTATGAACCAAGTTGAAGATTTGATCCTTATTCACTGGCAAACTAGATAAGCCCATCTTGTAGCCAGGGAAAGTGGCTAGTGAAATGACTTGTTGTAGCCTTTGATAGAGGGGAAAGGGTAATGGAGAAACAGGGTCTTTTGATAGAAGAAACCAGGCTTCAAGGATTTGGCACAGAGGCATGGATGCTTGTTTAGGGGTAAATATGGCGGCTGCCCATTGACTTGGCCGTGGTGAAACCAACAGAAGCTTAATCCCTCAGGGGCAGAGATGGTGCCATGGCAAGTACTTCCATTCTGGCTACAATGCCAACATCTTTTGTCATCCTGAGAGTCTGAAACATTGTTCAGGATTTTCCCACAGCAAGGAGAATGTTTTTATTCCAGTCCCCAGAGAATCTGTTAGATCCAACAGAAATGTTGCCACTTCCACAAATGTCCCTCCCTGAACTCCAATATCCAAACGCGAGCTTCTTCTCAGTGAACTAGCTGCTGCTGTCTGCAGCCTCGCCTACTACTGACCCTTGGGGGTCCCTGCAGACCGACAGAGGAGACTCCTCTTTATTTAGCAATTAGCAATTCCTCTCATAAAACACATGAGCACTTGGAGGCGAGGAGATTGCGTTTTATTTTGCCGAAAGGTGCCCAGGCTTCGTCCTCCACAATGAATGACAGATTCTTTGGAGTATTAAAGTCATACCTCACCTCCAGTTCCGGCACCGAGGTCTCTCTGCTCTGGCATGAAGTAATTTTCATTTCAGGGGAAGATAGAGTCACATTCCAAACTGCTGCAGAATAATTCCCAGGCATCTGTAGAGATTCCAAAGCAGCCCCTGTGCTCTGTTTACCAACACAATTAAACCTCAACCATTCCCAGCCGCAGTACAAATATAATCTTATCTACTTAATGTCAGCCGATTAAGTCATCGGGGCTGTGAAACGGCAAACAGATATTAATAACCAGCCTAGAAGTGAGCCATTTCAGCAAAGTAGCAAATCGGGGCAGGTCCTCAGGCCTTACGGCGGAAAAGTCCCCACCTTCCTGACACTGCTATAAAACACTGCAACATTACAACTTTTCAACCATATCTAAAAGGCCAATTTAGGTTTATTCCCATCCGGGTTTATGACTACGGTTCAGCAGGTATAAACCGGTAATAGCTGCAGTCCGGCTCTGGGTTCATGCCAGCACAGATGTGTTCAGTCAAATGACTAATTGAAAACCTTAGACAGAATCAGCAGCCTGACCATTTTGCCTGCATAATAAAACAGCACCGATAAAGGCAGCAGAGAAAAAAAAAATCCACCCATCTCATCATCGGTGCCATTAACAATCATGAGTAAAGATGAAAACAACGCATGGTTTATTCTGCAAATGAAGGCATATAACTAGATGGTTTCCCAGGGGCCCATTACCCTTTTTAATAATACATCAAGGAGCCTGAGCAAACAGTTTGTATGTGCAAACCAAACAGAGCAAACTATTTACAGTTACCGCATACAGAGACAACTCCCAGCCCTCTGGATTTAACAAATTTATAAAGGTACATAACATGATAGCTATTAGCAAAATTAAAAGAGAACCATTATAGACTTACACGCTGCCATGCTCATTCGCCAGGCAAAAAGCAATTGCCAACGCCAACTTTCAGTTCAGAAGGATTCCACCCCCCACCTTTTCCCCCCCTCTTTCCTTCGAGAGAGGAGCCCGACTTGGACTCAAATTATGTGCATGAATAATAAAATACCATCTAATTAAAAACTGTAGTTAAATATGCAAAAATTAATGGTAATGAGATTGTGTAATACCTTTGAGTATAGGCAGTCCATGAATTACTCACAAAAGCTCCTTTGCTTGACCTAAACAGGGGATAACAGAAGCATCTTTGAACATGCTGGGTCCAGGCACCCCACGGTGCTCCAGGATGTTTCATACATGCTCACAACCAGGCCACCAGGCTCAGTTTGGCCATTCAGGGCCAGGCCAAAGCCTTCTCTTCCAGTTCTTGGGTGGAGCCGAAATGGGAAGGCTATTCGTGGGCTTCGTGCGAAGGGCTGGGTGGTGAAGAGGAGCCAAGGCAGGGGCTTGTCATCTCAAAGCAGCAAGGGCCCTCTCGCAAAATGATGGTGGCCGAACAAACAGACTCCTGGTGGTAAGAACCAGGTGGAAAGGCCTATTTTTGGACTCGTTTAATGTTGTTTCCCTGCAAGCTGTCCAGAGCCTTCCTACCTCCCCAGTTACCGATGCAAGGTTCTTTCCCATTCTGGTTTGTATCACATCGTTCTAGGAGAGCACCTGCATGCCAGCACTACTGCCTGGGACAAGAGAGGTTACCAGAAACTTCTCCCGACTCAGCAACTTCCTTTTCTCCCGTGCAGTCTCAGAAGATGTTGCTCTACGGTCCACGCAAGCTACTGACCACATACATATTCCTCAGCTCCATTTCAAGGAGCCACTGGTCTCCTTTATTTGTTTCAAAGCCCTCTGGGCGCTTGACCATGCCTTTGGGACTGAGTCCTCTGCCTGAGCCCATGCCCTGACATCTGTTTCAGATGCAGGAGACTAGATCTCTCCCATCACTTCTGCTTAGAGCCTCTGAATCTCAGCTCCCCCAACCTCTGTCCTCTTATTTCCTCATGGCTGGTGATTCTGCGTGAGGATAGTTGCTGGCAAACCAGAGCACAGAACCCTTCAAGAGGAGAATGGGATCTTAGTGCGGTGGACACTTTCAGACTCGCTCGATATGACTGCTTTTGCCTTTTCATCTGTTGAAATGGAGTCTGACATTCTGAGAAGTAAGCGTTGCTTTGGGGGACGTAGTTCTCATTCAGATGAACCTGATGGAAAACTTCCCTGTCAGTACCTTCTTGAACATGCCCATGTCCCCCTGTTTCTGATAAGTGTTTCTCACCAAGTCACTAGGTATTTGAGCTAATTGATACCTTCTCCACAACTGTTTACACCAGTGGCTTCATCAGCTATGCAAGGGAATGACTGTGGTAACATAGGCATGGGTGGGAATTTCATTCACTGTCAGCTGACCTTAACCAATTCTGAGATTTGTATTGTAGTGTTTGGGGCTTGTGAGAAAATGGTGACCTTGATTTCCCCTTTTTCCCCCTCCCTTGTTTTTTCTTTCTCCTGTCGGAAAGGTCTGGATTTCTTCCCTCCTGTCTCACAGATGCTACCTGACTTTCTCAGTCAGTAGCCCACATTTTAATGGTAGAAGCATGGTTGTAAGAATTTCTGATGTTTGACATGGCAAAGTAGAAAGCGAGCCTTCTTAAGACCCGTGGACAAATCAGACTTAGGTTTGGTACCCTAAGACGGCTCGGCACCTAACATATAGGTTCCTTGTTGATAGATGGATTGATTGATTTGTCATTTACATCCCCCAGACAAGTGGGATCTGAGAATTTAGCTCAGTGTACAGTCTATAATGCCATTCAGACTGGTGTTCATGTTTCAACTTTGCCGCTTGCTGGTTCCCTCATCAACCTGAGCTTCAATTTACTCACCTACAAATAGAGATCATTGTAACGTCTCCACCACAGAGTTCTTGTGTTGATTAAGTAAGAGAGTATACAGAAAGCACTTAGCATAAGTCTAAGCTCATAGTAAATATTTTAGTATATGCGTTGCCGAAGCAAGCACATAAGCTCATAGTAAATAGTCAGTGAATAGTAATGACACTATATAATAGCAGCAACCACAACGATAATTGTTACTAGAGCTGATTTTCCATAAAATCAGTTAAAACAGTATATGAAAAACCGAGATAAAAAGTTAAGGGTGAGTCAAGAAGGTTTTGGGTAAAGGAATAAATAGATGTACTAAGAATGAACGTAATAATGATCACAACATATATAGTTTTCAAAGTATTTTGATGTACATTATTCAGCGTAACTAATAGTTAAGATATTTTGACAAGAAGTAGAAAGCTGAATTATCAATGGCTTAAACATTTAGGACATCAGTTGCCATATACGGCAAGAAGCTCAGAGGTTTCCAGGGTGGAGGGTTCAGGAGATCCTTGATCCCAGGGTTGGCTTCCCTACAAATCTTTTGCCTTCTCCTCACGGTTTCAAGATGGCTGCCCAGCTCCAGCTCTCACAGCCTCACAAAACTCTGTCCAAAAGAAGAAAGTCTCGGGGGCAGGGGATGGGGTTGGTTTTCTCCTTGCTCAGCTCTGATGGAGGAAATATTTTCCTGGACTTCCCAGCAGACTCCTCATGATAACTCATCCGGCAAGATTGGGTCACATGTCCATCCATATGTAAAACAGTCTCGGGGAAAGGAAAATGGGATCATTATATTTGGCATATTGACCAGCAATGACTCATTCACCAAGGTTGGGTCCATCTTTCCTGAGCACATTACCATCAGGAACCTGAACATTATAGGGCTTGTGCTAGCAACAGCAAAAGTGGGGGCTGACAGGTAAGTGAGCTAGCAAGAATGGCAGCCGAACACTATGGCGGCACGTGTTATTGCTACCATTTGTCAGGCGTAGAAACTCCATCTCAGAGAAGGTAAGTAAAATTTTCAAGACACATAGATTGTGATAGAACTAGATCTGGAAGTCAGGGATTGGGCTCCGGATTTAGTGTTCATTTCAACACATTCAACCGTAAGAGGGGATCAAGTGTGAATCTCTGAGCTCCCTGGCAGATAGAGTAAAAACACCAAGAAAATGAACTTTATGGCTCATCTCAGGATCTGACCAAAAGGAGCTATATAAGTTTATCGGGAGGGGAAACATTTTCCTGGCACTAAATTCTTGGAGGGACTTACTGGATGAAATCTTACAGAAGGGACATAGAAACGTAATGGATAATGCAAAAAAAAAAAAAAAGGAGAGAAAGAGAGAGAACTGGCAGAGGCTCTGCCCCTATATAAAAACAGAGAGGTTTTTGGTTTTTTTTTAACATTTTTTTTCTGTAAAGATAGACGTAAATGTCATGCTCTCATGGGTGAACCCAGGTTTTGACTAACCTTACAAAATTTGGCAGAGAACTTAGACTCTATAGTCATGGAACAAATCAAGACTAATAATAGTGCATGGGGAACAATTCCTCAGAACATTTTTTGGCATGGGTAAGCTAAGCTTGGGGTTTATGTGTGATTCCTGGCCCATCCATGACCACATCCTTTCTTCTACTCAGAAAGGCAAAGGAGAGAGCGAGGCTGTTGTACAAAGTACTCTGGACTGACTCTTACTTGTATGTCAAAGTCCATCACCTGCCAAACTTCCGTGCTCTTATTAGTTTAATTGTTATGCCTTATTCCATATACTACAATCGCAAAATAACCACAGCCCTCCCTGATTTCAGCTCAGTATTCAGAAGAACAGTGTGCAAATTCACCTCCCTGAGGAGGTGTTTAATTAAAGAGAAAACTCTGGCACTTCCTGATGTTTGCCAAGTCCTCGTTCTTCAAAATTATCTTAAATAAATTTGCACACTATCTCAATAACTAGACTTTATTATACTGAAGAAGGATGGAGGCTCACTTTCTTGCTGGCTAATGTTCAAAAAAGCCCAGTAATCACCTGCAACTATTGCTACTTACCCACCTCTTCAAGGCCGTATTGACCTTTTATGCATTCATTTAGAGAGAAGTTGGCCTGCATGGAGAGAGTACACATAAAACTCAGAAGCACCGGCAGTCATTGTGGAAAAGCTATCGTTCAGCCAGCTCTCTTCATTCCCTGAGAAGACCTCTGAACTCCAGATTCAGGGTGATCTGCTGATTTGGTTTGTAGGGTGAGCACAGACCCCTTATTTTAAGGAAGTGCTTATGTTTGTGTATCAGGGAGGAAATAAAGTCCTTTCTAACATAGAAGGATGGCATGCTATGCAGGAAAAGTGTTTGTCACTCTGCTTATGAAAACGCAGAGTAATTGTTTAAATATTTCTTGGGCGCCTGGGTGGTTCAGTCAGTTAAGCATCCAGCTTCAGCTCAGGTCATGGTCTCATGGCTCACGAGTTCAAGCCCCACATCAGGCTCTGTGCTGGCAGCTCAGAGCCTGGAACTGCTTAGGATTCTGTGTCTCCCTCTCTCTCTGCCCCTCACCCACTTGCACTCTGTCTCTCTCTTAAAAATAAAAACAAATTAAATATTTCTTTAAAAGAATGACTAGGGGTGCCTGGGTGACTCAGTTGGTTAAGTGTCTGATGTTGGCTCAGGTCATGATCTCACAGTTCATGAGTGCAAGCCCCATGTCAGGCTCTCTGCACAGAGCCTGCTTCAGACCTCTGTCCCTCTTTCTCTCTGCCCCTACCCTATTCATAAACTCTCTCTCTGTCTTTCAAAAAAAAAAAAAAAAAAGAATGAACATTAAAAAAAAAAAAAAAAAAGAATGAACATTAAAAAAAAAAAGAATAACAAGTATTTAGTTCCTGGAAAAAGATGTTTATAAACATGTGCAGTAATATGTTGTATTGGTTAATGGGGAATTTCATATGTTGAGAAATTTGAACTAGTCATAAAGGAATGAATGCATGAAAGTCAATAGATTGGTGACAATGTGAGAAAACACAAGGAACTTTATCCAGCTACTCTATAATTATTTAGTGAACACCTACTGTGTGCTTGGTACTTAGCTCAGTCTTGTAGGGGATGTGGTGAGGAGTAAGACCTAGCCCTTAGTACTTGCTCTGAAGATGGTTCATAAACTCCAGTGGTTATAAGGGCAGCATAAATGAATAATACCTATCAAGTGGGGACTGTGACAAACTTGAGATCCCATGCCCCACTTAAAGGGGTGGATGCTACTTGGTTTCCATGATGATTTCCATCCAGGAAAACTGGCCTAATGTCGCTCGATCATCCCATTTTATAAAATGAACTGGAACTTCAAAATTTCATGTAAACTCTCTCTACTTTGCATTGTTAATATCATTTAAGTAAAATAAAAACTTTGAAGGAAAAAGAAAACATGTCAGTTTGCTGTTTTCCATGAACTGATTTGTGAGTTTTGGCAGTGTGAAAACCTGACTCTTAAATGCTATCCATTTTCTGTCCGTTTTGTTTTGTGAAGAAATTAATTACACTTATGTCAGCCAAAAATACCTTTGGGTCCTTAAATCCTTTTTTTTCCTCTCTTTTTTAAGATGAAAGTATTTCTGCCTAATTGACCAGCATCTGCCATTGTGAGATTCTAGCCCTCATGAGAGATGCTGAGAGGTGGTATGAGAGCTGTCAGCCTATTTCAACTTGATTTCAGCCACCAGTTAAGAATTCTTTTTCTTCTCATCATATGGGAGTGAGCCTAGTGGTTGAAACCTGACGACAGAGGGAAAGGACGAGAGACAACTAGAGAAAAACATAGAGAAAGCAAGACAGCCAGAGGGCTGGGATCGTGCAGAAGATGAAACCAAATAGTGAACTAATGTCTTATTTTTTTAAATCCATGTGTTTATGCATTCATAGATATTTATTGAACAACTACTATGTGTCAATCTTTACTTTGGGCGTGGATGTATTGATGGAGTGGGGCGGGAAAAGTCTCTGCCCTCACAAAACTTACATTCCAGCCAGGAGGTGGAAAGGATGGAATATGAAGAAATGAACGAATAGGGTCACTTGAAATGGCAGCTAAGTGCTGATGAATTAAGTAGGACAAGGTTATGAGGCATGCCTAAGCATCATATTGGTGGGAATGGTTGGGGAGGTGTCTCTGAGAAGAAATTTGAGCCAAAATCAGAGCAATGACAAGAAGTCAGTGAACTATAGGAAGATCTGCAGAAAAGTGATAAGGGATATGGGACAAAATAGCCTGGAATTGAAGACGGGGTCAATTATTCCCATTTTCATGTGGTTTTCTCATCTTTTTGGTTAATAAAGGGGAAATGTCTCCATTTGGTATTAGTATGCCTTTCTATTAGTAACATCTATTTTTTAATTTTTTAAGGTTTAGTTTTGGGGGGGGGAAGAGAGAGACAGAGACAGAGGATGACCAGAGGAGGAGCAGAGAGAGAGTGAGACACAGAATCTGAAGCAGGCTTCAGGCTCTGAGCTGTCAGCCCAGAACCCGATGTGAGGCTCAAACTCATGAACAGCAAGATCATGACCTGAGCTGAAGTCGGACGCTTAGCCGACTGAGCCACCCAGCCACCTCTATTAGTAACATCTTTTTAATACCTGCTAGCCTATTTCTTTCACAAAGAGAGAATAGATTCCAAACCCAGAACCTTCAGCAAGCCATAGAAGCAGACTAGCATTAATAATGCTATTTTATTTGTTCTTTGTTTTTGTAGTTTCTTTCCTCTTTTCAATAATGATAAAGAATTTCCTTTTTGAATGAATGTAGTTATGCAAAAAGAATGAATCACATATACAGGCATAATTATTAATTATCCAAGAGCATAGGACTTCCCAGAATTGAGATGGCCAGGTATATATTTTTTCCCCTTCTGTTCTTGGGAATCAATCCTAAATACCCAGAAGGGTGAGAAGCAAACACACACTCTCCATATTTACTGAAACTAGAAGCCATTAAGGTGATGCTTCATTGTAATATGTTAGAATGGAAAGCTGATTGAGGAAAGATAACCAAGCCCAAATGAGGATAGGCTGCTGCAATGAAAAATGTGTGGGCCAAGTGAAAACCTGTGTAACTGTATAGTCCAGCCCTCCCTGTGCCCTTTCTTTGATTCCCAGAATGCACCAGCAGGCTGATAGCCTGTAAGTGGGAAGCAGAGGGTCAATAATTCCTCTATGGAGAACCTGGAACCAGAGAAAATACGTAGGACTGCATGAAAACACTGGCCATTTACTTATCCCACCAGTCAATGAGCTCCCTCAGGTACTCAGAACCTCTCGCCAATTACTTCATTAGTGCCGCATTCTTTTTTTTTTTTTTTATTTGTTAATGTTTATTTATTCTTGAGAGTGAGAGAGAGACAAAGCATGAGTAGGGTAGGGCAGAGAAAGAGGGAGACACAGCATCTGAAGCAGGATCCAGGCTCTGAGCTATCAGCACAGAGCCCAATGTGGGGCTTGAACTCACGAACCATGAGATCATGACCTGAGCTGAAGTCAGATGCTTAACTGACTGAACCACCCAGGTGCCCCATTAGTGCTGCATTCTTAAACATAAACTAGATGCAAAGGATTCACAGATATTAAAAGAAAATCCCCACCAAGAAAGTGAGAGACCAAATAAGAAATCGGAAGTAAAGAAATTCTGACATGTCAGAGATAATAAAAGGAATAGAGGAAACTGCCACGACACTATAAATAATAGTCACAGAAAGACAAAAAATATATTGCATCTATGAAGCAAAACCAATGCTATTGCTTTTTAAGATTCAAAAAACAAATAAGAAACAACTCTAGAAAATCAAAGTAGGGTTGAAGAAATAATAAATACAATTGGACGATTGGAAAGTATGGTTGACAAACTCTCTCAGTAAAGAAATAAAAGAGTAAAAAAATGGAAAGATAGTATGAAAAAAGTTACAGGATCTCCTCATGAGGTCTGACGTCTGACTATCCAGCCTTCTAGTAAGAACGGAGGGAACACAAAATGGAGGAGTGAAATGTCAAGGAAATAAGAAGGACAGGAAATAAGTGTCAAGAAAATAAGGAGGGAAAATTCCAGGACTGAAGGACATGAGTCTTGTCATGTGGGTCGAGAGAACCCACCAAGTGAATTTTAAAAGTTCCACTTAAGGTTAATCAGTACAGTATTTCAGAAGACCAAATAGAGAGACCCTAAAAACGTTTTGAGAGGAAAAAAGAAATATCACACAAAGGACTGGGAAGAAGAATGGAAACAGGGCGTTAACACTGGGAGAAAGGAGATAGTCTTTAGTGCACTGAATAACAATGAGCTTCCAACCTAGAATTCTATACCCAGCCAAAATATCAAGTGTTGTGGTAGAATCAAGACATCTTATGGACGGCATATCTACCTCCCATGGACTCCTTCTCATGGAGTGAGTAGGGAATGTATTTCATCAAAAAGAGAGTTTGGGATCCAGGAAACGAATCTAACATATGAAAGAAGCAAAAGAATTTATAGGCATATACCAGTCCTCAAAGTCAACTGGTCCGGATTGAAGGACAGAGGGCTTCAGGAGGAAATCCTTTAGGAAAAATAAATTAAACCAGTAGATGATCTGATGTTTTGAACACGTGGATAATTCTATTAAGAAGTTATTAGAAGAAATGCAAAGAATTTTAAATAGATTTTCTTAAACTAAGAAAATGAAAAAAAATGAAATAATTTATTCCCAAACAAGATGAATTTTCCAAAAAAGAAACGTAATTATGGCACTCTGCTAGGTTCAACAGCAAATGATATTTGCATTGTCCTAAAAATGAAAACATTGGCTGCTGATTTAATTAGAAAACTGTATATGGTCCTGCTGGGAAATCTGGGGAAGAGGAAACAGGGGAGAGTGTGTGTGTTTGTGAGCAAAAAGCCAAATTCTTATTTACTGAAGTAGAAAGTCCATATAAAAAGCCTAAAATTAATGAATCAAGAGATAGCTGTATCACCATATTATTCTATTAGAAATGTGGAGGTTAATGCCTGAAGAAACCACTAAAAGAATTAAAATTGATGCTTCTGGAGAGGTGGATTGAGGTGAGTAGCCAAAAATGCGATCTTACAGTTATGAAACTCTCAGCATTATTTGACTGTTGAAATTATGTGCCTGTGTTACTTTGAAANCTTTCACTGGCCTTTTGTCCATCTGGAATAAAGATTGGATTATCCAAGATTCGTTGCAGGTAAATATGGTCACGGGACTAAGTTCAGCAGTAGTTTATACAGTGTTGAGATGTGTCCTTAAAGGGGGTGGCCCTGCATTTTGTGTCCTCCTACTTCCTGCCAGAGCGCCAGGAGCCATGATGATCTGGGAATGGTGGCCACCCGTGGCAGAGCCACAAGACAGAAGGGGCTTGTGTTTCTACTGCCACACCAGGCCCTGGATTGACTCCTTCCAGACTTCTGGAAAAGGAGGGAGACATTCGGTTTGTCTTTTTCAAAACCATTTTTCTTTGGGGATTCTTGAAGGCAAACCAATATAGACCCAACTAAGGCACTTGAGTATGTCAACAGCAGAAGCATGCAAATGACTGGGTTTTGGAAATACTGACCTAGAGGGCGTGAGAGAGGGTGAGGCAGCAGAGCAGAGCCCTTTCATGGGGGCCAAGAGGAGTCATACGAGGGGGAGGGCCCACACTTTATAATCTGGTAAGCGCCACTCAAGAATAAAGGGTAGGATTGGAGGGAACAGTGCTTACTAGGAGGCAGGGTGGCCCACCTGTGCAGTGCATTAGGCTCAGTCCTTGCCTTGAAGTTGCCTGAAATCTAGTGGGAATCTTGCTGGGTATCCACGTAACTACTAATCTTAGTGGCCACCACTGTCCATGATGCTGTATGCGTTATATGCGTCTTCTCATTGAGTCCTCAGACAACCAACCATGTGATGTTATCATGTCTCTGGCCATCTCCACCTCAGAGGAGGAAACCAGGATTCCAACAGGTGGCCAAGTCCCCAAGGTCACGCAGCTAGGCTTGCTGTCTGGCTTAATTACGAGACCCAAGGCAGATGATAGTGTGCTGAATCTGAGGTTCAAACAAAGGAAGGAGAGGTGAGATCCAAATTTATGGTGAGGCAAGTATTTGAGCTGGGCCCTAAACATTCTGAAAGGTGACGGGGAAAATAAGGAGAGTGTGAGCAAAGGGTTGAAGCCTGGAAGACATCAGGTGGGCTTATGGGCTTGGGAAACTGGGAGCAGATGAGTGTAGCTGGAGGAAGAGAAGGTGGTGAGACCGTGGGGGGTGAGGCTGGAGGTATAGGGTGGGATCCGAGTCACAGCGCCCTCCATGGCAGACATGCACTGCATGGTAGAGGACATGTGTGGCATGGAAAGGTTGCTTTGCTTGGTTGCTTTTTAAAAATATTTATTTAATGTTTATCTATTTTTGAGATAGAGACAAAGTGCAAGCAGGGTAGGGGAAGAGAGAGAGGGAGACAAAGAATCTGAAGCAGGCTCCAGGCTGTCAGCACAGAGTCGGACATGGGGCTCAAACCTATGGACCATGAGATCATGACCTGAGCTGAAGTAGGACACTTAACAGACTGAGCCACCCAGGCGCCTCGCTGGGTTGCTTTTTATTATTATTATTAAACCGTCAGATACCTGCAGTATATTTAGTTGAAATGTGAATGCTTCACCATGAGCGTGTAGGAAGGCCACCTTTCCCAGCCACCATCTTGGCCCCAATCCCATCATGGCCTCTATTCTTTATGCCACTCCCATGCCAGGATGACCACGGGGGCCACTGGGTTGTTTCCACTCCCCTGTCTTCAATTCCATTCCTCTAGGAAATATTTCCAGGCAGATTTATGCTCAGATGGTGCAAGGACTCATCAAATGCGTATCTATGGTAATAATGCTTTCATGTATCATTACCATCCTGCTGGTCCTGAATACCTCTTCCTGCATATTTTCTGCCAGGTAGGAGGGGAGCAGTGTGAGAACCCGAGCCAGCTTTGGGGAGGGGCTTTTATTGCCCCCAAACTGGGAGAGGGTGAGTCCCGTCCACAGAGCATTTCCATGCAGCTAAGACTGACTCCAGAGCAATTATACCGAAGTGTCTTTCCCCTTATCTGCCAGCTTCTATTCCAGCAAAGGCTGCTGGCTGGACAGAGGCTTTAACTGCACTTAAAGAATTAAATAGAGGAGCCAGGGAGAAAAGGATGGAACTGGCTTTAGAGAGAGAGATCGGGGCAGTGCTGGGGGCAGGGAGTGAAGCCCTTGATTTTGTTTATGCCAGACTTGAAGCCTGGAACCGCTCCCAGAGGAGACTCAGACTGGGGCATGCTGAGAAGGAGAGAACCCCTCCCCCATCATGGTTCCAAGTGGGTCCAAATCCTTCAATGGCCCCCTTTTTAAAATATTCAAATAAAAAGGCTTAGGGGCCCACCATTTTGGTAAGGGGGACCCCTCACAGAGGAGTGAGCCTTGTTTCTCTTACTCTGAAGACCTGGGCTGGCCAGAGAGTCACTCAGCCACCTGCCGCCATGTTCGCATCATCCCCCAAAGTGCCAGCACCCTGCCCGCTCTTTGACACAGACCCTCCTGTCTCAGCATAACCCACTCAGAACATCTGCATGCCATGAGACACCGAGGCGGGCCCACTTCCCAGAAGGCTATGGGCTTAGAAGACTTAAATATTCTGAATAACAGAACATTTTAAAACGTTCTATCCATCTACCTTGACAAAGAGAACTTCCTGATCATCTCAGAAGGCTTAGCTTTCTGATTCTTTCTGAATTCAGGATTCTTAAGCCCTCAGAGGTAAGCATGTAGCTTACCTCCCTTCTCTTGATGCCCCAGTGTCCTTGCACGCCAGGAGGGGCCTCTCTCTCAGGTGTGTGCACCCACACATCCCGCCTCTGCTCCACACTCCCCACGCACAGCCCGGGAGTGGGCGCACTGTGGCACAGTTAACCCTTAGAGAGCCAGTCCTGGAAATGAACGTGGATGATGTGGAAGGGCAGTTCTAGGTAGCAGATCCAGGAAGGAGCAGTGTCCAGAGCAGTAGATGGCAAACAATGGCAGAAGGCAAGTCCAGCCCCACCGCGTGTGTGCTGTACGACCTGTTAAGCTAAGAACGTTTTTATATTTTTAAATGACTGGAAAAAAAATCACACACAAAAAATTGGGGGGACACCTGGGTGGCTCAATCAGTTAAGTGTCCGACTCATGATTTCGGGTCATGATTGATCTCAGTGTCATGAGATGGAGCCCTGCATCAGGCCCTGCGCTGAGCGTGGAGTCAGTTTAAGATTCTTTTCTCTCCCTCGGACCCTCCCCCACTAGCTCTCTCTCTTTCTAAAAAATGAAAATAATAAGAGAATCGTAACTTTCTGTGACTTGTGAAAATGATGGGGAATTCAAATTTCAGTGCCCACAAATAAAGTCCTCCTGGAATCCAGTTAAGCTCATTCATTCATGTATCGTCTTTTGCTGCTTTTGCGTAGAGTTGAGTGTTTGAGAGAGACCTTTGGGCCCACAGAGCCCCAACTATTTCCTATCTGGCCTTTTTACAGAGACTCAAGCTTGTGTTACTTCTGTCAATTTACTCTGCTGAGCAGTCCATGCAGGCTTGCTTTAATTTTTTTTAATTTTTAAAAAAATTGGGGCACCTGGGTGGCTCAGCTGGTTAAGTGTCCAACTTCGGCTCAGGTCATGATCTCACAGTTCGTGGGTTCAAGCCCTGCGTCCAGCTCTGTGCTGACAGTTCAGAGCCCAGAGCCTGTTTCGGATTCTGTGTCTCCCTCTCTCTCTGACCCTCCCCTGCTCGCGCTGTCTCTCTCTCTCTCAGAAATAAATAAAAACATTTTCAGGTAAAATAAATGTAAAATTCACCATCTTAATCAGTTTTCAAATGTATAGCTCAATGTCACTGACACTGTGCTGCCATTACCACTGTCCATTTCCAGGACACCTTCATCTTCCCGAACTGAAACTCTGTCCCCATTAAACACCAACTCTTGAGGCACCCAAGTGGCTTAGTCGGTTGGGCATCTGACTCTTGATTTTGGCTCAGGTCATGATCTCACAGTTTGTGGGACTGAGCCCCGTGTTGGGCTCTGTGCAGACAGTGAGGAACCTGGTAGGGATTCTCTCTCCCTTTCTCTCTGTCCCTCCCCTGCTCATGCTCTATCTATCTCGAAAGAAAGAAAAAGAAAGAAAGAAAGAAAGAAAGAAAGAAAGAAAGAAAGAAAGAAAGAAAGAAAGAAAGAAAGAAAGAAAGAAAAATAAACATTTTTTTAAAAAACATCAACTCTCCATTCTTTCCTCCCCCAGCCCCCTGGCACCCACCATTCCACTTCCTGTCTCTATGAATTTAGCTATCCTAAGTACCTTGGATAAACGGAATCACACAGTATTTGTCTTTTTGTGACCAGCTGTCTTCACTCAGCCTAGTATCCTCTGGTTTATTCATCACATAGCAGATGTCAGAACTTCCCTCCTTTTTTAAGGCTGCATAATATTCTATTGTATGTGATACCACATTTGGTTTATCCATTCCTCCATGGACGGACACTTGGGTTGCTTCTGCCGTTGGCTACCGTGAATAATGCTGTGAACCTTCTCAGGACCTTCCTTTCTATTCTTTTAGGCACAGACAGGCACGCTTCACTTTACTGTGCTTTGCGAAGATTGCGTTACAACTTGAAGGTTCAGGACTTCCGTGGAGGAAACCGCGGATGTGGTAGAAACAGGAAGAGAACCAGAATCAGAAGTGGAGCCTGAAGGTGGGACGGAATGGCTGCCATGTCTTGATACAACTTCACCAGATGAGAGGTTGCTTTTATGTGAGCAAAGAAAATGGTTTCTTGAGATGGAAACTGCTCCTGGTGAAGACACCATGGAGGTTGTTGGAATGGCAACAGAGGGTGTGGAATATCACCTAAACTCCATCGTTAAAGCATTGGCAGGGTCCCAGACAACGAACTCCAAGTTTGAAAGAAGTTCTCCTGTGTTGAAGGTGCTACCAAACAGCATTGCACGCTACAGAGAAATCGTTCATGAGAAGAAGAGCCAATCAGTGCTGAAAATATCATCGTTTTACGGGAAGAACTTGCCGCGTCACTCCAGCCTTCGGGAACCGCCCCTCACCAGTCAGCACCCATCCACATCCAGGCAACACTGTCTACCAGCGGAATGATGAGGACTCTCCGAAATCTCCAGCAACGGTCAGCATGTTTCAGCAATGAAGTATTTTAAAATTAAAATATATACATATTAAAGGTCTAATGCTGTTGCACACTTAATGGACTGCAGTACTGTATAAACCAATTTTTAAATGCACTAGGAAACCAGAAACTTCCTTTGCCCGGCCTTATTGCAATATTTGCCTTATTGCAGTCATCCAGAGCTGAAGGGATGGCGTCTCTGAGGTGTTTCCGTGCCTCGAGGTAGAATTACTGGCTCATATGGTAATTCTGTTTAATTTTTTGAGGAACCACCGTATTGTGTTCCATAGTGACAGCACCATTTCATGGTCCCACCCACAGCAACCACTTCACTTTAGAAGAAAAAAAAAAAGCTGTCTGCCTGATGAAAGGGCCACTCATCTTTAAAAAAAAAATAATCTCCCAAGAGCAGTAGTTTTCAACCCTGATTACACATGAGAATCACCTGGGGAACTTATCAAAAAATAGGAGTGTGTGTGTGTGTGTGTGTGTGTGTGTGTGTGTTGGGGGGTGAGGGCGGGTGGATGGACTCTGTAGACCAATGAGTCTAGTAGAGGTATTCTTTCCATTGGCACAGGTCACTCCCCAAAGCAGCCCGCGTCAGGAGCCACCTCCCTTGCATAAGCAGCTGGTCCTTCAGCCAGCTTTTAAAATAACTCGCCTTTCTCCTGCTACATTTGCCTTTCTGAGGACCCAGCTCCAGGAAGCAATCGACATGTCCCTGGGATCGTGAGTGGTGTTGGGCATGGAGGTGGTGACACGCAGTTTCCTGGTGTGATAGCGGGTGTGTTGAAGACAGACGCCATCTGGAGTAGAGAGGGCAAGGGCTGGGACTAGGCTGGTCACACCCTGTGCCTTCAGCACCTTTCCCCTTTCGGGGACCTCTCTAGGGCCACCCTGTCCCAGACTCTTGGCCTCTCTCCCTCTGGGAGTGGACCTCCCTACCCCCACCAACGCCATGCACACTAAGCCTGTGGAAGGGGTCTTCTTTTTACCCCCCGGCTAGGTCCGGGCTCCTGATCTTCCCTCAACCAACATTAAAATAACCTTCCAGGTCAGAATCAGACAAGAGTCAGGCAGAAAGGACCTATTTTTTTTACACTTTGCCCGTTGAATCTGTATAGCCTTTTTATTCTGCAGTGGAGATTTCTGGGGTATCACAGTTTGGTTCTCTTCCTAGGGAGGCGCCAACATCCAGAGGGATTTTAAACCTTGCTTTGGTGAAATAGACTGAGGCGAGGCCCCAGTATGAGCTTAAAGGATCCAGAATGATGAAGACTGGCCGGCATTTTATTTTTTTTTCCACGAGTGGCCCTTGTAGGTTTCATTGTAAAGTGTAATTACTTCAAGACATCGTAATTTGTTGTGTACAATATAAATCAGCAGAACTCTATGGAATCATGTTTTTAATGTAGACCCCAAATAAAATGCTCTTTTATGACGCAGCAGATGTTTCTTAATTCACTAGCGCCATGCATTGGGGTATTAAGATTATTCCTTGGCATTTTATTATGAGTAACATACTTGCTCCATCATTAAGTGGGCCATTAAAGACATAAACAAGCTTTTATGCTCTGGTTTTCAACAGCTACCGGTGGTCTACCAAGTGATAATCCAGCTTTCAGCAAATATATTCTTCAGGTCTAAGAAATAAATACATTTCATAGGGCAAGTCCAGGTCACCCCACAGCTTCTGGGATCCTGCCTTGGGAAAATTCTTTAAGCTGGAAAAATGGACTGAAGGGCGAGTTGTTTTGGAAGCCCGTGTCTCCTTCAGAAAGCGTGTGTGTGTGTGTGTGTGTGTGTGTGTGTGTTTCTTTAAAATAAACTAAAAATGTAAAAGAAAGGAAAAGAGAGAGATGTACAAGAGAGACAGTGTTTTGTAGATGGTGCGGGAGGCTCTTCCCTTCCTCATCAGATGGGAAGACATGCCCAGCAGTCCTATAACCTGAACTTTGAAGGAGATCAGCTGAGTCGGTTATATGCAGCAAACAAAGAGAGGTGAAGAACGGCGGAGGTCACGGGCCCGCTCAGTCACCGGCGTTGAAGCGGAGCGGATGTGACCCCCCGTGGGACAATGTTCCCAAGGTGTACAGGGAGGAGTCTCATGTCTCTGACTCGGATGGGAGCCAGATAAGCGTTCCCTCTCCCCCACCTTGGACTTCCTAAAGATAACAACCCCGGGCAGCCGCGGAGAAGAGCTAGGGAGGGCGCTGAGATAGGAAACAGCGAGCTGTATTATCGTTGGCTCGCCCGGTCCTTGCTTCCTGTACCAAAGGTAGCCCCAAAGGGTGCGAAACTTCATAGTGCTAATGTACACAATGACATTTTACAAGCAGCTGTTAGAGGGAGGAAGGGGAGCGGGGTGGAGGGGGGGGGAACCTGGTGGAAATTTGCATGAAGTCTCTGTTGCCCCGGTACCCTCCTCTACTCCCCCTGCCCCCTCCCCCGGGGAAACTCAGGACACAGAATGAAAGAAGGGGAAGGTGGAACTGATTTTCAAGTCTGTTCAATTCCAAATCTATTACAAGATCTGTCATCAACAGGAGGCGGAGAACACGTTCCAATTTATACAGCGAATCAGGTAGCGGGGACCTTCAACGGGGATGACTCCTCGGTACCCGGGAACTACAGCCTCAGTGTTCCTGGTCCGAAGGTTACGGAGGAAAAGACACTTGGGTGAAATATTAAGCACCTTGTCCCAAATGACGAGGGAGATACAGCAGAGAATGTCTGTAGGCAGGCCTTTTGTCTTTTGTTCCTTTTCCTTAAATAGAATTTAGTAATAAATTTTCTTTTCCTTTTTTTTGTTTTTTTGTTTTTTTGGGGTTTTTTTTTTTTGGTTGCTAATGACGGTTTATTTTCTTTCTGTGTTCTATTTCATTTTGTAGTTGGATGTACTATTGTTCTGGGGCTGGTGAAAACAGGGGAGGGGGGCAGGAGGCAGGAACCACATTGTGAGTGAACTTGGCAAAAGGAGATGAGGAGGTAACTTTCCCGTCCGGTGCGGTATCTGAGGTCTGCAGTGTGCCCTTGCCTCATCAATCCTTCCATGGCCACAACTAAAATATTCCAGAGCCCCGACAGAACCACGGATGGACCCAGCGTGGCCTTGTGATTTTTTTTTTTTTATGCTCACCTGATTGGGAAAGCGACTTTTGATGCTACTTTTCCATTATGTTAATTACAATTGTAAGAGGATTTCATTGCGCCCTCAATGATATCCCTTTCGAAACATCATTCAATTGGGTGGCCCGCTTTCCTCTGGATGATTGTACAAAATAAACACGCAAGCCTTCTTTTTATAGCCACAGACCATGTCTCTAAATACACACACACACACACACACACACACGTTTTTAACCACGTCAGAGAGGAAACAGAGCTGCGAACTTCACAGCCTTCGACACGATTTTGAATTAATATCGGTCTATTAAAAAGAGCTGTAATCAGAAGAAAAAAAAACTTAGCCCGATTCGTACAGCAAATACATTTCACAGTTGTTTTGGACAAATGCCCTCAGTGAATACGTTTAAAGTCATGTACAACAGGCATATGTTATCACAAGTAACCATGTTTTAATAAACACTTCATCTTTTTGTATTGCTTTCTTTCCATCACAATAATAGAAATATAACACCATATATCACTGTAAAACACATTTCCACATAAATGCTGATAAGCACAAAATATTTTTCATCATTTACATTTTAACTGTAATAATATATGGCAGGATTAAAGCTACATCCATCATGTGTCTAACTAACCTTGCTGTAATGAATTTTTAAATGTAATGTTTTCTGTCGCAAAGTAAAATCGTACATAATGTCTAGTGACACAGTGCGCCGGTGGATAGGTGGTTTTTAAAATGTAAATGCAACTTCGTTTTTAATTCGATTTATAAACTTCGCCACCTCCACGCTCAACCAGCGCCCCCACCCCACCCCCACCTCCCGCAGGATTATTTAAAGCAAGAAATACAGGAGAAATGAATATGTGAAGTACTGCCAAACAGCTCACGCCTTGGGTTATTTAAAAAGCACCCGTTTGCTGGAAATTCTGTGAATTCCAGTGCGGGTGCGTGTGCGTGTGCTCGCGGAGAGTGGGGCACCCAGTAGAAACAAAAGCTGATGGAACACCAGAGTGAGGAAGGCATCCGAGGGCACCTGACGGGGCCTCGCTGCCTGGGGTCCCCCCTTTCTGCCAGCACCCGGGATCAGATTTTGGGGTGTGGGGCGACACAGGGGGGCTGTGTGCTGTGAAGATCTGGGTCAAGGACAAATACATTCCTCCCTCTCTGCTTGCAGTAACAAATAAGCCGACTCACCAGAGAAGAATCATTAAAAATAATTTGCACAAGCTTTCGGTGGTGGGAGCTCTTTTTTGATACAATATTTCCTTCCGTGATTATCACTGCGGACATGTTCCAGCCATATGGAAGTGAGCTGGGCTGGGAGCTCCCTCAATACCTGAGTGGTTAATTAAGAGCCGTTGCCCGGCCACAAGAAGCAGGTTTGAAATCCCTCTTCAGTCTCCTACAATGAGTAGCTTTTTTAGCAGCAGAAGTCACCAGGGACAGCCAGAAGCGAGGGTAATTATTTGAGATAACACACAGCTGAAAAGTGTGTGTGTGAGTGCGGAGGGGGGGGCGGGGGCCGGGGGG
>NW_027551573.1:4475742-4476658 GCF_008692635.1 Crocuta crocuta | reverse complement strand
CAGGTGAAAGAAGGGCAACAGAAGAGAAAAGTCTATAATAAAAAGGTCAACATCTCCTATTTTTCTGTACAGTGTCGACAGTCTGTAATGCCTTTTTAGCATGAATGACAACGGATTCTGTCTCTCTCTCTCCTTTTTTTTTTTTGAAAAAAAAAAACGGGAATATCTTATTTTGTATTCAAACTTTGCAATTGTGAGTTCAGGCCTGCCAACTCAATCTGAATAAGCTATTCTCGCTTTATCAGGGTTTGCTGAACTCACTTTGATTGCATTGTTGCAAAATAGCAGTAATTTTTCCATTAACCCATACAAACCCTCAGCGAGCAGGGGAACAAAGAAATATCAGAGGGATGAAAGCCATGAGCGCCGGGAGGGAAGCCAGGAGTTTCCTAAATGGCTCAAAATACAACTGCACACACCAGCTTCTTGGGCTGGCTGGGGCTTGTCGGGGATGCCATTTTCGGCTCCGTTCGGGGTCCCTTGGGGGTTGAGTCTCAGTGGGCACCTCTCCCGCTCTCTGCCAAATTCTATTGTCTTCCACTATGTTAGCAGGGTCTGGGAAACAGGGGGCTGGGGTACCCTCCCTTCAGACACACCATGTCTTATCCTGCGTCTTTTCCGTGCCAAGCGCATCAGTCTCCCTGTAGAACTCGACCCAGGAATGCCCTGAGCCCGTCAGAACCCAGGATGACTCGACCCAGGAATGCCCCGAGCCCGTCAGAACCCAGGATGACCTGAACACTAAGGGGCCGTCCTTCTCCCCCAGGAAGACCCCAGCAGACAGTTGGGGGGAGGGGGAAGCCAGTTTCTTTGGCAACTGGAAGTGAGCGAAGAACCCCAGAGCCCTCTTGGTGGCACCACACAGGCTCTGGAGCAGCAGGTGCGGCTGCTAGATTTCAGGTTTCAAGGTAGCTAT
>NW_027551573.1:4444400-4475710 GCF_008692635.1 Crocuta crocuta | reverse complement strand
CCATTAGCAGAAGGCCCGTTTGGAAGCATCCGGCACACAGCTGAGATGCTATGTGTCTGCAGAAAATCCCAGGGCCAGGGTGTTGACGGTTGTTAAGCTGATCAAAATCGAAGCATGGCTTTCTGATTTTGTGTTTTAAATTCGAAGTGTCAAGTTCAGCCCATCTTCGGCATGTGGCTCTCTGCTGTGGGGCCGGGTGAAGAGCTGAGGTCTATGAGGGCTTTGATCTCTGGGAGTCACAAACCACCCCGCGCAAGCGGCGGGGGGGTTCACCAGGAAGCCCATGCCTCAGCTTTGTTTAGGAACTGCCCAATATGTTAATTATCTCCTTTACCTCCGCCGCGTGGTACTGTCACACCGCACACCAGTCTTTAGAAAATAAAAGTGAACACGGCAAGCCCGCTGTACCCTGCTCCCATAATATCCAAGCCCCTGACAACGCCTGAGCTGTCAGATGAGAGGCGGCGTCACTGGAATAAAGGTGGGCAGATGTGTGATAATGAGACAGAGCGTGCAGATGCTAATAGAACTCACCAGAACAGGCCTGCCTTAGTTAGACGGATCCAGGTAGCAGGTGCAGACTGTCAAAATGCCCGGATGCTACTTTCTCTTGATTCTCATTTAAGAACTGCTTCTCGTGCGGCTGTCTGTCAGTGAACTTTTCCCTCTCAGGAGCTCCAACCCCTAGGTGATCAGTCACATTTCGACATAACTAGATGTCAAAAGAAGTTTAAGTTGTATGACGAACCGCGATGCAGTGAGTTCCAGCCTCCGGCCTCCGAGGCGGCGTCTTAATGATCCGCCTAGAAACCCGGGCGCCTTTTCCTGCGTTTTGTTTTCTTATTAAAATACTGGCTAAGTCTTTGTCAATATCCATGTCAGCAACTGTGAGCTCAAGACAATATTATCCTAAGCATAATTTAATTTTAAATGTGGAACCCAGACCCACGCTGGCCCGATAGCGGGAGGTCTGTGTTGCGCAAACAGGACTCCCCTCCAAGTGGCCCCTGGTAGCATCCTCGATGAACGAGGCTGTTGTTTGGGTGGCTATCGTCAGCCCCAGGTGGGCTGCTGGTGATCACAGGGGGCAAAAGAGGAAGAAGCCCGGGCTGGGTGCCCGTGGATGTGGATGTCACCGTGGGCTGCTCCAGGATCAGAAGCGTGGTTGTGGGGCCAAGACGAACAGATTGGACCTATGAGCTAGTGATTCCAACCCACGAAATAGGCAGGAAACAGACAAGACCTGTGAACTGTCATCTCCAACGCCCACAAAACCTTTGAACGGGAGTGTGAACTTAATCAGGTCCTTGTTGGTCTCTGTGAGTCATGGGCTCCCTCAGACGGCGTGCTTGGTGAGGAAGTGGAGGGGCATGGGGGGCAGTTAGGTATACGTGACACATGCCATCACGTATGTGAAGAAGCCCGCCAGTTCTCGCCCTTCGCCGTGAGGCCTGCATTTCTCGGAGCGTTTAATTGGGTCGGATCAGTTTGTTCTCCAAACATGTTCATTGTCTCCCACCACTGTTTACATTTCCATTGGGAAAATAAATACTACATGTCGCTTCTGCCTGCTGTATTTTCTTAGAGATTTTAATCCCCATCGCTCATGAAAGGTTTACACACACACACAGGCACACACGCATGCCCTCCAACCCTGGTGTGAAGACATTACAGTTCATAAAATGCTTTTGTTTCTTCTCTTCAGACAGTGAAAGGANACCGAAGTGTAGGCAACAAGCATCTCCTGATTTTTGACCACACGGGGCGCTACGCTAAGCGAGGCAGTGTGGCGGAAAGCGCATCATGGTTTGAAGTCAAGCGTGTGAGCTGTTTAATTCTGCTCAAGTTGCTTAACCTCTCTGGGCTTCAGCTCTTTTTCACCATGAAAGGCCAGTAGACTCGGCCTCCTAAGCTTGATGCGAACATGAAAGGAGATCCCGTAAGTAAATTATCCAACACAGAGCTGGAGACCCCCTCGCAAACAATGGAAATACCACCTTCCAGGCACAAAAGGGAAGGTACCGTTGTGGTTATGACCTGGCCCCAGACCTCAAAACTACCAACTTCTCGGGGTCCTTGGGGAGAGAAAGAGACCTCCACAAACAGGGCTGGCGATCCCGTGCAGGGAGCCAATACCGGGAGATGTTTTTCCTTTTATTTCTGCTGCTTACAACAGGCCCGGGCTCCTGCTACACTGACTCAAGTTTGTCTAAAAATTATCTAAGGGCCGCCTAATGTGCGTCGATGCCACACATGTCAGAAGTGTCAGCCTCTTCCTGTAATGACTCTCTGACATAAACAGTAAGGAAGAAATATTACAATTACCGAGGGGTGCCGAGGCTCGGCATGCATTTTCATGAGGGGCCTTGGTGAGTGGCAGCGTGAGCTCCGTAATCAGGTCCCTGTGCCAGGAGAGGCTGGCCGAAGGAAGCTCTCCTACCCCCAAAGACAATTAAAATGAGTTAAATGAATTAAAAAGGCCCTTCCCAGTTAAAGTACAGTCAGAAGTTAGAAATAGTCGTATTTGGATTTATGGTAACTGCGTGGCTTCCAAGCCTTGGGAACCGTGGCTCACAGAGGGGAGGGGAGGTCATCTCAGTGGGAACCTAAAACGTATGAAATTGGAGGCGATATGAATACTTTTAAATTTCTGGCAGGCTGTTTTCATTCCCCTGTTTATTTTGGCTTCTGAGGTCAATAGGAATATCTTTTTGCCTAAAATCGAATGGAGAGAGAGAGAGAGAGAGAGAGATTGGGAGGCGGGGGTTTGAGGGGAAGAGGGACTGCCTCGCTGCGATGGACACAATAAGACAACAGATCGGGGGTTTTCCCTGCTTTCAGGTGATGCGAAGACGGGGCCTGGGGACAGGTCAGCCGGGGGAGGAAGTAGGTTCTAAGTCCCACTTCACTGCTCACCAGCCATGATCTGTTACGAGTGACGCCGCCACCGTGTGCCTCAGTTGGGTCATCTGCAAAATGGAGTTGTTTCTACCTCGCAGAGGGTTTTATGGCGACAAAGTGCTTAGCGGGCTGTCGGCCACGGCCGGTTGCTGATTTGCTCATCCCCGTCTCAGTGAGAGAGTAAGAGCCCTGAGGGTAGAAGCGTCTCTGAGACCGGTACCCAAACTTCCCTGAGTACTGGATGCTGCGAGCCGCCCGGACCACAGGAGGCTATGACAGGCGTCCCTGCTGTTGTCCCAAACGTCCTGGTCACCTGCGCGTCCATATCTGGTCTCCCCGACCCTGGCCACATGCCATCGGTTCCATAAGAAATCCTATCGAGGTTTCTGTCTGCTGCGTAAGAAGGAAGCCCCCTGCTTCCTCAGCCCGCCCCCCCCCAACCAGGTCCCCAAAGTCTCCAAGTGTGTGTACACTCTTGCCCATTACATGCACAAACTCCATCAGAAAGCATTTGTCTACACCCTCTTTATTCACTTTCAAAGGGTTAAACAGCCTATTTACTGGGCTGTCAACAACCCGCGGCCCGAATCGTGCAGAGAGCCCCGTCCAGTTTTGTGCGGCCCGGAGCCTTGTCTTGGCTGGCCTGTTCGTGTAATATCCATGACAATCGCGTCGGGCTTTTTTGGGGGGCTCCGTGGGGCTCGATCTGAGGGGCCACTTTAAGCCAGGAAAGGCCTTTATTTACGTGGATTTGAAAGAGCCCTTGAGAAGGTCCTTCCCCTCAGAACCCTCTTCACCAGGTCACCGCGGTTTCAAAAGGATTTAAATGCGGAGGCTGCGATCAGTACTTCCATCACGTTCTAATAGACTGACACGAGCATTTGTGCCTGAAAGACAGGGGAAAAAGTGATGCAGATTTTCCCTAAATTGGACTGACGCACAAAGCAGGGAGAGCGATTGAGTGACGAGGTAACCCCTCACACCCTCTTTTGCACTTCTAACCAGCACCGCACAAAGGGGCCGTGGGAAGCTGTCCAGGAGCTGGGCCGGGCCGTTTCCATGGGCCATATGGAAATTTTGTTTTGTGTACAGAGAAAGTGTCTGATAACAGTGACCTTAACTGCCATATGTGGGCAGTGAATAGGCCACAGGAAACCACTCTACAATCTGACCCTCAACATATGGACCAGCGGCCCGAGGAGATTTTCGCTGCCATCTCGCTGGCCACCCAAGGGATTTCATTAGATTTGTTAATGAATTGTTCTATTGACTTATATCTGAGCTTGCCTCATTAGAGGAGAACACAATTTTTATCTGTGTTTTCGTGAAGGGACCAGAGCGTTCCCTCCTTTGTGGGGCGGCGGGTAATCGCCGGTGCTGTCATCGGCTCTGAACTAATTTATTGTGGCAGTTGAGAAGTCCTCCGTGCTTGTTGAGGCTCGAGCCCCACTCCAGGCCTCTTCAAATCAGTGTTTTCCTTGCGCGCGGGATGTTTTCCCGGCTCCTGCCTGGTTTACAAATAGCCGAACATGCTGTCGCCCCAGTGTGGTGCGTCGTCGCGGTGCCCGTGGCGAACAGAGCCCGTGAGTCCCCACAGCGTCACCTGTCAGCGAGGGGCGGCGCGAGGCAGCGACACGCGCTGCACCCAGGTGGCCCGTTCACCTGCCCTACCCTCCGCTGGCCGCTGTACACCGTCTCCGCACCGTCCTTACCGCGCCTCCATCCACCGTCCAAAGCGTGTCATGGCGGAGCGTCCCTGCGGGAAGAGCAACCCCCCTTCCGCCCTCCAAAGCTCGGAACCCGACCAATGGCCCCCTCGCCGGGCCTTATGAGCAATGGCTCGATTGTTTGGGCCGCCTCGACGTGGGAAAGCTTGGGTTTTAAAGCAATAAGAGCTACCAATTAACATATTATTAGGGGTAAACCAATAAAGGACCCATTATGGCTAATAGCGAGTGTGGAATCACGAGGAATTAGCAAAATGAGATTCAATAAAATGGAAACCATAAAGATAAGCTTCCGAAGATTGGATCTGGCTTTTTGAGCTTAAGTCTCAAATAAACAAATGGGGAATGCCCACCACAGCCTCCCACCGGCTCCTCTCTCCCAAGCTGGCCGGGGCCGGGCAGAACTTTCCGACAAAGTCTGTCAACACTGCACCTCGGAGGTGGTTTATCCCCTGGGAGAGGAAGGGAGGAAGAAAGCCGGTTCCTTCTTAAAATATGTGCAAGTGGGGCTCAGTGCTTCCGGTAGGAGTCCCCCACCACAGGATGTGGCACAGAGGTCCTCAGGCCTGACACTGGCCTCTCTGGCCCTTGGTGTGGAAAGAACCAAAATGTCGGACAAAGCAGGCGACCTCCTACGGATGTCACAGAGAAAACCTGGGACATAGGTCCCGCAGCAGTGGCAGTGTGGGGTCAGAGATGCAGTGATTTTGCTAATGTGAGGCACCTCCTCACGGAGGTGGCGTGAGAGATGGTTCGGACCACCGTCCCTCCTTGCGGGAGTCTGAAGACAGAAACTATGGTTCTCCAGCTTAGCGTTGCCTTCTTGTAACGCCTCGTGGGGGTCCTGAGGCACCAGGTCTGTGAGCAGGAGCAGCTCATTAGCAGGAGCAGCTCGTGGGACCATTGGTGCCCATGGAGGGGTCTAAGACGATCTCTCGCGTTAGGAGAGAGAGGTTTCACAACCTTTGTTCTGGGCGAGGAGAGTGGTCCTGGAACAAAGGGCCTGTAAGATCTAAAAAATTATGTGAGAACTGGGTTCCGGGGGGTATTATAAGGGAGTTATAAAAGCTATAAAGGTATAAGGAAGTACTTATACCTGGCTAGATTTTACCCAGCATACTGTTTTTATCAAGACAGGTTCGGGGCTCCTGGGTGGCTCGGTTGGTTAAGCATCCGACTTCGGCTCAGGTCATAATCTCATGGTTCATGGGTTCGAGCCCTGCATTGGGCTCTGAACTGACAGCCAGCTTAGAGCCTGGAGCCTGTTTCGGATTCTGTATCTCCCTCTCTCTCTCTCTCTCTCTCAGAAATAAATAAACATTTTAAAAAGGGGAGGAAAAAGACAGGTTCATTGGGGGTGTGTCTGGCTGGCTGGGTCGGAAGAGCAGGCAAATCTCAGTCTTGGGGTCATGGGTTAGATGCCCCTGTTGGGTATAGAGGTGACTTAAATAAGTATATAAATAAACAAAAAAACAAATCAACTTTAAAAAGAGAAAGACAAAGGGTGCCTGGGTGGCTTAGCCGGTTAGGCATCTGACTCCTGACTTTGGCTCAGGTCACGACCTCGTGGTTCGTGAGTTCAAGCCCCACGTTGGGCTCTGCGCTGCCAGTGTGGCAAAGCTGGGACTATCATCTGGGGGCTGCTGCTGGGGCCTGGTGCCTGCCCTGTAGCCCCTGATTTCTCATCTGCCTCGGCCTCCGTCCTGTTTTATTCTGCCATGTCTCATGAGCCACTGTTTATCCTGCAGGAGCTTCGATCTCTCCCCGCCGCTGACCTCCAGGGCTGCAATCTCCTTATCTCTGGATAAGGAAGCAGTGATAGTACATGTCATCTTGGTAGCAGACATGAGAATACTTGTCTTTTGCCTATTTCATATCCACTTTTATCACACTCCTACATCTCCTGTCCCCTTGCGGGAAGCTCTCACACTGTTGCTGGAGAACAGAAGCCCAAGCCCTAGGGCCAACACCAAGGGCGGCATGATAGGCAAGACCGAGTAACCAAGACTGGAGTGCTTACTCTGCTCCCGTCCACACTGCCTCCTTGCTGTCCTTCGAGCCAGCCGAGCACGCTTCTGCTGTGGTGCCGTTGCTCTGGAATGCTCTTGCCTTGGGGAACAATATGGCACCCTCCTCCATCTACTTCCGGCCTCTGCTTACACGTCTCCCTCTCAGTGAGGGCTGCCCTGACCACCCTGAAATGCCATGCTGGCACTCTCTACTACGTCACTGGCTTTACATAGCTCTAGGGATCTGATCTCCATCTATGTGAAATATACCTGGCTTCTTTATTTGATAAATTGCACGTTATCCGGAACGTGAACCTCACAACGGTAGGTATTTTCTCCTGTTTTGTTCACTGACGAGTCCTTGGCACCTAGCAGAGTACCTGGCACATTTCCATGCTCAGCATTTGTTGAATGACCAAGTAAATGAATTATAGCCCTTAATCTCACCATTTTTTTTGTCTTATTTCTATATCTCACCCACTGGGTTCAGAGCTCCTTGCACTGATAATTGCCTGGGGATGCTTGGTGTGTGTGTGTGTGTGTGTGTGTGTGCGCGCGCGCGTGTGTGAATGCATCAATGAGCACTCTTCCATGCACACGTTTGATCCCAGGTGACTTCTGTTCTGAGGATACAGAACTGACATCAGCTGCACTCCAACACAGCAAAGGTTATTTAGGGTTCTTTGCAGCTACTTCTTCTATTTGATTCTCTTAGTTTTAGTTTATCAGACACATTTTTGGTTCAAGATGTGTGAATGGAAAGACAAGCACTGTTTAGGAACCGGGGAATCGTGGGCAATGCCCGCATAAAGGAACAGTGTCCGGAACGTTGACCTCAGGGACCGAGCTCTTTGCTTCCAGACGGTGAAACTCAGTTGAGAAAAGCACTTGCCGTGATGAATGTTGTTCACGTGAGAAAGAAGCCCCCATTTGTTGATGGCGCACCTATTGTCAGGAACTGCACTAGACGCTTAATTACAATCATTAATTTAAACATCATGGCGGCACCATGAGATGGGCACTGTTTTTATATTCAGTTTTCAGAAAAGGTAACCGAGCTTCGGGGAGATAGAATTAACGTGCTCAAGGCCCCTAGAGCTGGGAAGAGCTCAAGCCCAGCCTGATATCCTTAAATCTTCTATTGCGTCTACAATGCTTCTCTGCCACCTTCCTGCCCGGAGTAATGCACTGAGTGGCTTTGTCGTAAGGTATACAGTAGCAAGAGTAAGCTAGCAGTTGTTAACAAACAAGTCCCCAGACTTCAGCAATGTCATACAGCAATGTTTATTTCTTATTCATACGACATAACCACCCCCAGACTTGCTCTGTGCATGTGTGTGTGAGAGTGTGCGTGTGAGTTGGTGTGTGCATGCACATGTGTGCATGCACCCTCCTCCATGCTGTCTTTCAGGGATTCAGGCTCCTTGCATCTAGTGGAACTCTAGAACCCATCTCTTGGGCAATAGAGTTCTCCTTTAGATTCTCTGCATGCGTCTAGCAGGTCCAGGGAGCCAAGAGTGAGCAGAGCCCATGGGAGGGGGTGTTGGAGACCAGGGCTGGGGAAGTGGTGCTCAGCACCTGCGATCACCTCTCTGTGGCCAGCATGCATCATACGGCTGCACCCAACTGCCAGGAGACTGGAAAATGTAGTCCAATGATGTGCCCAGGAGAAACAAAATTTGGGATTTGGTAAACACAAAGCAACCTCTGCTATAGGAGTGAGTGGGTGGAATATTCCAGAACTGAGTTATATAGCCAGGCTCTAGTTTTCTATGTTCAAAAAAAAAAAAAAAAAAAAAAAAAAGAAAGAAGGGCAGAGTTATGAGTGAGCCAAAGTAGCAGATAATTAAACAGCCATGTAGACAGCAGAATACCACCTGATCAGAATTTCTCTGTTAATGTGTCATTTTCAGTTAACACGATATTTTGGCTAAAGGGAGGGCTCGATGAGAAGTCCTTGGGTTTCAAATCTTATTGCTGCAAATCTTTCCAAGATGTGGTGTTTCACGTTCCTGCCTCAGGAAGTTCACTGTGGTAAATTCAGCGAATATTTTCTCAGTGACTGAGGATCTCACAGGGCTTCTGGATTGCCATTCCGAATAAACATCAGTTTTCACAACCCAGACTCGGGTGCGGGAGAGAAAGGTGATATGAATCAGCAGTGATCAGACAATGTCTGCTTTGATTTTTTTTTTTTTTTTTTGCTCCTAAATTCTGTTGTTTTCATTTCATTTCTCTGATTATCAAAACCACTCATAGTCATCATAGAAATGCTGGAGAATGCAGAAAGGTAAAAATGGCAAAACGAGGTAACTTCTGATTTTACAACCTAGAAATAGCCACTGTTAGCATTTTGGGTTCTATTTGCTTCTTTTTTCTTGCTCCCTTTTTTTCTGCCTCTGTCTCTCTTTTATATTGATATAAGTGAGTTAATAGTGTAAATGCCGTTTTGTATCTTGTAATGGGTCTTCTTATTAATTACATGAGGATTTTCCCTTGTCATGAATAGTGCTTTGAAAATACCATTTATACTCATCATAATATTCCACTATGAGTAACTGTGATATTCCCAGATCTTTCTCTGCAATTAGGTGAACATCTTTTTCATTCACTATTACAAATAGCATTGCAATGAATATCTCTGTAAGTGAATCTATATATGCTTCTTNGGCTCGAACCCACAAACCGTGAGATCATGACCTGAGCCGAGGTCGGACACTTAACCTACTGAGCCACCCAGGCGCCCCTAAAATTTTTGTTTGGTAAGCTGACAAGCATGGAAGATCTTTTAATCTTTATTCACTTGCCAAGTGAAAAATTGGATTTTAACGATTTCCCTTTACAGTTTTTGACTACCAAAATGACTCTTTATGTTTATTAGCCATTTGCATGCTCGATACCTAATCTATTCCTATCCTTTGTCTATATTTTCCGTGGACTCTTGATTTTTTTAATTGATTTTTACAATCTGCTTATTCCTTAAAAATATTTCAGTCATTCTTATGGAAAAGATCTTCCCATTTGTTTTAAAGTTACTGTTATCAGCTTATTCACTTGCCATTTATCTTTCTTTTCTCTCCAATGAAGAGCGAAGGAACAAGTTTCTGGTTAATTGAGGATTCTAATTAGCTGACTTCTGGGTGATTTAACAATCAAGATTTTGTGGTGGGGGGTCATTGTTTCGGGGACATGTTGCAAAGTTATATTACATTTTCAAATAAAAGGCGAAGCTAGACAGGATTCTGAACTGACTCCTCTCTTAGTCAACCTCCATTAACATCTCCATTTTGAGGGCAATGTTGTTTCCTGGGGTTGAAGATAAAATAAATGGAAAGCATCGAGATAGCAACGGAGCTATAAATAGCCCTTTATGTTAAGGTCAAAAAAAAAAAGGGGGGGGCGCCTGGGTGGCTCAGTCGGCTGGGCATCCGACTTCGGCTCAGGTCATGATCTCACAGTCCGTGGGTTGGAGCCCCACATTGGGCTCTGTGCTGACTGCCAGCTCAGAGCCTGGCGCCTGCTTCAGATTCTGTATCTCCCTCTCTCTCTGGCCCTCCCCTGCTCACGCTGTCTCTCTCTCTCTCTCAGAAATAAATAAAACATTAAAAAAAATAAAAAAAAAAAGCCCCACAAATTTCTGGTAAAGACAGTAGAGTTCAAATAGCACCTTACTTCTCCCACTTCCCAAACCCTTGATAAGCAAAAACGGGACACTTACAAAGCATCAGTCTCTGATCCAAATTCCTAAGGCCCAGCCTCAGGTGGGTTTTGCTGGCAAAGCTTTCATACTGGGAACTTCTACAGCAGTCCGTTGCCCATTGTGTAATAAAGTGTATAAAGCTAGTATATACTAGCTCTTTGGAATGTTAATACATGCTACATTAAGTAGGGGGATCTCAAAGCAAATAAATTTGAGAACTGCAGGGCGAAACCAAGTTCGTTTTCTTTATTGCAGGACTTATCAGGGTCTTTGACGAGCTAACCTATGTACGAATCTCTGAGACAGGATATTTCACATTCCCACACTGATTTGATCATAGAGGCCCTTTTTAAAAGAAATAGCCTTTGAGAACAGACTTAGACAGAACAGTCTTTGAAAAATGTTACCTGAACCCAAAACAATGATTCTAATTGTGTCAGTCTGGGGCACTGTGTCCAGCTGAGAGAGGAGATGTTTGGTGGCATATGTAAATAATTAGGTAAGAAGAAGAAGAAATAAATAATTAGATACATAAATAGTTAGGCAAATAAGTTAAGTGCCCACTAGTTGTCAAAACCTTTTTCTGCGTATCATCTCAAATGATCTTCACAACGACTGTATGAGCTAGGCACTAAATCGTGAATGAGGCTGTATGGCAAGTGCCTATGAGGTCTACGCTTGAATCCTGATTCCACATAACCTGTGTGACCATAGGTAGCTTACTTAACCTCTCTGTGCCTCAGCTCAGGTAGCAATAGCACCTACCACATGGAGTTGTAGCGAATATTAGAAGAAATAGGATTTACACTGCTCTTAGAATAGTATCCAGCGTATGTTATACGTTCCATTCACTTTAGCTATTTTTATTCCCATATTACAGCTGAATAAGCTAAGGTTAGCGAGGTTAAAGAACCTGAACAATATTGTAATGACAATAAAGGGAAAAGGCTGGCTTTGAACACAGATGGCTTGACTTTAGAATTTTGTTCTCGAGGGGGCGCCTGGGGGGCTCAGTCGGTTAAGCGCCAACTTTAGCTCAGGTCATGATCTCTTGGTTTGTGAGTTCGGGCCCCACGTCGGGCTCTGTGTCGACAGCACGGAGCCTGGAGTCGGCTTCAGATTCTGTGTCTCCTTCTCTCTCTGCCCCTACTACTTTGCACACCCTCTCCCTCTCAAAAATAAATAAACATTTTCTAACAAATTAAAAAAAAAAAGAATTTTGTTCTCAAATATATTCGCTGGGCTCCATTTCTGTATAAAAAGAGGCCGTGGCTTATACCCAACAAAACTCTTGCTCCTTCTTCTATAGAGTTCTTGAACCCGGGGCAGGGGCCAACCCCCCAGGATGAAACTTCCCAGGATCCCTTGCAACTGGCTGTGGTCATGTGAATAGTTCTCACCATTCAAGTGCGTCACTTCTGGGATGGACCTTTAAAGAAACAGGGGCCCTTCCTCCAGCATTTGCCAAAGGCATGCAGATTACCTGGGTCTCTAAATATCACTACTTGCCTGGAGAATACTGTCTGCCAGGTCCCCCTGAACTTGATATACAGGTAAGCCAAAGATAAACATCTATTGAAAGGTGAGAGTGTATGTGTCACAGCAGCTTGCAAAGCGGCCATTTACTAGCAGTGCACAGTCGGTGTGAACATGAGCTTTCTGTTCAAGTCTCTCTCCATATTCCTCCAGGCAGACTCAGAGAGCCGGCCGGGGCTTCTGCTGCCTTCTGATTCTGTCTCGCCCATTTTTAGTTTGTCATCAAATGTTTACTGCCGGAGTAATGAAGGGTGTGAATAAGGAAAGGAACACCAAACGGCCCAGCATAAAAGCCAACAGTGGCCATAAAGCTGCATTTGCCTTATACAACGTTTCCATAGTTGGAAGAAACACTTTGCCCGCACAAAAGATATAACTATATATCTTCGGATTTTATGGGCTGCAGATTACTCTAATTATCATAAAAAATTACTACCGCTAATAAAAATTCTATTATAAGTTACTTATAGTAATCTCCAGGGTACCACGCTTAGCCAAGAAAAGGTTGTAATTACATCACGCTGCAGGGAGTTTGTTTCTCAAAACTCCTGAAACGCTAGCTGTGTCTTTTAACACCTTAACGGCTTCCCAGCACCCCCGCCCGCCGCTTGATTCTTTCCTCACACCCCCTCCCCGGCTTTTGGTCAAAGGTCCCCTTGTTGTTTGCATTTTGCAGGATGTGGTTTGAGCCTAGAATAATGACCCATCTTGGACGCAAATGACGTAAATGAACTTTTCGAGTTACAAATATCTGGGTGGATTNGATTTCCAGTATGTCAATGGAAGGATGTAATAGAAGGGAAGGCTTGAGAACCCCCCGCCCAAAGGGAAACGTGCTTTTTGCAAAATTGGTGGAAGCCGTGGGGTGTTCATGCGAAACACAATGCTTAGTTTTTTGTTTGACAAGACAACAATCGGTATTTTCCCTTTCATAACTACTATTTTTTTTGGAACCGTCATCTGTGAGGGTTGATGACTCTTCGGTGACCTTGGAAACTCTTGCCCATGATACCAATTCTAACTGGTAATTTCATTACCCTCCCTCATTCCTCCGCCTTTGAATTAAATAGCAAAATAAGTGCTCTCTCTCTCTGAGCTCCCCGAACGACGGAGCCGTAACTAACCTCACAGTCCAAGGAATTAAGCTGAAGTTGGACTGGCTGTCATCTTCCTAAACAGGGTTTCAATTGCCTCTGCACAGGGGTGAATCAGCATTTTAATGAACGGCCCTAGAAAATGAAATAGCCCGTTTGAGTTGCTTTAAAATAAGCAACGTATTTCAGCAATGACTTGTGGCAGATTAATTGCTATCAGTAAGGGGAAAAGTATGTCTCAGACTTTTCCTGGCTCATTTTAAAGAGACACTTTGGAGCTGGGCTGTAGAGGGAGGCCCTGAGTGAGGATGCCTGTGGTCAGCCCGGGTGTGGGGTGAACGCAGAGAGCTTCTTAGTCAGGGTACCCCAAATAGTCCCTGACCACAGCCTGGCCTCCTGATAGAGGGGCAGCGGGCCAAACTCATTAGACACTGAGATTTCATCTCAGGTTAATTTGTTTCGAGTTTAACAAACGAGAAAGGAGGCAGATGGGGCGTTTGCGATTTTCCTGCTTCTCCAGACAAACCTGAGCTTGTTTCTCACTGGAGGAAAAGGAGATTTGCTGGAAGAAAGCTACATGTGGCCTGTTTCCCCCACTAGAACACAGGTCTCATGAGGACCAAGATTCTGTATCATTCCTTAAAGCATCTTGAATAAACAGAGTAGCACGGTGATGAGGTGTGTGTTTCATAAATCCCGTCAAAGGCATGAATAAAGGAAGGACCTATCAGGAAAATTTGAAAATAGAAGTAGACCAGGAAAGGGTGACTGGGTAGCTCAGTTGGTTAAGCGTCCGACTCCTGATTTCAGCTCAGGTCATGATCTCACGGTCTGTGTGATCGAGCCCCGCGTCAGGCTCTGTGCTGACAGCGTGGAGCCTGCTTACGATTCTCCTTCCCTCCTCTCTCTCTCACTCTCAGAAACAAATAGATAAACTAAAAAAAAAAAAAAAAAAAAAAAACAAGAAANAACGCCCTCCCCCTCGTTTTTCCCTTGTTTTCCACTTCACATGAGTACTCCTGGACATTTATTATTCTGGTACTAACTTCCAGAGCAGCACATGAGCTCTCCCCCCCTCCCAAAAAAAAAAAAAAAAAAAAAAAAAAAAAAAAAAAAAAAAAAGACCAGGAAAGATTACTGGGTATCTTATTTAACACACCCAGGATCCTATAGATCTTGGCTTCTATAGGATCGTACAGTTTTATTTCTTTTAGCTAGTCTACATACCAAGGATATCCACTAATTCAAGGTTAACATGGCTGGCTTAGAACATTGAGGGCCAAGCCTTAGAGGAATCAGGCCAAAGGAAAATTGTCTTTGTCCATTTATATGGGTACCCAACTCCAGCCGGTCATGGAAATGGTGTTCAATAGTACCCTTCCTTCCAGAGCCAGCCCAACCCTGTGGAAAAAGAATGCACACTGGCCCTGGAAACACCTGGCTCCCTCACTCCAGCCCAAGTTCGTGACCATCCAAACCACACCTTGCTTTTCACGTAGGTTCCCACGTTTGCAGGTACCTCACATGCAAATCATTGTTTTTCTTCTGTTTCCGGAGCTTCGTGTAGCCAGTACAAGCACAGGATACACACCCCGAAAGGAGGCAGGACACGGCACAGAGGTCGGCCGCTGGATTTTTGTTCTAGCCTCCCCTCCTCCCAATTGAGTGACTCCAACTAAGTCACATAATTTCTGGGTGTCTCGGTTTTTTCATCTGAAAAAAAAAGGGGGGAGGATTTCAAGAGAAACTTCCACAAAAGATAACCACGTAATGTGCCTGGCACACAACAGTTGGTTGGCCGTGGTCGCAGAGAGGAAAAATCAATACAAGGAAAACATTCCCCTTGGAACCTGGAAAGGGGAGAGCACCCGTGTCATCTCTCTTTCTCTCACCCTCCACTCCTCATTTTTCCTTTCGAAGTCAAAGAAGTAAGATGTCAACTTGGCAAACAGCGTGCTCTTAGTAGCTGTATCTGACTCCCTGGTGAGCTTCCCCACACACATGTTGGGAGCTGTGTCAAGGCCTGTCGGGAAGTAAGGCTGCTGATGAGGTGTGGGGCTCCTGAGATGTCATTTCTGACAGCCCCACTTTGATCTGAAGTGAGTCAGAAGCAATTTCACCCGCCTAAGTGGAGAAAGCACCTGAGCAAACGCCTTATTTCAGTTATCTGTTGCTGTGTAACAAATCACCCCAAAGCTTAGAGCTTTAACACAACCTTCTGCTGCTCGTGGTTCTATGGATTTTGGCAAAGTGAGTGGGTCTCAACTCAGCAGGGAAGGCCCATTTCTGCTTCCCGTGAGGCTGGCTGGGTTGGTTGGCTGAGACTGGAGGGTGTCCGACGGCCTCGTTCATGGGAACCTGGTGCCAGCTGTCACTTAGAGCACCTTGGTTCTCCTCCACGTGCTTGCTCTCTTTGTAGGGTCTCCCAAAATCCAAAGTATCTAGACAGAGCAAGAATGTTCCAGAAGGAGACACAGAAGTCTCCAGGGCTCTGAAGGCCCAAACTTGGAAGTTGAACAATGTTATCCCTGCCACGTTCTAAAGGTCAAAGAAAGTCTCAGGGACATTCCAGATCCAAGAAGAGGGAACACCGCAGCAACTTCTTACTTGACACAGCCCCAAAAGCAAGGGAATCAAAAGCAAAAATAAACGATTGGGACCTCATCAAGATTAAAAGCTTCTGCACAGCAAAGGAAACAACCCACANGGGCATGGAGGAGGGCACTTGTGGGGATGAGCACAGGGTGTTATATGGAAACCAATTTGACAATAAACTATTTGTAAAAAAAAAAAAAAAGAAGAGGGAAGACAGGCTCCACCTCTTGATGGAGGAGGTGACTCACTTAAACTATGAAAGGGCCTTCAGGATAAGAGGGATTGTTATAGCCAGTCGTCAAAAATCAGGTCATCGAAATCAGGTCTTGATGCAGATAAAATTCCTCTGGAGAAGTTCCTTAAGGAACTGTTGAGTACTGTTACCTGCACCCCTATACCCAACGAACACTGGCGAAACATGGGCAGAATAACTGCCATAGATATTCTTCTCAATAAGGATGGAGGGCACCTGCCTGGCTCAGTGTGTAAACCATGAGACTCTTGATCTCAGGGTTATGAATTCAAGTCCCACACTGGTCCTAGAGCTTACTAACAAAACAAAACAAGCATTAAAGATGTCCACTGATTAAAAAAAAAAGAAAAGAAAAGAAAAACAAAGAAGATAATCAAATTTCTTAACAACAACAAATTATATTTTAAAAAAACAAATGGGAAGTATTCACTGATCCATAGCAATTCTGAAATCCCCCTGGGCACCCGTTGTCCAGCCCAGTTCTCCGTGGGCACAGAACCCTAGTTGATTGTGACCCAGCTCTTCTCCCTGGAGGAAAATTCCTACTCCCATTTTCTTCCCAGCTTTTCCCTTGGCTCTCTATGGTCTTGCCTCTGTCCTCTGAGACGTCCTTCTCTTTACATAAAAACTGACCCAGCAGCCTATTCTCATTCTGAGTGGTTTGGGTACCTTTTGATGCAAGCTGGTGCTGTATTTACCAGTAAAATTCTCTTAAAAACACTGCAGCTTCTCCAGGAATCTCGATGGTATTGATTTCATGACCCCAAAGCCTTTTCCATAATTCTTTCTAGGATATGCTTTGAGACAATGTCCCTACGATACTTAGTTTTGTCTAGCGAAGAGGGTTGATGACGCTTAAACAACTTTAAATCTCTCTGAGGCAGTAACAAGGGTTTTAGGGCTATTCCTTGATCTGATTTGTACCCTGAAGTTACTCCTTATGTTGAGAATATTTTCGCCAGCTGGAGAGAGAATTCCAGGCTGGCTACGTTTTCTCTAAGTTCTGCTTGAAAACTGACCAGCTCCTTTTATAGCTGGCTTTTCTCATACTTGATCGTAAAAAAGGTATCAGAAGCCAGGTTGGCACTTTTACCATTCTTCCTGAGGGGCCTCTTTTAGACAGTTTCACACGATTTCAGTTATCTTTTGCTATGTAACAGTCTATTTCAAAACAGAGTCACTAAAAGCAACAACTACCCCTTACCCTTGCTGGATTAGCTGGATAGTTCATCTTTGTTTCTCATGGTGTCACGTGGGGCAGATCAGGCTTCAGTAAGTCCCACTGACTATGTTCCAAGAGAGCAGGAGCGGAAGATTTCAGATCTGTTAAGACATAAGCTCAGTGTTGCACATCATCACCTCTACTGCCTTCCCTGGGTCGAAGCAAGCCACGGGGATGGTCCACGTTAAGGGGGAGAGAAGGAAGACTCCATCTCTTGTTCAGTGGAGGCACTGTGGATGCACATATGAGAAGGACTCTTGGCTGCCATCTTCGGACGCATCTGTAGTCCCCTCTCAGACTTCAGGCAGACCTCAGTTTTAGTAGCATTACCCACGTGTGTTGGCAAGACTGTGCAAGGGCCTGACACCAGGCAGGCCCTTAGTAAACACGAATAAATGGAGTGAGTAACTACCAAGGAAAACATCAATGAATGAGTGAATAGAAGCATGAATAAATGAGTACACGTGTAGATGAATGAGCGAATGGAGAAGTTAATGGGAATGGATGGACACATGAATGAACGAATGAATGAATGGTATGAAAAACTCCTTTAAAAAAGAGAAGCAAAACATCCCACATTTGCAGGAGCTGTGAGGTGCGACCTCTTTCCTAGAAATGGGGAGCAATCTTTCCAAGTGGTAAGGCCCCTTCAGATTCTCCTCACCTGGCTCATTCTCCCACCCCAGAAAAGGGGAGGGCGCTCACCTGAATCAGCTGACTTTCTACCTTCCCAATTTGGCAAGGCTGACTCTTGACAAACTTGTCATCAGGCATCACAAACCCAAATACCCCAGTTGCCAAGCAGAGTATAAGTGACTAAAGTGGACCGTGTGGCCACCACATGGGTGTTCCTCATCTTGCGATGTTCCCTGAAGACCTTGGGTTTCCAGAATTTTCCATTTCCCAAGATAAGTGAGAAACCCAGGTTTTCATATGAAATCTGTTTTCCAGTGTTTGGGGTGGGTGAAATTATGGGCCGGCAACAAAGCCCCAAATATGAGCAGCTTGGATTAATGAAAATGTACTTCTTGTTCAAACTACATGTCATCAGAGGTAAGCTGTGGGCTGTGCACCGTGCTGTCTTCACTCAGGGAGCGGGGATGAGGGTAATTCTCTCTCTCTCTCATTCCCCCACCCTGCCCCTTTCTCTATGCATCTCCCTCTGTTTGCCAAGGCAGAGAAATGGAAACACTATGAGTCATTCTGGTTCTTAAACCATCTGCCAGAACTGATAGATCCTACCTGTGCTCACCTTGCATGGCTCAAAGTAAGTCATGTGGCCTCTGACTTTGCAGAGGGTCAGAGAAGGACAGCCTGACACACGCCAGCAAGAACTGGGAATTCTTGGTGAGTAGAACCAATGACTATGATCGCAACTAACACATCTTTTGAAAACATGGTACACACCAGAGCTGGTCAGTAAGATCTCAGTGCCTGAGTCCCGGTGGGGAAAGTGACATGTGTACGGGTACCGCTTCCAGCACTTCCATTGGCCTCAGTGTCCCTTCTATTGCCCTCTGACCTCCAGCGGTCAGGATGCCTCAACTGGAAGCAGCTCCAGGGTACTTCACAGTATTAACCACAGCACGACTGACACTGAAGCTGAGTAATATATTTTTTTAAATTTTTAATGTTTATTTTTAGTCTTGAGAGAGAGAGAAAGACAGAGCGTGAGTGGAGCAAGGGCAGAGATAAAGGGAGACACAGAATCTGAAGCAGGCTTCAGGCTCCGAGCTGTCAACACAGAGCCCGACTGGGGCTTGAACTTACGAACCGCAAGATCGTGACCTGAGCCAAGGTCGCAGGCTTAACCGACTGAGCCACCCAGGTGCTCCAAAGCTGGGTAATTCTTTGTTGTGGAGGCTGGTCCCACATGTGAGGAGGTGTTTAGCAGCATCCCTGGCACCCACTCGCTAGATGCTAGTGGTGCCCCCCGCCCCCCTCCCCCCCCCCGTGTGACAACAACAAAATATCTCCAAACATTACCAAATGTCCCCAGGTTGGGATCCACCACAATAGCGGAAGGACCCCTGGGCTTCAAGATTTCTGACACATCTGGAGCCTCACCTTGTCCCACATTACCTGCAATCTCACAACAATCGGCTTAGCGAGTATCAGTGATCTCATCGGTCAAGGAGGGGTAGCCATTAGTAATCTCCCTTGAGGAGTAAGATTTTATGAGGATACAATGAGATTTTGAATATGAAGAGCCTGTGTAACCTGTCCTCTTAGGGTTTAGAGACCTGCTTCTTACGGTCTTGCCCAGGCACTGTTCCATGTCCGAGGCCGTTCCCTCAGAAGGAAATCATTCGGGGGCTCTGTCAGCTGTCAGCGGTCAATAATAACATCTACCGTCATAGTCATCGCAGCTGCTGTCTATCAGGTGCTTAAAACATGTCTGAAGGCATGCTGCCAGGTACACTCGCTATCTCGAGTGATGCTCACAACAGCCCCAAAAGGTAGGGATCCTGGTCCCTGTTGATGGGGACAAAATGAAGGAGGAGAGAAGGTGGAGGTGGAGAGACCTGCCCAGGCGAGGAGGTGGTAGAGAAGACCAATACGTCGCCCTCCAGGGCAGCACCTTGTTCTGTGTAGTAAGAGTGTCAAGAGAACAGAGCCACCTTGAGAGGCGGGATGAGGAAGTAGAAGGGCATGTTGAGGCTTTGGGGAGAACTGGACCCCATCATAATGACTGTCGTACTGAGTTTACTGGGTGCTCGCTATGTGAAGAGCCCTGCATGAGGGAACTCATCCAATAGGAGCCAGTGCTCCTATCATCGCGTTTGACAGAGAAGAATCCAGAAGGCCAGAGTGGCCCTGGTCACACAGGAAGGGAGTGAAGGGGCCAGGGTTCCCGCCCAGCTCTGGGACCCTTGGGGCCCTTCTTTATATTCGCACCTCGTCATTGCCCTGGCAATGTCCCAGCCACCCTGGGTGTGTACCGTCCCTCCTCTGCCTCCCTTCCCCGGCACACGCATGAGGCCAGTTCCAGAATGGCAGAATTTTGTTTGCCACCGGCCTTCGGGCCTGCTCCCAGCAGACAATGCTTTGGATTCTCCTGATGTTTTATTTCTGGCTCTGCAAGCGCCACTCCGGCCCAGGCGGTGGCTGTCAGGCACGTGAACTAGGTGTCAGGTAGAATTACGACGCTCATTCACCAAAAATTAATGGCAACAGGCGGTCACCCTGCCCTGGCTGGCCTCATCTCCTGGGCAGTCACCACACAGCCCAGTCTACACCCTCCCACCCAGTGAGAACTCACACTGCCACCGAGGAAAAAATAACTGTCTGACGCCCTTTAGGAAGGAAGGAACTCTGGAAAAGGTAGCCTGCTTGGGCGATGAATGGGTTTCCTCAGCACACAGATAAACAGTTTATAGTTCTGAAATCCTGTGTTTGATTTTCACATCTGCTCTCACTCTTGAGATTGGCACTGAAGGCGGCCAACTGTGCCCTTCGAGTGGCAGCTGAAACCTGAAATCAGCTCCCCCCCTCCTCCCCCATCGCCTCAGCCAAGGGGCTGCATTTTTGCATTGTTGCTATTGTAATGCATTTTAACTCAGGGGATACATGTTGTTCCAAAAGGGAGATTTCTATTTCTTGCTTCAACAAATACTTATTGAGGACCTACTGTGTGCCAAGGGACTTCCCATTGAGGTCACGTGAAGGCACAGTTTGGTGGGGTAGAAAGTCGGGTTGGGCGTCTGCGGCCTCACTGTACAATGGATGGCGGGGACAGGACGCAACCCTCCTTAAAAAGAGCCGCTGTTCCAAAGAACGGGTCCCCAAGTAAAACTCATGCTGATGCTTATTTATTTATTTTTTTTAAACTTATACCTTTCATGCGGCGCCTGGGTAGCTCAGCCGGTTAAGTGTCCAACTTTGGCTCAGGTCATGATGTCACGGTCTGTGAGTTCGAGCCCTGTATTGGGCTCTGTGCTGACAGCTTGGAGCCCAGAGCTTGTTTCGAATTCTGTGTCTCCCTCTCTCTCTGTACCCCCTACTCTCAAAAATTAATAAACATTAAAAATACATACCTTTCAAAATATATGAAAGGAATAGTTTTCAGATAACCAAATCTGGAAGGTATGTGGCGGGTTTCCATAAGGTTTTTAGTTTGTCAACATTTTTTGAATTTATTTTGAAATCATTTATTTTATAGAGAGAAAGAGAGTGCACAAGAGGGGGTGGGGGCAGAGAAAGGGAGAGAATCTTAAGCAGGCTCTGTGCCCAGCACAGAGCTCGACAGGGGGCTCAATCCCACAACCCTGGGATCATGACCTGAGCTGAAATCAGGAGTCAGATGCTCAACCTACTGAGGCACCCAGATGCCTCTGATTTTTTTTAAATTAAGACTTTATTATCTTAGACCCATTTTGGTTCACAGCCAAACCAAGAGGGAAAGTATGGAGAATTTCCATATACCTCCTACCACTGCCTATACGTAGTAGCCTCATGGGTAATCAACATCCCCAGCCAGAGTGGGACATTGGTTACAATTGAGGAACATACACTGACACATCATTATCACCCAGAGTTCAGAGTTTCCATGAGGACTTGCTCTTTGTGTTGCACAGTCCGTGGTTTGGACAAATGCATAATTACATGTATCCATCACTATGGTATCATACAGAGTATCTTCACTGCCTTTAAACTCCTCTGTGCTCTGCCTATTCACCCCTCCCTCCCCACTAGACCCTGACAACCACTGATTTTTTTTTTTTACTGTCTCCATAGCTTTGCTTATCCTGGATTCCATATATTTGAACCATACAGTAAGTATCTTTTTCATACTGGCTTCCTTCACTCAGTAATAAGCATTGAAGCTTTCTCCACGTCTTTGCACAGCTTGATTGCACATTTACTTTTAGCACTCAATAATATTGCATCTATCGCAGTGCATTTATCCTTTCACCTACTGAAAAACACCTTGGTGGCTTCCAAGTTTGGGTATGAATAAAGCTGTTATAGGCATCCATCTGTAGGTTTTGTGTGGGCATAAGTTTTCAAGTACTTTGGGTCAAGAAGCGTGATGGCTAGATGGCGTGGTAAGAGTATGTTCAGTTTGCTAAGAGGCTGCCAAATGACCTTCTGATGTGGCCGTACCATTTGTATTCCCACCAGCAATGAATGAGACTTCCTGTTGCTTCACATGCCCACCAGCCTTTTGTGTCGTCAGTTTCCAAGCTTTTGGCCATTCTAATTCATGCGTGTGTAGCCGTATCTCACTGCTGTGTTAATTTACATTAACCTACAATGTAAGAGCCTACGATGTAGACCTACGATGTAGAGCATCTTCTCGAACGTTTATTTCCTGTCTATATGTTTTCTTTGCTCAGGGATCCTTAAGATCTTTGGCCCATTTTTTAATCAGAATGCTTGTTTCCATAAGGATTTTAGTCTAAGAAGGGCTAATTGAGCTTGAACAAGTGATTGCCCATTAGCTTCCCCAAGTGTATGATGTGCAGGTCAAGGTGTTTGTTTGCTCATTTGTTTTCATGAAACAGAACTCTTATTTTGCAAACAAAATTGTATCTGGAAACCCAATATCTGAATAGATGAAAATCTCAGCTCTGGGAGTATAACTGAGACCCCCACACTTGAGAGCCTGCTCCTTCCTCAGNCCCCCAAGAGAGATGATTTTGGAGTTTTCCTCCAGATATGATTTGGAGAGGTGCAAAGTAAAGGAGAGATTAAGGATTTGAGTTCATTAATTTGTTCTTGTGGAAAATGGTGTGACATCTATGTGTTGAAAGTGCCACTCCATTCAAAGTGGCTTAGGTAGAAGAAGGATTTTACTGGTTCCTGGAATCCAAAGAAGTCAGTGAAGCCTAGACAGACTGGACTGAGCAAGGGGCAGAAAGACATATGGCACCCGGAACTTTCTCATGTCTTTTCTTTTTTTAAAAAAAATTTTTTAATGTTTTATTTATTTCTGAGAGAGAGAGAGAGATACAGAATCTGAAACAGGTTCCAGGCTCTGAGCTGGCAGTCAGCACAGAGCCCAATACAGAGCTCAAACCCACAAACTGTGAGATCATGACCTGAGCTGAAGTCAGACACTTAACTAACTGAGCCACCCAAGCGCTCCAGGACTTCCTCATGTCCTGAATTCTAACTGGTGTGTCCATTCTCTTTCTCTCTGTCTCTGTGTGCCTTTTTCTAGATGTGGTGAAAAATGTCCACTGACGGGTCCACTTATGCCATCTCCAGAAACAATCTGCCTATCTTTCCTGCTCTCGACTTTAAAATCTCAAGGAGGGACCGTGACTGGCCTTGTTTCAGTCAAGTGCCCACTTCTGGACCTAACAACGATGACAGGTGGGGTAAGGTCATGATTCCTCCATGTGGTAAGGGAAATATTTCCCAAAGGCAATGGAGGCGTAATTGGGCACACAAAACAATTAGGTGTCCACGGCTTTTGTCGGGGGTTTTGAAGCATTGGGGCACACAGACTCTCAACGTTCAATATGCACAAGAATACCCAGGGATGGGGTTAAGATCTGGACTCTCAGGATCTGTACTGTAAAGACCTCCAGCTGTACAGAGGAGAGACTGGCTAATGTGCATCGCCATGGGCTGACCCAGCCACAAGTTTGTCTCTTTTTCTGCCTTTCTCAGAAAAGAGAATTAAAAAAAAATTCCAATACTCCTTCTCTGGTCCCCCATTTAAGATTTCAACTTCCCACCATTCTGCCCACATAATATCTGCCCTGCTATATTATGTTTTTCTTTATGGGTCGTCACTATTTTACTTTCCATACATTTAGCTCATCCTTTATCCCAATTCTGTTTTATTGTATCTTATTGATTGTCTTCTCAATGAGAAGGCAGAAACCTGTGACTTTTTTCATTGCTATGTCCCCAATGTCTAGACAAGTGTCTAGTAGATAGCAGGTGCTTGCTGAATAATTGCTGAATTAGTGAACGAGTGAGTAGAGTGGGTGGAGAGGACTCTGGTTTATTGGATCCTACTGAAGGGCAACCATGGTCAACAGTGTCTTGTTAGCAAACACCAGGTTCCAGACCAACGTCTGTGTTCACGAAGGAAGGCCATTGATCACGAATGTGAGCAGTGGCCTGACAAGGTGACCTGAGCCTCTTCCTCAAAGTTTATTTTGCCTAATTCCGGAGACTGTAGGTAAACCTTCCTGGTGGAGCCATGATATTGTTCTCCACGGTTATCCTGCTCGGGCATACACACACACAGCCTGACTCGTGAATGTAAGATCTGTCAATGGTGGGAAGCTGCACCGCGGTACCCATTCTCTTCCGAAAGGTCATGCATCTTTTTTCAGTAGATTAACTTTTTATCTCTTAATGGTGTTAAAGAAAAGGTCAAAGCATCTAACAGATGGGATGTGGAGAGCTTCCAGTGAAGGAGATCAATGTTCCCAACATCAATCTAACTCCAGAAAGTTCTTAATGATCATGGATGCAGTTCATGGGACAATGCGATTGAAATGATAGCTTATCGCGGCAGCAAAAATAAAATTTGTGGAAAGCAGGGTGTTAGATCTGCTTTGAAGGAGAGCTTCCTCTCGAAGCTCTGAGCTCCATGGGCATCTAGGCCATGGGATCAAGTTCGTAAGTCCAGACGCCTCTTGCTAGGAAGTGAAACGTCCCCATGCTTGTAAGCAGCTGAACAGCGCCATTTGCTGTAACTACCCCAGTGCATATAACTGAGGACAGAAATGGACAAATCGGGACAACTGAATTCATAACTAGTGACTCAGGGGTCTTAAGGGAGTCAGGGCTGGGGAGGGATGGCTGGTGAGATGTGCGGGAACTGAGGCATTCTACTTAGATGTGGAGCTAAGGTGAGAGATAGAAAGACCTGAAGTACCCACCCAGGCCACTGCTCCCCACGGAGATGATGCACCCTCTCTGGGCAGGGGAGGAAAGGCACAGGGGCTCGGGTGCCCAGAGGGCTGAGGGCAAGCCCCTGGGGGTTGCCATTTATTTATTTTATTATTTGCTTAATGCCTGTCTTCCCTGCCTGACTATAATCTCCATGAGGGCAGGACCCATGTCTAATAAATACAGGGCCAGATTGTGGAAGGAGGTCGACAAATCGTTCCAGAGTGAATAAATGTGTGATCAGATAAACGAATGAAGAGTCCAGCGTTAGCCAGAACTCCATCTTCTCGACCCCCAGCCTTCATCAAAGGTTGAGCATTCAATCCCCTTGATGGTCTTGCAGGTGACAAGTCATCTGTCCTGATCCTGGTCTCCCCCCACCTTCCTCCCGAGGCCGGTGTTCCCACGTCTTGTGTCTTTCAGATTACTAAGCTATAAATTCCTTGGGGGCTTTCTGACACCTCTTCTAGGCAAAGCTGGGACCCAGGGTGGGTGCTGGGGAAGAGAGTCTGGGAGGGGGTGAAATGATCTGCCTTTTGGAAACAGAACATCAGGCTCCTGGGTCCTAAAATGGAGCAGGGTAGCAGCCGAAAGCAGACCCCTCAGGATCTGTTCTGAGGGTCAGAATGAGGCTTGTTCATATAACTTCAGAAATAGGCTCAGAAAATGGCTGAAGATGAGACATCCGTGGTGAAACAGATGAATGCACAAGTTTCCGTCAGTAGAAAATGTAGGGCAGCCGCCAGATGCTCACTCCACAACTGAGTGGCTTGTCAGGCGGAGCTGGGCCCAGTGCCCCCCTCAGAGCAGCAGGGGGTGTGGAGGGAGGCGGGACACCGAGACCACACACCTCCCTCTCCTAGCCACACCGTGAGCGCCTCTAAATCGGGGGCCATAACACACTGTGTGTCCCCAGCCTGGGGCCGATACGAAGTAGGTTCTGTGGAAGTGCTGAATGAATGAGTGAATGAATGAATGATGGATGGATCTCACACGCCTTCTCCCCTCTCTGCCGGGATCTGAGGAAGAAGTGTGCATAGCAGCATCTGCCTACCAGTGTTGGCTTCCTGGCTTCCAAGGGGGTTCACGTTTTTTCGCAGCGGAGTGTGGCCAACCACACCTCTCCCGCACCCATCCCTGTGCCCTGCGGGTGAGGAAGGGGTCTGTGAGTGGCGTGCTCCCAGGAGGCCGGAGGTCTCTGCCCGGACCCACCCTTATTGCCTGTGTGACGTTGGTTGAGTGACTTCTCCGAGTCTCAGTGTTCCCATCTGTAAAATGGGATGATAATAATACCTTGTGAGCTTGCTGTGAGGATTTAATGGCTCGTTTTCGGTAAAGTGTTATGCTTCCTATTCGCATCCCCATCTGAAGGTACAGAGACAGGGCTGACGGTCCGCCGAGGATGGCGGGATGCTGAGAGAAACCGAAGCATGAAGACATTGGCAAACATGGGGTTTGGAGTTTGGCTTTTGTACCCAGGACACAGAAAACCCATGAAACCAATCCCTCTATCCTGCGTAAACAGACGGCACATTTCTTCCCAGGAGGTGGCTCTTGGGCTCCTGGGAAGTCAGAGGTGGCAGAGTGAAGCCAGGACAGGGGCGGGGTCCCCCCCCTCCGGGAGGGACAGCATTGTCCAGGCTGTAGTTTAGATCCTCGGGGAACACAGAGCGAGACTTCCCAGTCTTTCCCGGTCTTCCGCGAGTCTATCCACAGCCCTGCTCGTCTCTTCAGAAAGCAACTGGCCTTCTGGAACAATTGCACAGGATTTCTGTTTTTTTGCCCTTGCCTGAGCTGAGTGCGTTTCCTCAGGTCTTTTGCTGCCTCCATCTTAAAAAGGGAATGTCCCCTCCCAGCAGAGAGGGCATTTGGTGTTCCGGCGTCCAGCTCGGCTTGCCTGGTTTCTCACAACCCCACCAGCCCTTCGAGAAGCAGACGTCTACACTCTCACTTTTAACCAAGAGGTCCGGGAAGCCGGCTGTGTGTGTTCGGAAATGATTTCCAGAGGGTATTCATTGTGTGATGACTTGGAAACGCTAGCCCAGGAACCGGTGGCATCTTCCTGAGAGGAGGACCTTCTAGATGGGAAGGACCGACCTCAGGGACACAACCTTCCTCCCCCAGGACCGTAATCTCAGAGATACTTGGCCTGTGAATGGTTCCGATTCTTCTGATTTGATTTCTTCTACCCTGCAGGGGACAGCATTGGGTAAAGAACTGTGGGATTCGTGTGATAAAAGAAGAAACATTTGTTTCCAATTATCCAAATTATTGTTTGCTAATTGAAGTACAAAAGGGGTATTTCTTCCCCTCTCTTTTGGTTGGTCTAAGCATCCCCTCCCTTAAACCTCTCTGATTGAGCAGAAATGCTTTCGGAGTGTTTGCTTCCCATCCATACGTCATTTTTCCTGATGAGTAGTTGTTCAGTAACGGCGTCGCTCATGAGGCAGGTTTAACCTGAGCGCGGTTTGTCCTCAAAGTTGCAGACATGGCTATAGGTTTCCTAGACACCACTGCCTACCTGTCACCTTGGCTGGATGGTTTTAAAATGTCGGTGTCAGTTTGGGGGACAAAACATTATCCAGCTCTACACTGTTGTCATATAGGCTTTCTCTGTTTTCTTAGGTCAGGTTTTCTGGAATTAAGACTCTGAGATGGACATTTGTGTGTAGGGCATGTTCTCAGAAACACCCCTTGCTGGAGAGAGAGGCAAGCGAAGGGTTTGGGGGGGGCTGATGGGGGCAGGGACCGAGTACCTCCATCCTGAAGGGGCGCCCAGGCAGCACCCCGCCACCGCTGCTCCTCATATAGCCCCAAACATCTTTCAGATGCGAACTACAGATGGACACATGTTCTTTTTGTAGGCACATCCGAAAAGCCAACGGGAACCTTTTCAGCTTCAGAGGCTCAGGCTTCGCGGTGCTCAAACTCCTTCTAGAACGGAACCCTGCGAGGTCGCAGGTAGCTTTGTTCATTCTGGGCAGATGCAGAGAAGTTCTCCCTGAGCTGCTGCCAGCGATCGAGAGAACTGGTGATGTAGAACAGGTCCACGGGCCATCTCCTTCCTGCCCATCATCTATCATCCCGACCCTCAACCTCTTTTCTGAGTGATGATTGCACCCTAAACACCTAAAATTAATCAGTGCTCGAGGCCAGCCAGGTGTCTCGCCTCTAGAAATTATCTCGCTGTTGCAAAAGAACAGCTCAGATCTGATAACGTCTCCTAGTTTCATATAAAGAGCACGGCGGAGTCATACGGGAGCCCCTGACAGGTTTGCAAAGTTCCGAGAAGCCAGGAGCCGTCTCTGGCTTCCTGCAAAGATCAGGTGATAGTTGCTGCAGGTAAAGGTCCTGTTTCAGGTAAAGAAGGAACCCCCTGACTCAAAGCTGTGCTAATTAAATCACCAGCTTCCGACTGAAGAGAATGCTTGTAGGGCAGAATCAGGTGTGCACACGGTTTCTGTTCCTTCCAGAAACTTGAAGATGGCTTCGCAGAAGTCAGGCGCGGGCCAGGAAGAAGCCATCCAAGTACACCCTTAGAAGCAGATTATTACATAATTCAATGAAGCTCTGATTTTGAAATTCCATATGACAAGCCCTGCTTAGCTTAACAGTGGCTGATAACGGCCGTCTCTTGTATCCTGTATGTATATTTTATTTTAACTATGCGGCCCTCTGGCAACGTCCTGTACATTCCAATCAATCAGAAGCTCCGTTCCCAGCTCCGTGTGGAGTTCAGCGTTTCTGAGGATTTGGCAGAGAGAAAACAATCACGGAGATGGATATAAAAATGATTGTCTTAATCTAATCACGTGACCTCTCCAATATCTAAATCCGGGAAGGAAGCACACTGTCGAGGTACACAGAATGCAAGATCCACAAATGCCAGGCGGGTTTTTACCAACGAGCTTGGCCTCCGTTTTAGATTAGCGGCAAATCCTTATGACTTGGTTCTAATTGAGAGCTTAGCTGTTGCTATTAAGTTCCTTTTCAGGAATAGTACTGCCTACACCATTCCCCTCACTGACAACATTCTCCCTCTCTATCAGAAACTATCCAAATGGATGAGAATTAAGACAAACACTTTATAAAATAACACCCCCCAAAGACAGGTTGGCATGTTTGATTAAGAGAAGCCTCAGATAGAGTCTGTGAATAAAATAAAGCCATCCTAAGTGTCTCTGGGCTTTGCCTTGCATAAGTCTGCGCTATAATTCTACTCTTCCCCTTCTCTCTCTCTCTCTCTCGGAGCCCAATAAATATGTTTTTGCCGCACTTGATGTAGAAGAGAAGGAAACTGAGTCTCCAGGAGGTGCCCTGGGTGCCCCTTTAATCTCCATCATCATGTCTGCTTAATGTCCTTCAGAAAAGCCTGACTTGCACACACAGTGGGGTCTGGGAGGGCAGCTTTGGCTGCATCTGACCTTGATCCTTCTAATGCACAGTTCCCTCAGCGGGGTGGGGAGAGGTGCGGGAGGGGGAGGCAGAGGGAGCAGGGAACATGTCTGTCCAGCCCCAAAGCCAACAGACACCCAGCCTCCAGGCTGGTTAGTAGGCTAACCGCAAACAGTGCCCGGGATAAACAGGTGCCCTCTACATCGGCCAGTNGGAAGAGATGTGATAAAATAACCAGGAGGGAGGAAAGTTCATGTTACAGATCCTCGTAGTTGAAAAGGTCCGACAACTTGCCTTGTCGTCCTGAACCTGTACAAATGGCTCCTGGTGACAGTTGCATAATAAATCATGCCTGGTGAGGTCAGCAGCCCAGATTTATTGGACTGTATATAAATGTGTGATGGTAGCTCTCTGCTACTGGCCTCACTAAGGGCAGTAACGACGACACATTTATCAGGAGAGGGGGACAAAACGCAAAATCAAATCAAATCCATCCTAAATTCAAATTTATCCTAAATTCACAAATCAACATTCAGGGTGAAGAATCAATATTAGATTTCTCAACGTGCCCGTGATACAGTTTGTCAGCCAGCAGCCACCTCCGGCTCGAAAGGATGTAATCATGAACGTTCATGTTTGTGCTTGATTCAGGATTCGTTGAGTGTTAATGCTCGAGGAGTCATTTCTGAGGGTTAGTCTCTCCCCTCCTGATCCAACACTCCCCAAAGGGTAATAAACGCAACCCAATCCCAATGATTTTTTTGGTCACATCAAATTTTAATATGAATAGTCTCTCCGTGTTAAATGAAGAGGCATCAACGTGAATGATGGTTGAATGGTATATTCTAACACTTCATTCTGTCTTAATTATAGAACTATAGGGAGGGCATTATTTTAAATATCCTTAAATGATTATCTGAAGAACCCAGGGGTGATCAGCCTTAGTCATAAACATATTGTAGCAGAGAATGCTTTCTTGTCTTACTTTTTACATACATGCACGCACGCACGCACACAAAACTGTTTCCCTATCTGCCTGTTAATATTCTCGCATACAGGAGGCTCAATTAACTGTAGAATTCAGATGACGGAGTGCAGCAGGAATTCGCAAAGAGAGAGAACCGGCAGATTGAATTATCTTACGTACTTCCTTCAATCTGTTTATGTGCATCCCCTTACTGGGAAATTAATCTGTAGGAAGTCAGCCTTGCGTCTACCAAAGCTGTCGGGGCCGGGGTAAGTTTTGATTTGACCCTTTGCTGAGAGGATCCCCATGGCATTTTGATTTATCCACAGGACTCTTCAATCTTAAATGGAACGCACTTAAAATAATAGAAAAACACAGTTAAGTTGGCATAATGAAAGTTGGGGACGTCAGGGAGATGAAATAAAGTTTACGAAGCTATGCCCCATCATAAAAAGTTCACTGTCCTCTGAAATGAAGCGTAAGAATATCAATTGACTGAAGTGACAGCTAGCTTTCAGAATATTCATGAAAAAGAGCAGCCTCATCTCATAGGTGTATTAAAGTATAACTTACCCCCTTTTGGGAAAGCCATGTCACCAATTCTAGCAGTGAATAGTGATGCATAAAATTGAAGAAGAAAATGTGCAGAAAAATAAGCATACATCAGAAGCAGGGTCAAGAACCTAATTTCACAGTGACACACTAGTAATTTGGCTTTGAAAATTTTTGTCAATTCTAAATTCATTTGAAAAAGCATGGCTCAGAAATGCCGGTGTCTGAATATGAGATATGCCGGTGTCTGAATATGAGATTCCAATATTTATAGCACAGTTTACAAATACATTACCCCTGTCACAGTGAAATAAGTCACATACTTACATGCTGAGTGGAGTCAGTCCAAAGGTGTACGCATCAGGGAAAAAGATAAGGAGACGAGTAATTAGTACATTAATCTTTTTTATTATATCATTTTTCAGACATATATGATCGTAATGTAAATTAGAAATAAAGGAGGGTTCATGGAAAATAGAATTAATTTCAAGGAGGTCAA
>NW_027551573.1:4406900-4439400 GCF_008692635.1 Crocuta crocuta | reverse complement strand
TTTCTTCTCCTTTCATAGAGAAACTCAAATGTTTATCTACAATTTGCCCAGATTAGGCTTTTAAAAAAGCATTGTTGGTGGTTGTACTCGGACAATAAAGCAGGGCATTTTTGACCTTCATTCCGCAACCCGACTTCAATATCTGCTAATTCCTTTTTATAAAACAAATTGCATCAATGGCGTTCCCATTTAACCAACTCCAGCTTAAATTGTTTTTGTTCTCTTTCATAAGTTCCTTCCTCAGATTAAATGCTGCCGCTCTGAACGAACTGCTCTAAGCCGAAGTGGGAAAGCGTGATTTGATTAGCATAGATTCTGGAATCGGGTAAGTACTGTATCAGTGTCCTCTCCAGAAAAGAGGTGACGTGTCATGGGATATTAAGAATGGCCATTTAATGTAAAAACTCAGATAATACATGAGTTAAATGGAGAAAATGAGAGAAAGCTTTTAAGCATTCTCCCAAGACGGATTGCAGAATAATATTATTGTACACGGAAGGGGGGCTGAGTGACACCGTTGAGAAGCCATTACAGAAGTAGGGTTTAAAGTCATTACGGCAAAAAGCATTTCAGAGCTGCAGCCAGACAGTGGCAACACATAATGAATTATCAATAGAGACCTGGTGATTCGGTTATATTACAATATGAACAGAAAACTTCCTGTTACATAATTTTAATCTGCCACTCTGATAAATGGCTGGAGGAGGGAGCCCCATTTCTGTTGTGAGCAATGGCGGTTGGGGGGCGGGGGGAATGAATACGAAAGACACCAGACAACGTTTTAAATTCAGTATTCTGTGATCCAAGGATTCAACAGACACCCGAGCTCCAGGATTCACCGGAAAGACACCTATTTCTGAATGTCGCACCCTGAACGAGAGGCTCCACATAAGCCATCTCTAATTCTGATGCAGCCGTATTTGCAAAAGCCAGTGGCCGGTTCTCACACCAGAGTTTGTGAATTTGATTTTTGAACTGCTGCCTTAATATAGCATCACTGTTATCTTGATCACTGAGGTTTTTGGTGCCCCCTGAAACTTTGCTCTCGAGATGAACATCTCACTTGTCCTATGGCCGTTTGGCTTGGCTGTCCATAAAACTGCAAGGTGGCCAATGCTATTCTGGATCTACAGCCTGGGAAGCTGGAGTTCGGAGAGATTTTGTAACTCAAGTACATAGTTTGTAAATAGCAGAGTTGAGAATCATGATCAGCTTGTCGGACTCAAAATCCCAGCAAACTTCTACTTTACCATGCTATCTGCATATGTGCATGTGTGTGCATGCGTGGGTGTGTGCGTGTGTCTGTGTGTGTGTAGTTAAATCTTTCCTACCCAGTGTTACCACCCCAGTTACAAAATTCTTTATCGAGTTGCAAAATACTGTTTGCCTCACTACCTAATCCTGGGACAAGGGAGCTTTTTTACTATTTCACTTTTAAAAGCTATTTGAGAGGTGCCTGAGTGGCTCAGTTAAGTGTCTGATTTCAGCCCAAGTTGGTCTCACGGTTCATGAGTTCGAGCCCCACATCGGGCTCGCTGCGGTCAGCGCAGAGTCCACTTTGGATCCTCTGTCCCCCTCTCTTTCTGACCTTCCCCCGCTTGCACTCTCTCTCTCAAAAATAAATAAAACATTAAAAATGAATTTAAAAAATAAAAATAAAAGCTATTTGATATTTACTAAGAGGAAATGTTCTTTTTTTTTTTTTAAATATACAGTAAAACCTCGGTTTGCGAGCATTAATTCATTCCGGAAACGTGTTGTAATCCAAAGCACTTGCCTATCAAAGTGAAGTTCAAGAACCATTCACTCACTTGTGATCATGTGATGTTCGGCGTCATGTACTACTTGTCTTGCAAGACATCGATCATCTATCAAGTTAAAATTGATGAGAAATGTTTACTCATCTTGTAAAACACTCGAAGAACATGTTACTTTCAATCCCAGGTTTTGGTAACCTTATATGATTTGGGGTGTACAACATAATGATTTGATATTTGTATATATCGTGACTATCTTCATGTGATGAAAATTCCAAGATCTACTCTCTTGACAACTTTCACATACACAATACAGTGTTGTTAATTACAGCCACCATGCTGTACATGACACCCCCATGACTTAATTGATTTCATAACTGGAAGTTTGTACCTTTTAACCCCCTTCACCCATTCCCCCCCACCCCTACTCCATGCCCCTGGTGACGTTCAATCTGTTTTATGTATCTGAGTTTGAGTTTTGTTTCTGTTTTGTTTTGTTTTCAGATTCTGTGTGTACATGAGATCATATGGTATTTGTCTTTCTCTGTATGACTTTTTTTTACCTACCATAATGCCTTCAAGGTCTGTCCATGCTGTCCTAAATGGCAAGAGTTCATTCTTTTTTGTGGTGGAGTAATGTGCCACTGTGTATATATCCCAGAACTTCTTTATTTATTCATCCATCAGTGTACACTTCGGTTATTTCCATGTCTTGGCTATTGTAAATAATGCAGCAGTGAACATGTGGGTGCAGATATCTTTTGGAGTTGGTGTTTTCATTGCTATCAGATAAAGAACCAGAAGTGGAGGCGCCTGGGTGGCTCGGTTGGTTGAGCATCCAACTTCAGCTCAGATTACCATCTTATGGTTTGTGGGTTCGAACCCCACATCATACTCTCTGGTGTCAGTGAGGAGCCAGCTTCAGATCCTCTATCCCACTCTCTCTCTCTGCCCCTCCCTTGCTCACACATTTTCTTATCAAAAATGTATAAACATTTATAAGAAAAAAAACCAGAAGTGGAATTGTGCTCCATTGTGCTTTTGACTTTTGCAGCATGGGGAGGAATTAGCTATTTAAATCAAGACCCGACAAAAGTTTGGGGGGAGGGTGTGGATTAACAGGCATCACATCCTTCTTTACACCTGAGCCAGAGATCCCCCTCCTAAGAAGTTACCCTGTGACTACACTCAGTGTTGGAGGCAGCAGTGCTGGCATAAGGAAAACATGGGAGCAACCAGAAAGAAAAGAAGGGCCAAAACATTCTGGAATGTAATGCAGCTATTAAGATGATAGACTAGAGGTATAGGTGTTGACGTAAGAAAGTCCACAGGATCAATAATTCTCTTTTAAGAGTCAAGAGTCATGATAGGGTATATTTTGTAATTGTTTTGTTTGTTTGCTTACTTATTTATTTTGCAATAGAGAGACAGAGTGCTAGCTGGGGAGGGGCAGAGAGAGAGGGAGACAGAAGTTCCTTATTGTCAGCAGGGACCCTGATGCGGGGCTCAAACTCGAGAACCATGAGATCATGACCTGAGCTAAAATCAAGAGTCAGATGCTTAACCAACTGAGCCACCCTGGTGCCCCTGGAATTATTTTTATTTTTTTTAAGTTTTTTTTTTTTTTAATGTTTTATTTATTTCTAGGAGAGAGAGAGAAAGAGAGACAGTGTGAGCAGGGGAGGGTCAGAGAGAGAGGGAGTCAAGACTGAAACAGGCTCCAGGCTCTGAGCTGGCAGTCAGCACAGAGCCCGATGCGGGGCTCGAACCCACGAACTGCGAGATCATGACCTAAGCGAAAGTCGGACGCTTAACCGACTAAGCCACCCAGGCGCCCCTGGAATTAGTTTTAAAAGGACACACCTACAATTCTATGTGTATACATATATGCTTTGCATGCTTGTATGTGCATTGAAAAGTCTTAGAGGCCTGTATATGAAGCTGATAAAACTGATTATCACCGGTGAGGACTGAGTTTCAGATGTGAGGATATTTGAATGGTCCTTGTACATCCTGTATTTTCCAAATTTCTGCTGTGAGCAGGTGTCGTTTTCTTACACATTTCTAAATCTCTAGTGATTCTTACTTTCTTAATCAAGTAGTTTTATATTATCCAAATATTTTATAATAAGCATATATCCTTTATAATTTGAAAATGATCTTTAAAGTGTTATAGCCTGTAATAATTAATGATGCACATCACACAAAATTAAGAAAAAACAGCTTTATTGAGATACATTTCACATATCATAAAATTCACCCATTTAAAATGTATAGTTCGGTGGTTTTTAACATTTTCAGAATTGTGCGGTCATCACAGAACTCTAGTTGAGAACATTTTCATCACCCCAAAAAGAAACCTCAAACTCATCAGGAATCCCTCCCCAACAGCTCCCACCCCACCTCAGTCCCGGGCAAACACTCATTTACTTACTGCCTCCATAGTTTTCCCTGTTCTGGACATTGCATTTAAATGGAACTGTACAACATAGGGTCTTTTGTGTCTGTCTTCTTTCACAGTGTTTTTATGGTTCATCCACATTGTAGCAGGTATCAGTACTTCATTCCTTTGTATGGCTGAGTAATATTCCATTTTGTTTATCCATCCAGCAGTCGATGGATATTTAGGTTGTTTTCACCATGGGGCTGTTATGAATAATGGTGCAATAAACATGCAGGTTGGGGATGGAATTGCCAGGTCATATGGTCACTCTAGTTCTGAAATTTTTAGGAATCACCAGATGCAGGGCTCAAACTCACAAACTGTGAGGTCATGACCTGAGTAGAAACCAAGAGTTGGACAGTTCACTGACTGAGCTGCCCAGGTGCCCCCACGTTAATCTCTTTCTAATACCAATGTGTTTTAAAAAAAATTCTATACACAGGGGCACCTGGGTGGCTCAGTCGTCTAAGCATCTAACTCTTGGTTCTGGGTCAGGTCGTGATCTCACAGTTTGTGAATTCAAGTCCTGCATCGGGCTCCACACTGACAACACAGAGCTTGCCTGGGATTCTCTCTCTCTCTCTCTCTCTCTCTGTCCCTCCTCTGCTCTCTTTATCTCTCAAAATAAAAATATTTTAAGAATTAAAAAAAATTTATAGAAACAATACATTTTTATTTTTAGATACATTTTTATTTTTAAAAACTCAGAACGAATCATAACTTCACAGAGCTAAACAGGAAAGTTCACCCTTCACCATCTTGTTCATCTCGCTTCCCTCCTTGAATATAAACACGATTTTGTTCACATCCATCTGTTAACTGTCTGCATTTTTTTCATATTTATATACAGATAAATATGGCTCTCCAATTTTTACATAAATGCGTATATTATGATTTTCCCTTTTCACTATCCTGAGTCTTGGAGATTACTAAATATATAATTATTAAGTGACCTACATTCTTTTTGTTAAATGTCCCTTTACCTCTCTCTCAAAACATAGAACCTAGATTTGCTCAGGGTAACTGCCTGACTTACTTTACACCCCAGCAGGTCGACGGAAAGCCTGAACCCCCTTTTTATGTCCCCCGCTCTCTTTGGCTTCGGTACAATTTTCTTAAAGTTTAATGTCGATCGTAGAGTCAAACCTATTGAGTGCAAACCATGACTCTGCCATTTGCAAGTTCAGTGGCCCTGAACGTGGGTCTCAGTATCCTCATTTGTAAAATGGGAATAAAAATGACACTTACCTCCGAGGCTGCTGTGAGGATTAAATGAGATAATAAAAGCAGAGTGTTACACAGTGCCTGACATTCATGCTATTAGCCCTATATATGCCGTCTAGAAACACGGCCAGCAGAAAAGCCCATTTCTTTAATGTAATTCTCTGCAGTTAGGCTGTCTGGCCACTAAATCAGTTCCATGTGTGACCATCAGGAGCTCCGAGCCCAGGGACTTAAGATCTCAGCCTTGGGGAGTTGGGTAGGGCCACACCCATAAGCCTCTCTCTTTTGAGTGAAATGAAATTGCAAAATGAATGGTAATCACAATAGTAGATCATTATGCATTGTACCCAAGCTGGGCCATCACGAAGGATATTGATATAGCCACAAAAATGAGTCTAGGTCCAGAGGCCAAGCTCCTGAAAGAGCCAGGCTGGGGAGAGTGCGAATTGCGATCACAATTGAAAACATCACTGCCTGCATTAGGATCCTGCAAGTTCCGACGTGTGGTAGCCATTGTTGATTCAGACCAAAGAAGGCGGCTGATCTGTGAGCTTTTGCTGAGGGGGAAACATATGCACAGTTGCTTCTCTGTTGACACTTCTCATCTCTGGGAGTAACTGGAACCCACTTTATTTTGGGCAGTTTCATATATGAACGGTGATCGTTAGGCCTCGTAAAAGCAATCAATAAATACTTGTTGAATTGTTTAGAACCAACTGGGCTTTTATTGACTCTTCAGTTTCCACAGTAAGTGCTAGGCCCTTTGTAAACACTCCTTTCATATACTGAAGAGTCTGGAACATTTAATGAACCATTAGTTTGAAACTGGAAATGCCAACGTGGAAAGTTATGGATTTGCTGGTCGTTCATGGGCAAGACTTGCTTGACAAATCTTGGCCATGATTGTGGGGCTTGCCTGAAGAATAGAAGAAGCTGCATTCAGCTCTCATCGAGCCTTCTCCTCCTCTTCCATGGGTGTTCTGAATGCTGGATCTTTGACATCTCTGGGAAGAAGAACCTTCTAGCAACCAGGATACTGGGCTTCTCCTGGCTCCTATTTTCTCAGGGAAGATTGTTTAGCCTGTCAGCACAACCCCTGAGGATCCCACGAGGAGCGACAAGTTCACACGGTTTCTAGACTCTTTCATCCCTCTTTCGAACCAGACTTCTATTTTATTTGTCATCGCCTGAATTAAAATTTGCCCTAATTGACTTTGCTGGTTATCATACATTAAAAATCAAAGCCATGTTCCTGCTGCTTATACAAGGCAAGAGGAGAGAGGAAACTCCATGGTAAGATCACGCTCCAACTGTTACATTTGTTTGTTTGCTGTAAGATAATCAGGCTGTCAATCGCACAGGATAGTGAAGGCACGTGTCTAAAGATGTGAAAAGGCATGGAGTTGGGTCACATAAAAGCCCGTGTGCTCCTAAGGCAGCCTATAGAAAGAGAAGGCAACCCTCTGTCGGCCAGGCTAGGGTACAGAAACAACCACCCACAAGATCTCAGCAAAAGGTGATTTCACACCAATGCTACAATCAATGTCATGTCAGCGGGGAGGTTCTGCTCTGATCACTCAGAGACCCATCTACCACGATCAGCGCAGCAGTGGAAAGAGAACACAGAGCACGAGAGAGGTACCGGCTCTAAAGTTTTCCTGCCCAGAAGTCACTTCCGCTCACATTTCATTGGCCAAAGCAAGTCACGTGACCATGCTAACTGCAGAAAAGTCAAGGAAACATAGTCTTTCCTTGTCTCAGGAAGAAAGACAGCCAGAAATATTTGTTGAATGACAGAAAGGACTCTCACAGACCCCAATTTTACAGGGCATGGCACAACAGAGTCTGCAATGACTTCGTGTGAGTGAAACCTGGATCCAGAAGGAGAGCTAAATGTAGAGCACAGCCTCCCTAGCTCCACGCCATGTAACTTCCTTTTACATGGGTTCCCCGCTCCCTCCTCTTTCCTGTCCTCTCACCTCTTTATTCTCTCACTGCATCTACACCGCGTGTGCAGAGCGCTTTTCAGCTTGCTGGTCTACCCAGCCATGGGCCGAGGTGCAGACCCGAGACAAGGATATATCTCATGCCAGCCTGAAGTGTCTCCTCCTTCGGAATGAATGGTGTGGACACCCCAAGGCTCTCCATCTCCTCTGACCTCTTGAAGGTTAATACCACAGACTTCAAAATACATACCTGTATTTTGAGAGAGAATGTGTGCATATGCACATCCTGGTGCGTGTGTGGGGAAGAGCGAATCTCAAGTAGGCTCCACAACCCATGTGGACCCCATTGCAGGGCGTGATCTCACAACTGTGAGATCATGACCTGAGCTGAAATCGACAGTCAGACGCTTAACTGACTGAGCCACCCGGGCGCCCTGCAACTTGACTTTTTTAAAGGACAGAAGACTTGAACAGAAGCGTCACAAAATATGTGGGAACTTATGAATGCCCATAAACACACATCATTAGTCATCAGGAAAAGCTAAATTAAAACAAAGATTAAGGAGCTACACTATACACCCCCGCCCCCCCACCAGCCCCGAATGGCTAAAACTGAAAAGACTGACAACATTAAATGTTGATGAGGATGTGAAGCTATTGGAACTCTCACGTTTTTGACAGGAGTATAAAATGGCACTATCACTTTGGGGAAAGTGAGGCAGTTTCTTATACAATTGAACATAAGGCAAGCTGATAACCCAGCATTTCAAGTGCTAGGTATGTATTTCCCCAAGAGAAATACAAGCATGTGTCCATCAAAAGTCTTATGCAAGAATGTTTGCAGCCACTTAATTCAGAATTGTAAAAATTCTGGAAATAGCCTGGGTGTTTGGAAGTGAGAGAATGGATGAGCAAATTGAGGTATGGTCTTATCATGAAATTCAACAGTAAAAGGGAAAAAACTATACATGCATGCATCTCAAAGACATTAGGCTGAGTGAAAAAAAGCTTAAGGCGTATACTGTATGAGTTCATGTTTCAGAAAGTTCTAGAACAGGCTAAATGAACTCACAGTGGGGAAAAAAAATAGAAGCATTACCTGCTTCTGGGCTGTGGAGGCCACAGTTGACTGAAAGAGGCACAGGGGAACTTTAACAGGAGACGGTAATGTGCAATTTCTGGATAAGGGATGTGTGTAACGCAGGTATATGATTTGTCAAAACTTAAACGCTGGCATGCTTAACATGTGTGCATTTTATAGATGAAAAGTTTATCTTAGAGAAAGCTGTAAACAGATATTAAACCCTCGTGAATGTAACGCAGGCTGATGGGTGTAGGGTAAAATGTAGTGATATCTGCAACTTACTTTGAAATGCACACACATAAAAACAAATAAAATGGGGGCACCTGGGTGGCTCAGTCAGTTAATCTTCTGACTTTGGCTCAGGTCATGATCTCACAGTTCATGGGTTCAGGCCCTGCATCGAGCTCTCTGCTGTCAGCGCAGAACCTGCTTCAGATCCTCTGTCCCACCCCCCCCCTGCCCCTCCCCTGCTTGTGTGCGCTCTCTCTCTCTCAAAAATAAATAAATAAGCTTAAAAAAAAAAGAAAAATAAATGGATTGACGAGTGGATAGTGGAACGATACATAATAAATAATGAATTATTAATTGCATAATCTAGGTGGTGGGTATACGGCTGTGTGCATATAATTCCTTAATCCCTTTGTACGGAAGCAAAAATCTCGATCGGTTCTGGAACCCAATCCTGCCGATTCAAGGCATGGCAGCTTCAGTTATGTGCCGTGCGACCCTGGTCAAGTTTCTTACCACATGTAGTCCTGGGTTTTCTCCATACTCCCAACCTCTGGCATGGGGGTGATCACTAAAGGAGATGACATTTGCAAAGTCCCTCATCCCCGTCCCAATGTAAATATGAGGACATCTGAGCTACTGTTATCTTAATTATCATTCCCTTGTTTGTCCTTTGTCTAATTTTCTGGGGACTCCAACGCTTAAGAACAACACTGTCCCTGTCATTGTCAAGTTCCAAGCCCACAGGATGAACAGAGAACCTCTGCTGGCTTAGCCTGATGCCCAGCACACAGGAGGAATTCGGGAAGTCTGGGCAGGCCCAGAATTGATGGGGCTGCCTTGGTCATAACCTCATGACAAACAGGGCAAGATGGAACCCAAAGCTGACTCTCCCCACGAGAGAGCATTTCCCAGGTGCGAGGGCTCTGGATCTTTCAGGGAGAGGAACACGCAAGGCACATTCTTTCATCTTCTTTCCTCGTCGGAGAAGCTAACACCCCATTCTTTAGATTTCTGATGAGAGTAGTGGTCCTCACCCACCCTGGCGACACCTGGCAATGTCAGAAGACATTCGTGGTTGTCATAACTTAGGGGAGCTGGCTTGCTACTGCAACTGCTAGTGGCCAAGGAGCCTGCTAAGTATCCTTCAAGGCACAGAACTGCTCCCCATCCCGAAAACAAAAAATGATCCTGCCCCAAGTGTCAATAGTACCGAGGTTGAAAGACATCGAGAAGGCAAACGGAGGAAAGTAGCCTAGTCAACATCACTCATCTGAGGGTCATTTCCAGAGCGCCACACAGCAGACCCTGAGCTCACCTGGAAAGGGAGAAACACAGACCCCAGCTCCATGGCAGCCGGGATCATGATGAGGGCTGCTATGGGGTATCCCCCCCGCCCACCAAGTCTCCTACTTCCCCATTTGCATCCTCAAAACACAATTCTCCTTTAGAGCTCAGAGCTCTGTCCCTCTTTACTTCCTTCAAAGCTGAAATGAGGATTCCCAAGAATGTCACATTAATTCCCGTAACGGATTTATTTAATATACCCATTACCCTGTGGCCCCCAGGGAGATAGAGGCCAGGGGCCGCCTAGGACAGTGCATAAGGCTGTAAAAAACCACAACTATGTTAAATGCAATCGAATGGCTAAAATCTGTCTCTGACCCACAGCAGAGGAAGTGTGTCATAACACTTCTGTCACAACATCTGATTTAAAAGGGGGCCTCCAGCAATGGAAAGTGTGACCCCGGCCAGCCCTTCACACTGAAGCTTCTCTTGAGCTGTGTTTGGAGGGCCTCCAAAACCTCTCTGGCCCAAATCTCTGCCCTCAACCAAAGCCACGGTGCCTAGAATTCCCCCATCAGATTCTTTCTTTGGGGTTAAGCATTATTCTCTCTACTTGGCTCTCTTTGAAAGTATAAACACCCTCAAAAAAATAGTCACTCAACACATTCCTGAGGACGTGTGCAGTAGTGGTAAAACACAGAGGCACAGGTCCCTCAGTGGCTGAGCGATCTTGAATTCATGACCGAAACTCTCTGTGCCTTGGTTTTCTCATCTGTAAAATGGGGATGGCAATGGTACCAACTCTCGGGACCGCTGTGAGCACGGGGCTCAAAGACGGCTAATAAAGCGCTAAGTGCGATACTACTCATGGGTGGAGGTGGGTCCAAAGGTGAATGAGTCTTTGTTACAATCTTCTAGGGACCCTGAGATTCGCTTGCAAACAGCTCCTACACAAGTAGAGAGTTGCTGCTGATCTGAGACGTGTACACACCGGGGAGAGACTACAGGCTCAGGGGGGTGGTGTGACGCCAAGCCGACTGGGGTCGGAGGAAAGGGCATCTGAGCTGGGCCTTGGAGGATCCGTGTGTGGTGTGGAGGAGGCACACGGGTGAAAGGTCTGCTGGGTCCTGGGTGCCATGTGAGCCCAGGCCAGAGTTGTCACATTCAGTGTGAAGGGGGGTGTCACCGCACAAGGACACCAGCAGAGGGTAAGTCAGGGCTGGAACCCAGCCCCACTTAGCTCACAAGACTTGTCTTTTTGGGCCTGTAGCTAATGGGGCCCTTTCTACTCCGGCAGGCAGAACTTGGACCTCAACTGAGAATGGATTGGGGTGGGGGAGGCCTGATGGGCCCCGGAGTTCGACAATCATGGGAACAAACCCCTGCATGGCGGCTTGCTAGCTGTGTGACTTTGAGAAATTCATTGGACCTCTCTGGGCTTCAACTTCCTCTTTGCCAAATGGGAGATAAATTCTCCTGGCTCGTGTGATATCTGGGGACTGAATGAGATCATATTTGCAGAAATCTACATATGGTACAGGTGCAAACCCCACAGAAGTTAGCTTTTATATTTAAAGACACAACGAAACTGCCATGCGTCGATCAGATACGTTATACATCATTGGTAAGTTAATCGGACAAGTGGCCCAAAGAAACTCGGGAAGGAGCTGGTGCCCAGTGGAGAGGGGCACGGTGGGGAGACAGCAGTGCCCAGGATGCAGATGTATCTGGCCTCCGGAGTGTGCAGAAGCCCACTATGCCCCTGTCACTAAGCGCCGTGGTCTCCCAGGAGGCTAACACAAGCCCTCACTAGTCTTGGAATAGTGTGTCTGCTCAAGGTCAGGGTGCAGGTGCGGCCCTGGCCGCCTCGTTCTCCACTGCGTTCTCAGGGCTCAGCGAGGGTCCAGCAGTAGCAAAGTGCCTCATGTGTTTTTGTGAACGAGGAAAAGATGAGGAAGATGAACTTGGCATAAGAATCCCCAATACCAGTGTCCGACTTTGGCTCAGGTCGCGATCTCCCATTCGTGGGTTCGAGCCCCACATCAGGCTCTGTGCTGACAGCCAGCTCAGAGCCTGGAGCCTGTTTCAGATTCTCTGTCTCCCTCTCTCTCTGACCCTCCCCTGCTCACGCTGTCTCTCCTTCTCTCTCAGAAATAAATAAAACATTTAAAAAAATTAAAAAAAAAAACAAATTTTCCCATTCACACACACACAGAGACACGCACACACTCACAGATACAGGCTCGTGTCCTCCCCCCCCACAGACACACGCGCTCACACTCTCATGCCACACGTATGCATACATTCACTGACACAACACACCTCTCCTCTAGGCACACGCAAATCTACAGAAATTCGTGAGAACACGCTTGTATATCTATGACTATGAAATCTCTCCATCTGCATACACAGAGATGCACACCCATATTCACTGCTATACACACGTCTTCACCTTCACACACGTTCACGTATATACATGGATTCCTCCACATTCACAAACAAGACGCACACCTCCAGATGTACACACTTGTCTCCCACATTCACACATGCACGCCTACGGGTATATATGCATTTTCACGCACACGCACAGATAGACTCACATTCCCCCACATCCAAGCAACCGTGCACCTTCACGGTTATGCATACAAACATTCTCCCACTCACACACACACACACACACACACACCCCCGCTGTGTCCTGAGCCACTGCACGAATTCAAAGCCCTTAGCATCTCCCAGCCTTGTGGGGAGCACCTCAGAGCTTTCTCCAGCTGCATCTCATGGAGCGAGTCGCACCCAATCACACTGCAGACACAGCAGCTGCGTTCTCCTGCCCTGCTCCAGAAGAGGTTCCCCTCCCCCAAGGGCCATAGGAGAAGACCAGAACGTTCTGGGTGTGGAGCTGCTGCAATGGATTTCCCTACCCCCTTGACAAGCTTTTGATCAATGGCATTTGCTCAAAATGTCAACTCCTCCGATATTCTACCTCCGTGCGCACTGACACCCACGTCCCCACCTCTCGAGGGAGAGCATAGCACGCCCACCTCTCTCTCCACTCACCGCAAGACTCCAAACTCCAGACGAGAAACCACCTTTTTGCACTCAATTATAACAAGCTGCCTTAACCATAAATTAAGTTATAATGCCTTTGCCCACCAGATGAGCTGGCAAGGCACCTCTTGCCCTTGTCATAAATTAACTCCTTGATCAAATTTTAAATGAATTATAAAAGTTGAAAATTAAATCTGGCTAAATGAGGGGCTTCCCCTGCTACTTTAATGAAGCAGGAGCCACCGGTGGCATACAGCAGGGCTGTGACGACTTCCAACCCAAACTTCAGCTACAGACTCCCTCCAGCCGCTAATCGGAGGAGGCGTTTGGAGCTTTCAACCTGACCATGGCTTACTTCTCTCCATGTGACGGGCATGTGTATTTTTAACTATTGATTTTTTAAAATTTCTTTAATGTTTGTTTTTGAGAGAGAGAGAGAGAGAGAGAGAGACAGCACGGGGGGGGAGGGGCAGAGAGAGAGGGAGATGGAATCCGAAGCAGGCTCCAGGCTCTGAGCTGTCAGCACAGAACCCAACGCAGGGCTTGAACTCACAAGCCGTGAGATCACAACCCAAGCCAAAGTCAGACGCTCAACCAACTGCACCACTCAGGCGCCCTGTTCCTTGATTACTGATTTTTAACTCTTTATTATGGAAAAATAGAGAAAATGGGAAGATGAACCTCCACACCCTGTCACTCAGCTTCAAAATGAAAAATGTTTTTAGAACCCAACCCATACGTCCTATACCTGACAATCGATGATGCCGATGTACCCCATACCTGATAGTGGATGATGCCAATGTGTCCCATCCATGATCATCCATGATGCCTACTTGCTAGTTTTTTCTGCGGTTTCCCCTCATCTCTGAATTTATTGTCTCAGGGGAAGAAAAAGTTCGAGAACACTGATCGATGTCATGCCTCAAAGTAGACTCTTTTGAGTCTAGAAACAATGACCATTGTTGGGGGGAAAGGAGACATTCAGAATATCTCAAGAGCTGGCCTAGAGGCATGAACATAAAGCTTTATATACACATAGCTTAGAGAGAATGGGGTTCATGATGTCACAGAGGTTCCCATCTGACAGGAAGCATGAATGTTTTTCAGGTGCTTAGGACTGACACAGCAGGGAATGACATCATACCCAACTGGAACAGCATGGTCCGAGGGCATTGTCAAGTTAGAGAAGTGTGAGGTAGAGCTCTTGCTAGCCTTTAGCCAGCACAAGGCATGTTGGTTACCCTAAAATTCCCACATGACATAGTGAAAGGATAGAGAAATCATGGGAAACAGTGAGCATGGAGAGGGTTAAGGTGAGGCATCCACAGAGGGTGGCATAATTAGAGGCCATGGCAGAGGCCTGGGCCTCAACAGTGGGTTCAAACCCAATGTTCCAAAGACCAGAAGGAATGGGTCACACCTCTAGATGCCAATATAAGGTGCTAGGTTCCCATGCAATGGGCTGTCAGACTCCTCAGTGAGGCCCCAGAGAAGAATCTAAGGATTGTTACCCCCTTCTCTTCATTGCCATGGAGTCATGTAAGCTTCCATACCCAGGCGCCATATTGGAAATGACTAGGGAGACATTGTTGGAATGTGAAGAAACAGCTCTGTCAGGAACTTTGAATACATTTCCCATTTACTCAGCAGAGACTATCTTAAACCTGAGGACACTGCATCAATGAGAATGGGACCCTCAGGAGAGATGAGGTCAGTTACGGAAAATATATAAAGTGACATTTCTCACCATGTCTGAGTTTCAATGTGTAGACTTTAATGTTGCTGCTTAAGGTCACAGAATAGCATAGGATTCTTGCAGTGTGCTGATCTTAAACAAAGCTCAACGTGCTTATTTTCTAGTTTTCCCTGGACCTGGAGTAATAATGGTGATTTCACAGAGAGGTCTATGGTGTCCCGGGCAGAGACGGCTAGATGATTGCTCTTGTTATGTTTCAATGGGTGCAAGACCCATATGCGATGGGCATCACTGGTCTTAAAACAGCTGAGTTAAAGTCCGGAGGGTTTGGTTCCTGTTATGGGGACCCCAGGGCCACAGGGGAGGAGAATTGCTGAGATTTTCCCAAAAGCGTCTTTCCTGCTTGCTCTCTTCCTTCCCTCCCTGTTCTGCATTAGGCATGTTGACACAAAGAAAGATAGTGTCTGGGTCAAGAGCAAGAGACATCTCTCAAAGCAAAAGCAAGAAGATGCTGGCAGACAGGCCATTTTCAATTTGCTTACTTCTCACGTAAATCGATTTGAATCAGAAGCAGAGAGGGGGCCAACTATTGAACCCCAAACCCAGAAGCCCCTGTTTTCAAGGGGGAAGGTATTAAGATTCCCAGTAGTTGCTTCCCCTTCACACTTCAAGGAGCTCATCACCACTCAGAGGGAAGGAACCAAGTACTCCAGGCCACCAATCCGAGGTGCGCAGGAGATGGACTCTGGGGAACTGTAACACTGAACGAGGCCTGTCTCCGAGACCAGCAGCTCTAATTAACCAGAGCTGGCTCACCGAGGTGCCAGGGATGACTGGCCACTCAGCCCAAAGAGACAGAGAGTGGCAGTAGGGTTATTGAAATGTGTGCAAAGCCCCCTTCAATCAGGCTTTCTAGATAATTAGGAAGCAGAAGGACAATTCATTAGTGGCCTGAGTCGTTGTGACATCAGCCTCGCCTGCATTAGCAGGGGCTTCCGCCTCTACTTGTATCTGCTCTTTCATTTCCGGACAAATAGTATGTAGTGTTTTTCAGACTTGTTGACTGTGGCCCACATGGTAAGAGATACATTTTACACGGCAGCTTCGCATGCGTGTGCATACACACACGCTGGAACAAAATTATGCAGTTACACTGACCTTCCTGTGTGCAATGCACTCTGCTACTTCCTTTCCTATAATATTCTATTCCATATGTTTTTAATGCCAGTCATGGGTCCACTAAATTGAATTTGCCACCCACGAATGGGCCGCAACTGAAAAATACTGATCTATAAGTATACCTGTTTGTCTTGATATTTCATTTCCACCCAGAGAATTGCCAGGTAGGCAATTTGTTTGGGGTTTTACACTCCGATTATTTCGAGCTTCTTATATCTGAGATCCAAGATATGGGATCTTGGGACTACTGGGATTGAGTTATGGTTATTATTACTTTGAGTATTATTGCAGTTATAAATAGTCCCATGATTTCTGGTTTAAAAAGGCAGTGGGGATACAAATACAATTTCTAGTCAACTAAATGGAATGGCTGGAATTTCTAAAGAGCAAGTTCCTTTTCTGGGTTCATCAAGGAGCTCTGTCTTTCTGGAAACAGGGTCCTTCCAAAAAGACTGACATATCCTCGTAAAGTTAGGTCAGAGCTACAGGTCAAGACACCTGGGTCCTTGACTGACTGGTGGTGTGTGATCTTGAGCAAGTCCATATCCACTGTGGTGGGTACCAGAGGCTGCCTAATTCAGTGCTCGTTCCTTACCTCCTCTACTCTGTTACCTCCCATTATGCAGCTGGAGTGCTGATTCTTCCCTCCTTCCCCAGTGTCCTTTGCAAGCCGGAAGTGGCCACGTGACACTGCTCTGACCAATAAAGTGTAAGCAGAAGTCTAATGAGAACAGGATGGTGCAGGGTGGGTTGGGGGAGGGGGAGCCTTTGGTTACCTGATAGAAGGTGCAAGGGTGACCGGCTCCAAGCTTTCTCTCCATTCTTCCTGCTTTGAGTGGACGTGATTTGGGGACCTGCAAAAATCTGCTAACAACTATGTGATGACAAGCAGAAAGATAAAAGCCAGCCCATCAGGGATCACAGAAAAGAGAAATAGGGCCAAGGTCTCGGGTGACTTCACTGAACACAAAAACAGCAGCAAACTACCCGTCTCTGGATTTCTGGTTATTTGAGAAAAAGAAATATTGGTTTAGTTATAGCCCGAGTGTGTGGATTTCTGTTTCTGGAGCCTTCCTTGTTAATACAACCTGTCTGAGCAATGTCAAATAAGGACACACATAAGAAATATCTCCAGCCTTACTGTCCTCATGAAGATATGCTGAGGGTCAAAAACAGGATTTCTCTGGGGCCCCTGGGTGGCTCAGTCTGCTAGGCATCCAACTTTGGCTCAGGTCACGATCTCACAGTTTGTGAGTTCGAGCCCCTCGTTGGGCTCTGTGCTGACAGCTCGTAGCCTGGAGCCTGCTTAGGATTCTGCGTCTCACTCTCTCTCCACTTCTCCCACTTGCACTTTGTCTCTTTCTCTCTCAAAAATAAATAAAGATTAAAATTAAAAATGAAAACAGGATTTCTCACTGATCAAAAGTAATGATGGATATGCCTGTACATTAAAGGTTAAAATTCCCATGAGCGTGGAAAACATCATTGTCAGCATATGGGATTTCATCAGAGATTGTTTTCCGTTGTTAAGACTCCAGGTTTGTTTTATTTATTTATTTTTTTGAGTACGTTTTACACTCAGATTAGCCTTTCCTTGCTAAGTGAAGAAAAAACAACAAAGTTTCTTGGGATCAGAAGAAAAATCTGGCAGTATATCCAACAGGGTCCATTTCGCAGAGGAATAGGAGTAAGTGGCTAAGGTGGCCAATAGGGATTTTCTAGGACATTTTGCACACTGATAAAAACATGACATTGAAGCAAGGGCATCCTTGCTTGTTCCTGAGGTTCCACAGTAAGAGCATGGCAAATCTATGTCTTTCAGCAATGTCCCATTTCTCCACGGCAGGGGATGTTAATGCCAGCAGCACTATTTGCAAGTTACTCATTCAAGGAGTTGCCTGAGACATTGGATCTTTGCCTCGGGTAACGATTCTCTGTGTTTTGAAAGCCAAAATCTGGGGGTGCTGGGTGGCATTCAACTTTGGCTCAGGTCATGATCTCGTGGTCCATGAGTTCCAACCCCGCGTCAGGGTCTGTGCTGACAGCTCAGAGCCTGGAGCCTGCTTTGGATTCTGTGTCTCCCTCTCTCTCTGACCCTCTCATGCCCGGGCTCTGTCTCGCTCCCTCTCAAAAAAATAAATAAACATCTAAAAAAAGAAAACAAATATCTGTGTCTTCTGAGTCTTCCCCACACTTTGACCTCTCCCATTCCCCCCCCACCCCCACCCCCCAGGCTCCATGTCTCACTCCATGTGGTTTGGGAGGAGCTTTTCCGTTCTAAGCGCCAGGGTGAGATGAAACCCAGGTATGAGCCAATTGGCACACCCCATCCTCTGACCATTTGGTTCAGAGATAGGCCTCCGACCCAACCTGAACCAATTAGAGATGGGCTCTGACTGCTGGGAGAAGACCCGGCGGGGATGGAGAAACAGGAAGCCAGGGGAGCCGGAAGCCATTTGCACAAATTAAGGAGTTACTGGGCCTGAAGAGAGAGCCAGGAAAGACAGAAGAGAGAGACCAGATCCTGTGAACATCATCTGATGAGAGGTTTGGCCTGGATCTAGGGTCCCCCAGGACTTCTTGGCTGCGTGAGCCAGTAAGAAGATTTCCCATTTCTGCTTAAGGTAGTTCCGATGGGGGCTTTCTCTTTCACAGGTAAAGCCAAGAGCAGCCAATAACGCCACGACAATTTCGCGGAAGGTGATCCTTCTTATGGAACAGCCCCCGAGGCAGGCAGGGAGGGGCTGATGCATTGGGGCAATATATTTTACTTTCTACTACGAAACCTCGCGGCAAGCTTAAAATCTCCAAGAGGAAGAGGAAGAAGAAGGAGGAGATGGTAACAAGGAAGAGAAGAGGAAGTTCAAAGCATAAAGAGGAAGCACAAAGAAACTCAGTAGTCTGTGTGTCTTTGCGTCCCTCCCCTCCCTGCAGAGTCTATAAGAGATATATGGGAGACTTGACCCTAAAAAGCCACACTCTGGAGTCAGACATGAATAAAGGTGTTTGGGGGGGACGTAGAAGCTCATAAACAGGCTCTGGCTGAGTCTGGTTGGTGGCTGCTGGCCCAGAGCCCCGGCAGGAACCGCGAAAGCCTCTGGAACTCCAGAAATATGGGCTCTGTCTCATTCCCTCTCGCTCTCAAAGAGGAGCCCCTGAGCCACGCAGCACTGTCTGATGGCCCGTGTCGAACTTGCTGGCCGACGCGGCAGGTGGTGCACCTGCCGTACTTCTGCCACCATGACAATTCAGGAAACCTCAGTCACGTAAGGTCCACTAGTTCTGCCTGGGTCAGAACAGGCAGGCTTCTCCCTTCTCAGAACCCCTAGAGGAGTGTGAGTGCGCTCAGCGACGTGGCTGTGTCAGGGCAGCCTCTGGGAGACCACCGTTCTGGCCCGTTCTCAGATACACTGCCTCTTTCTGAAGTTTTCCATTTGGTCTTCACTGATTCCCTGATTCTACTTTGTCCTGTGGCTCCTGGCTGGGTGTGTCCTCTTTAAGATGCCGGAGGTTTTGGGGGGAGCCTGGGGAGCTCAGTCATTTAAGTGTCTGACTCTTAATTTCGGCTCAAGTCATGATCTCACGGTTCATGGGATTCTCTCTCTCTCTCTCTCCCTACCCCTATCACACTTGTGCTCTGTCTCTTTCAAAATAAATGAAAACGGGAAAAAATTAAATGTTTCCAATATCAAAAATCTTAATTTAAAAGAAGAAAAAAAGAGAAGGCACCCGGGTGGCTCATTCAGTTGAGCGTCTGACTTTGGCTCAGCATATGATCTCACAGTTGGTGTGTTGGGGCCCCGTGTCGGGCTCTGTGCCGACAGCCCGGAGCCTGCTTCAGATTCTGTGTCTCCCTCTCTCTCTGCCCCTCCCCCACTCACCCTCTGTCTCTATCTCAAGAATAAATAAACATTAAAAAAACCTTTCTTTTTAAAGAAAAGGGAAAAAAAAGAAAGAAAGAAAGACTCGAGTTCCAGCCTTGATCCTGAGATCTTGTACAAACAGACTAACCTTTTAGAGTTCCTGTCTCTTTATCGGAGAAAAGGGGCAAATAATCCGTTCCCTGAGATACTGTAAGAACCTGAGTCCGGCGGTTAGAACCATACACTAGCTGGCGTCATTGGAGTTACAGGCACGGTTAGGATTCTAGCCAAAGTTCTGGATTCACTTATTTGCCAAACTCACTGCAGGGCGGAGCTCAGAAGGGCCGGCCCAGGGTCTTTCCTCGGGACCCCCTTCCGGAAGGCAGCCTGAGCAAAATCAACTGTGGGTTACACCAGTTTGAAATATGCAAAAGTTGTTTCCAAATAGTCACCCCGGATGAGAGGGGGTGACTTTTTTGCACCCACCCCGCGCTCACACTTCACGTGTAGCAGCGCTCAATTGCACTTAGCGAAGACACACTGGTGATGGGTTACAAGCTACCAGAGGGGACCACAGTGCCTCCGTGGGCCAAGGGATGGGCCATGAAGGCATTTGAGTAGGTCTTGGGACCCGCGGTGTGTGACATGCTCATTCCCTTCTCCAACGTAATATCGGGCCACTGATGCCAAAACAACCCCGTCAAGAGCGCTGCTTCATAAATAATTGGTCAGATACGAGTTTGACTTAATCAAGAAAGGCTATGTAAAAGCAGATTAATGACATTTTGATGAACTTTTCAACTCAATTTGAAAAGCCATGGTACGTTGAGCACAGTTTCCAATTACCCTCCAGGAAAAACTCTAGGGAAAGTTGAGACCTCCCTGAAGAACAGAATGTGCTCGTAGAGAGATGGCGATCTAAACCACAGTCATCTCCTGAGATGGTTTCTACATCGATGGTCAAGGGGGAAAAAAAAAAGAAAACTGAACCAAACAAATGAAATGAGTTATCTTTCTTCAAGGAAACGATCCGATATGATGCAAATTGAAGATGTACGTTAGCACCATTTGATTTGTGATTGTAATTGAATGTGACCAAATCAGGATAAGAGACCGGGGTAAATCCTTCCACCAGATGTGCCTCAGTTTCCCCTCTTTCAATGGCACCAAGGGTAGACCTGTTGCCTTCAAGGTCTCTCCCCTGATGTGGTAACAGGCTCTGTGGGAGGATTCAGCTGACTAGCCTCCCCTGGGAAAATCCGAAAGTTCCCCAATGGCGGAGACCTTGGTCTATTTCATTCATTGCTAAGAAGTCAAGTAGAGGAGGGATAGGACCTGAATTAAATGTTCAAATGGTCTGTTTAAGTGGTAAATAAGTGCGATCTTCGGTTTCTAGAAAAACAATAAAGGTATAATCGGGTTCGTTGTATTTCCTTTCTCGTTGTGGCCCTAGATGAAAATGATCAACAGAGGTTTCCATTGTGTCTGTGGGTCCTGGTGACTCCTGTGCTAAGAACCCTTCGCCATTCTCATCTGTCCAAAGTCACGTGCAGCGCAAAGACAGCCCTAGGCTTCAGCATTTGGATAGTGATATCAACAACGGCGTGGCCCGTATCCTTGCTGCGGCTCGGTGCCAGACCTTGTGTTATGTACAGCCTTCTACAGAATCATCTAGAGCTGCTATCTCCATGGCCCATAGCCTCGAATGAACTTTGGTGGTCGTAAGTAGGACCCTAGGAGGGACATGCTTATGATTTTTACTCTGATGGATTTTCTGAAGTATATTTCCCTTTCATAAATTATTATTACTCTTTCAGTGTTAATTTATTTGAGAGAGAGCACCCGAGTGGGGAAGAGGGCAGAGAGAAAAGGAGACACAGAATCCGAAGCAGGCTCCAGGCTCCGAGCTGTCTGCCCAGAGCCAGACGTGATGTTCGAACCCACGAGCCGTGAGATCATGACCTGAGCCGAAGTCAGACGCTTGACCGACTGAGCCACCCAGGCACCCCTCACAAAATTATTGTAAAGAAAAGTTTCATTAGACATTTGCTGGAAAATATCTCCCTGAAATATAGATTTTTCTGCCTCCAAGCCTTTGGGCCTAGAAACCCATCTTTCTCCTACATACTGTCCCATATGCTTTATCTGTTAAAGCAGAAGTACAAAAAACAAAAAGGCAGATGTCTGTTGGGACCAGGCCAGGGCCCATGTGAGTGAAGCAAGCTGGGTGGGTGTAAGACAGGACCCAAATCCTTACCTGAGACTCCCAGATGCGAAAGCCTCTGGACACGGTGTGTTTGCCATAAATCCTCTGAGGTGGATTCCATTCTGACCTCCTCTGCTTGGGCAGCAGCTAACTCTGACCGGAACAGAGGTGAAGCTGCTTAAAGCCTTTACTTATCCCACTTAGTGTGAGGGTTCATATATTTTACTACAGAAATATGAGTTGATTGATTATGGGGGGTGCTGCCTAGACAGCATGAGGGTTGTAAGGTAATAGAATGCAGACACCACATCACCTCTCCAAAATCTCAGAAAGTGTGAATTTGGATATGCATCTTACTCCTAAAGTTTGGGATGCAGAATGGTGCCCTGTAGGACGCACTAGGGACTTTGGAAAAGTGAACTCTGGTGCCTCGAGCAGAGGAAGCACCCACTAGCCGACTGTTGCTGTTTGGGAATGGCCAGCTCAGTGTTGCCAAAGCTTTCAGTTTTTCACAAGAAGCTGAATATGCAGATATTGATGTGCTTTCCCTCCCCATTGAAAAAATACTGTGCAGGGGTGCCTGGGTGGCTCTTCAGTTGAGCATGATCTCGCAGTTCGTGAGTTTAAGCCCCGCGCTGCGCTAGCTGCTCTCAGTGCGGAGCCCGCTTCGAGTCTCCTATCCCCTCCCTCTCTGCACCTCCTCTGCTCGCCCTTTTTCTCTCTCAAAAATAAAGCATTAATCAACCAATAAATAAAAATAAAAACACCGTGCAGACCAAACAAAAGCCTTCTGCCTATTTGCGGTTTGTGTGTCAGAATCATTCTTTCAGCCTCAAATGCTCCTATCTTTATTAGGGGTTCCCAGAGGCCCCATTTGTTAGGGACTGAACTGTGTCCCCTCCAGAATTATACGTTGAAGCCCTAAGCCTCTCTGTGCTCATGCGCACATGCACATAAAGGAAAGGTCACGTGGGGGACGTGGTAAGAAGATGGCCGTCTGCAAGCCAGGAAGAGATGCTTCACCAGAAACCAACGAACTCAACAACACNAAAATATATCCATTGTTTAAGCAACCTAGTCTGCCGTATTTTGTCACAGTGGCCTGAGCTGACCACTACCCCATTCCTCATTAACCTCCTCCTACCTCTTTCCTATGTTCCCAGCAATTGCTTATTTTACTCCACATTTGCAGTATTTTTCTCTTCTGCATTGTCCTATCCAGGCTAGTGGATGACGTGTGTAAAACCCTTAGCACAGTGCCTGGGGCGTGATAAGCATCTATAGTTAGTGTGTCCTATTTCTGTTACTATCATATATTGTTGTTTTACGCTATTCGAGGAAGCATAGACACACCTCACACTTGTGTTATTTGATCCTTTTGGTAACAAACCTTCCAAGGCGTCTAACTCAGGGAGGGGTGAGTTGTAGGGTGAAAAGAAGTCTCTTGCCTGAGACTCTCTTGGGGGTGGGAGGGTTGACCCAGATCCAGGACGCTGGGCACTTTCTCTGTTTCTGGGTTCTTCAGCCTCCCTAACGATAAATCATCCCGTTCCTTCTCTGCCTCCCCAATCCCCTCCCCACAACTATCCTTCCTACCCTATGTGCGCACACAGCCCCCAACACACAAATACACAAATACAAACACGCACGTGCTCATGAGCACACACAGAATGGGGACATGCAAGGCAAGCCTGTCCCTAACCAAAGGCTCCCACAGAAAGGTGGGGGAGCGAAGGGGCAAGGAAAGAAATAAGGCTGAAAGTGACTTTTGGTGAGGGGCAGGTGAGTTAGGATCAGCTCATAGGAGCGTCAATGTCAAGACAGGCAGATCAAGGGAAAATGCAGCCCGATACCCCAGGGTGGCTGGAACATTCTGACTGGCGTGTGGCAGAGTGGTTGAGGGTTGACCCAGAATTCTTGGGTTCAAATCCCAACTCCTTGGCCTTGGAGAGATTTCTGACCCAACCCGGGCCTCAGTTTCCTCAGCTATAAAGTGAAAATAAGAGCCTACCTTCTTTACAGTGTGAGTGTGAGGTATAAATGAATTGACGCTCAGTAATAGATGAGTAAATAACGGGTAAACAGTGAGAAAACACCAGCTGGTACTGCTGAGGAATCACACAATCTGTTACCTCTTGTGAAGCCATAGCTGACTGAGTTTATAAGGGACCCTCTCAGTCTATTTACCTCCCGTGTGGCCAGGAAACTCAGCTCTAAATGAATTATAGCGTCACAATATCAAACAGCATTGCTGTTAAATCCGTATTCTTCTTGGGCGCCTGAGTGGCTCAGGCGGTTGAGCGTCCAACTCCTGGTTTCGGCTCAGGTCATGATCTTGCAGTTTGTGGGATCGAGCCCTGCGCCAGGCTCTGCGCTGACTGCTCAGACCCCGCTTGGGATCCTCTCCCTCTCTCTCTGCCCTTCTCTCTCTCTCTCTCTTTCTCTCTGTCAAAATAAATAAATAAACTTTAACATCTGTATTCTTTAAATTTTTGTATAAATACAACTGTATCATGTGACCGCGTCAAGGAAGAAAGAACACGTTATTAGGGGCCTGGCGGCCAAAAGTCCTAGAGCAGGTTTGGCCACCCAGCTCTGACGGAAACAGGGCTTCTGCCCAAAAAACGTCTTCATGGAGAAATTATCTTTTCCCACCGGAGTTAGCTAATGCGCCCGTGGCACAGGATTTTCCTCTAGTGGGCTTAATGACTCCTCGGTGCCTGGGCAAGTTATTTACCCTCATTCCTCATTTTTTCTCATCTGTAAAATGGGGATAATAATAGTAGCTACTTTATAGGTATCTGTAAAAATTGAACAAGTCGATACATGTGAAGGACTAAGAACGCAATCAAAATGCCAGGCACTTGTGGGTGCCTCAGAAATGCTAGCTAAGCCTTATGTTATCTTGCTCAGGTCTATAGGGAGTGGTTCCCAAAAAATCCATTCTCTCTGGGATCTTTGCAAAACTTCTACAGCTCCCATCCTGGGGACCCTGGCAGCTGATTTAGCCTGATGCTGGGTCATCTCGAGAATCGGTTATTTTCATGTTTTAAAAATGTGCCTTTACTGCCCTCGGCCAACCTGACCAACAGCACTGAAATCCAGCCGGGTGATTATCCCGGGATAAAAGCTTTTATCATGAAAAGTTTTGTTTGAGAAAGCAGCAACTGTGCAGCTCACTGCCGGCTTTCCCGCTCGCCGGGATTCTGTCCACACTCCTACAAAGGCCAAGATTATCTCTCTCTGTTAAGGGTTTAAAATCCTACAAGCCGGCCATGCAAGTGACCAGTATCAGATTATGATAACAAGATCATGTCCAGTTATAAAAACAAGTGTCTAAACTTTTCTCATGTCACTTTCGCCCGGGGTCCCTCCTGAGGGGGGGTGCTTAGCTCATTTTGAAGGCAGCTCTTTGAACTGAATTCATGGGGTATTTGCATAAGAAGATTTGAGGCTGAAGAATGGCTTGCAATAGCATCTGCCCATTAATATGCCTGCTAATTCAGCACATTGTAAGCCTATTGACGGCCCACAAAGGGCTCAAATTCAAGGACAGTTATCCTACGGCCATTGTGAGTGCTTCAATTCAAGGAATATGTTCACTCGACGAATACAGTTGTTACAATTAGATATTTTTCATGAAACATTATAAAGAACTAATGACAAGTTGGAACACAATACTTCAACAACCACCAAAAAACATTCAGAACTCCATGGGTAAGCTTGCCTCTCTCTCTCTCTCTCTCTCTTTCTCTCTCTCTCTCTCTCTCTTTCTCTCTCTCTCCCTCTCTCTCTCATAATCTCCCACACACTTACTTTCCCAGATGCAGCAGGCTGGAGATGGATGGAGATCTCTCAATGTGAAAGCGCATTTCTCTGCTCCCTAAATTTAAATAAAAAACAAAATGAAATAAACAGATCCCGGCAGAAGAGGAGAAACCCGCATTGCGGGCATAAATAGCGGTTAATTTAATCCCGTTTATGAGAAACATCACACAGTCACCTCCAAGGGATACGCGAGGCAATATTTTAGAGCAAAGAGGAATTATTTGAGGCGAGAAAGCCTCTCTCTTTTTCAGAAGTTGAGAAAAGAGGTTTATGCAGATCCAGGAGAATTTAAAACAAGCGGGGGTGGGGGGAACCGGGCTAACCGTGGCTTTGTGTAGGCGGGCTGGGGGGCAGGGGCATTTTAGGGAGAGAGTCCCTCTCTGAGAAAGGTCCTTGTAAAAAGGTCTGGTTGGGAATGCAGGCAGTTCAGCTGGGCTGGGGAGGCCAGCAGGAACTTTCTAAGAAACTGGGGGCTGAAATGCTCTTTCCAGCGGAGTGTTTGTGCAGGAATGGCGGGCCCAGGGACGCCTGGGTTTGGGGACATTGTCTGGGCATTGTGCTCAGCCCCCACTCTGCCGGCCATTGTCACAGGGGCCCGTCAAGCCCCTGGCCTGAGCACCGGTTGTATTTTTCTTACCCTACATCTTTCAGAAAAGACATCAAAGACCAGGGAGATGTGCTTTTTGCTTTGTTTGGTGTCTGATTCTCAACATGTGGCTTCCCCCGGCCAAACTTCGGCACCTTTTAACCTATTCTGTTCAGCTTAGGCCTGAGCTGTATTTGAGCATTAGGGAAACTATAGTAACCAATAATCTGCCTGTTGCTGAAAAGAAACTATGTATCTTGTCACACAAGAGCTGTCGGACGATCACCATCCTAGACCAAGACCAGACCCTTTCGGGGCTCCCGGCTTTCTTTCCCGGGGCTCAGCCCATCCCTCTGAAAAGGCGTCCGAACCCTTTGCCTTTCTGGCGTACAGGACCCGTGTTCATGTTCATTTATATTTAACAAATAAGGCATTGTCCCCTGCAACATATCGGCATTTGATTATCTATTACAAATGTTTTCATCAAGTCAGAAATGAGCCCGCTCCACAAAAGGGAGGGGGGGAAACCCTCCGTACGACCCAGGGATGGGGCAGAGAGGGACTGGGAATTTCTTGGTGGGATATCTGGGTGCTTTGGCACATTGCATTCTTATTAGACCTGTCGTATACAGAGCCACCCAAAGGCGGGGGGAAGGCGCCAGAGGCATCCCGGAGCAGGATGGCTTGAAGACACAGTTATATGGACAAATGTGGGCTCAGCAGCGTGATGTGAGATATCTTTTGAGAGCATAAGCACCAGGGACTGACTGCTAGGGCTCAAGTCCCACCTCCACCTCTTACTAGCTGTGCAACCCCGAGCAAGCCTCTTGAGGTCTCTGAACTCTGAACTTTATGTTGCCCTATGTTCAAACGGGGATAGTAAGCGACCCTAGATGGAAGGGCTGTAGGAGATTAGCCGAGCTGATCGCTGTGACAGCACAAGGCCCAGCGCACAGTGAGTGCTCAAAAAAGGGCTGGGTGAAAGCGTTATTTCACCGAGCAAATACCGCACTGCAGCCGAGGAAGGTTTGGGGGTATGCACTCCACACCGGGGATCCAAATGGATAAATAATAGTAGTAACTCTCACTATCATCAGTGTATTACGTCTTTCTTGATACCCGATGGATGAAATCAACATGAAAGAAAATCAAAACAAATTTAAAAATCATTGCCCAAACAATTCTGTGGTTTCCATAAACCACTCTGTATTATTATGAAGAATAAGATCCCTACGCGGAAATAAACAATAAAGGTGAAAATAACTAGAAGAGTAAAAAATGCAGAGCACAGTGAGTGGAAGTTTACAGACTCTCACGCGGGATCCGGAGTGGGCGCGGGAATGAGGTGGGGGGAATGGGGTGCACAGAGTGCCCATTGAGGGAGGGGCTAGCTCTCAAGGTAGGTCAAGTGCAGATTTTGTGCTCTGGGAGCCTCACCTGCCTCCCAGTCCCTGTCGCCTTCCTGTCCTGAGATCTCCACTGTGAGAAGTGGGGCCTATTCACCCGCAGAGTTCTTTCATTTTGCGGACCAGCACTTCATTGGCAACTTGACCTCCCGCCCTGCAGACTGTTGGAGAGCTCTCTTTTTCACTATCCCAAGAGATTTTGGACACCTTTCCATACAGAAAGTACATAAGCCCTGCCCCATCCTTGTGGTCTTTGTCTTCCTTCAAAACAAAACAAAGCAAAACAAAACAAAAAACTCACCTTTGTTGTTTGTCTCGCACTTACGTAATACAAAAGCGATTGGTGAGCGTGGTTATCATTTGGTGGCAAATCCTGCCTTTTTGTTTTTGTTTTAAGCTTCTACGGAACTCATAACGGCTCCTATTTTACTGGGTGTCTATTAATAGACTGTAATAAGAACCTTACTCTGTGTTGACTCAGTTTTCATCACAACTACATGAGGCTACTAGGTGTCCATATCATCCCCATTTTACAGAAAAGGAAACTGAGGCCAAGAGTGAAGTTAGGTAATTTGCCCCATCCTGGAGTGACTGAGAGTACAGATAAGAGCTCGGTGCACTTCCTAAAGCCTATGATCTCATAGATGTGTTAAAGATGTGAACTAGCTCTGTTGCATGTGCACGCACGAAACTCGCTCTGTTGCACGTGCGCACGCGCACACACACATTTTACAAAAACACCATCATCCTCTATATATCATCTGGAAATATCGTTTTAACCTGCTTTGCCATCACAGACAAGACCATGTGATAATGGCGAAAAGGCCACTGCGTGGATGTATCGCAGTATATTTAGGGTGTTTCCGGTTTTCCGATACATCAGGCAAACTTGTTGCCTGCTGTCTGGGAGGGCGAGTTTCCACAGTCAGCTCGGGGCGGAAATGATGCGCTTTTGTGGAGAAGCGGCCCAAACAAGCAAATCAAACACTTGTGCTAGCCAAGGCAGGGGTTTATTATGTTGCTTTCAGAGGTGGACGTTGAGGCTCAGAGAGTCGGCGCCACTGGTTCAAGGTCATGAGTGAGTTAGCGAGGCTGGCTGGGAAGAAGAATATCCAAGAAGCATTCGAGCTCTCCGGGAAAGCCTGGTAGAAAGGAAGTGGGAGCACCCCCTTCCTGAGCGGTTAAGCAGGCAGAACTCAGGGCTGGGGCTCGAACAGCAAGCCCCCCATCCCGGTGTGCCCATAGGCAAGGCTGTTGAAAATCACCTAACTAGATGGACAGTCGTATCTGTTTCAGCCAATGCTGAGCTTGGGATTCCAAAGCCAGCAGGTTCTCACTCTTCCCCACATCCCTGCGCTCTGGAACGCAGCCCAGCACCCCTTCCCCAGCCTCACTGGGCAGACAGGAACCAGAGTGCCAACACATCCCTGTGTCCCCCGTGAGTCCTACACTCCTGGCCCCCAACTCAAGCTGTCTGATGAACCCATCCTGGCTCCTTTCTGGCAGCTCACCATCATTCTAAAACTTTTCCTGCTGCCGGGGGTTGGGAAAGACAGCAGCCTCATCACGGCGTGTACTTGTCCCCTCGCCCTGCTCTCTCCACCTCAGAATTTGATTAAAGGCCAACTCGCAGTCTCCCTGAAAATCATCCAGTCCAACCTGATGTGCTGCAGAAGGGGAGGCTGAAGCACAGAGAGGGTGAGTGACTTGTCCAAGGTCACAGAGCACAGAAGTGGTCAAGCTAGGGCAAGAAAGGGCCTGGGGCTCTCTTGACACACAAGAGAGAGCACCCACTGTCACACCACGCAGTATGCTCATCACCCAGTGTACAAAACCGGATGAGTCATGGGATCTACCGCCAAAGAAGTTCAGAGTCTCACTGAGGAGGCGGGCATATAAACAATAAGAATAGAGAACTTTTAATAGGTCGGTACGTTAGCCAGCTCGGGCCACCAAAACAAAATACTGTAGATGGGGTGCTTAATCAATGCAGATGTATTTTCTTGCACTTTGGGAGGCTGAGAATTTCAAGACCATGGCGCCAGCCAACTGAGTTTCTGGTGAAGACCTTCTTCCTGGCTTGTAGATGGTCGCTATCATGCTCACATGGCTTTTTCTTGATGTGGGAGAGTGGTACCCATTATGGACCCAATTTTATCAGATTTGTGGCTCATCCTTATGACCTCCTTTAACCTTCATCATCTCCTGGAAGCCTTATCTCCAAACAGTGGGGGCTGAGCTCCGACATGCGAATTTTGGGAGGGCACCATTTAGTTCATAGCAGTTAGTAACAAATATAGTAATAATCACAATAGTTCGCATTTACTGAGAACCTTTTATGTACCAGCCTCGGGCCAAGTACTTTATAAACATTATATCATTTAATCCTTACAGTAACCAATGGGGGTGGAGTCAGAGCTATAATCCATACCCATTCCACTGATGAGTTCACTGAGGCCTCTAGAGAGGGTAGGTACTTGCATGTAGGACTCACAGAGAGACTCCAGAGTGCACCCCCTCTGCCACTTCTGGGGAGACGGTGGACCAGGCTTCAAGGAGGAGGTTGAGACATTTTGAAGGACCAGCAGGAGTGAGTGTCAACCCAGGCTCCATCCCTCTGAAACAAGTGACATGTTCATTTTCCCAAAGCAACTTTTCCTTTAAAAAGTCCTTAATTGTGACCGGGCCAGAGGGAAACGCTGCATTTGCATCCGAGTCCCTGGGCTCCAAACTTAAGTTCGCCTGCATTAAGTGCTTTCCCAGTGACCCAACACCGCCTGGCAACTGGCCGCCTTCTGCTTTTGACAGCTTGGCATATTTGGTCATTTACTGGGTGCATGTGAAGATCAAATGGGTTAAGATTCTTCTCTTTAAACAGCAGGGAAAAGAACATCAAAAAGGTGTACATTTCATTTCCCCAGTTTTGATTAAGTCAAGCATGAAATGAAATGTAATACCCTCAAGTGGCTGGGGTTTACACCATTCATGTCGTTACTTCTGCTTCAGGAGGCCCAATCAGCCCTGGGCCAGGGGAACAAGCTGACAGAGTTTTAGGGGGCCAGATGGACGGGGGTTTACCGTGGTTGAAAAGGCAGCTTAGTGCTTGCCTCTTCAAGCCAACTGTGTGAAATCCTGGTGGGGCCCCATCTTCCCCCCGCCCCGGCCGGCCCTCCAGCAGCCCCTGCCTCCCTCTCTCTCCGCCATTCCAGGTGGAAGGGCCAGTTCCCGGAGTGCAGAGTTGCTCTCCCTGAGATCTTCAAGCACCAAGGGCACCCACCTAGAGCATGTCTGCTGGGGCAGGGCAGTCCCAAGGGGGAGCTGGCCTTCAAGGAAGGGGTGCAAGCCTGGGTCCCTGGATCCTGTCCCGGAAATGCATTAATAACCAAAACTCATTGTGTGGGAAATGGATGGGGGCGGCACCCTGGGTGCCAGTTACAGTGCCCGGCCTTGAGGAGGTGAACCCAGCCACCTGGCTGTTTGGTCTAGCCAAGTCCCAGGAGGGAAGCTTGTAGTACCAAGTCAAGATTTTAAAGGCCACCCCTGGGGTTTACCAGTTGACTCAACCGGGCCTGAAAATAACATTGAATCAGCATTGGGCCAACGTTTTGTGCAAAGAAGCCATTTTATTCATTGGCTTGAGAGCCACGGAATTGTTGCCTCTGGGGCAAACAAAGTTAGGGGGTTGGTTTCGAGTTATAAAAAAGAAAAGCTTTAAGGCTGAGTTTACCAAATGTTTAATTAAGTATCTAAAGAGGTAGGACTGTGCAGACGCCTCTGAAATTAGACCCTTGTCGGAAGGTATCTCAACAATGACAAATCTGAAGAACATAGTAGACCCTTATTTTCATGAAAGCATACTGATTTGACGACAGTGCTCTAAAAAGGCTTTCAGAAAAGATTTTTGGAGTGAGGAAGATGACATTTAACATGAGATGTGGAAGCATTTTATATATCGGATAGAATGTGGGGGGCGGTCTCCCAAATTCAANGGTGTGTTGATGGTTCTGAGCTGGGCTCTAAGGTCACAAGGCTGAAATCAAGGTGGGTTGAATCTTAGGTTGGAGAAAACCCATTTTCCAGAGGTGCTTTCTGGAAGGTTCTTCTCCAGGCTCAACTGAAAGCTTCAGTCTCTCAACAGCTGGAGGAGAATAGCAGGGCTTTGGGAAGAACTTACTAGAATCCTTAATGCCGCTGACAATCCGCCGCTATTGAACTGCATTAAGTAGATATTATGGGAGGACAAAGAAGTAAATAGCTCGACATCGCCCTCATTCGCATGCGGGCCCCCGGCCGGGACCATTTTAAGGGCAGAACCATTGTTCCCGCGCTCCCCAGGTTAGCTTTAACTTGCAAATGATCCCCTGGAAAGGAAAAGAGAAGTGGTTTTCTTTTTCTTCTCTCTTTCCCTCTCTCTCACCCTCCCTCCCTCTCTCTCTCTCTCTCTCTCTCTCTCTCCTGTCTGTCTCTGCCTCCCTCTCTTCTCAAAATGGCCCTCACAGAAAGAAAATCATTTTAGGCCATAAGAAAATGAAAGGCATTGTTGCCATGGCTTGGACCGTAGCAAATGAAATACATCACGGGCTCAGGAGCGGAAAGCTACACTCGGGCTGTTTTATTTTGGTGCTTCGGAATGTGGTCCGCATGAGAACATAAACAACGCCAAATCTGTATGAATTAATAGGCCTGGCTTGACATATTTCCCTTTGTTTGATGCCA
>NW_027551573.1:4399525-4406878 GCF_008692635.1 Crocuta crocuta | reverse complement strand
AATCTTATTTGATTAAAAAAAAAAAAATCCAATAATCCAGCCGAATGGGAGGAGTGCGCAGGGCAACCTCCTTAAGAGACGGGCCCTCGGAATCAATGGCGAGTCATCGGCCAGCGCGTGGAGTCTCATCACTTGCTCTGATCCAAATGCTTTTTCGAGGGGGAAAAAAAAAAGTCTCCGTAGAATTGTTTGCAAACTGCAAAGTGCTTCGGCGAGTGACAGGAAAATGCTGGAAGCCGGAAACCTATTCCCAGGCAGAGGCCTTCGCTGTCACCTTGGTGGGTGAATAATTGTGCCTTTTGCATAGGCCTTGTCATCAGCGGCAGGAATGAGGGGGCCCCAAGGACCGCCCTGGCAGGCGCGGGTGTTGCACCAGCAGAGTAAATTAAAACACGGATTACAGCAAGTATGATTGGGGATGACATGCGGGGCGGGTGTAGCCACAGAACGAGCAGTGTTGCCCATATGGTCCTCGGGAAACCCACGCAGTGCGGCTTTTCTCCCCAGCCAGCTCCAGCTGCCCGTCTGAAGGGGGCCTTTAGGAGGCCTCAAGCCATTTTCTGGAACTGGGAAAATTCGTTTCCCTTCTTTGCAAGTTCAGAAACACCACCGGCNCCAGCTGATGGGCAGGGCCACGCCTTTTGGGTTCCCTTGCTCGAATTCAGAGGAGAAACTTACTGGGGCCGTGGAAACCGCTGCCCGTGTGGTTCCCATGATCTCGGGTGCCGGAAGCCAGGGCTGCCTGGATAATATCACTTAGTGATACTGGCGAATACTTCCTAAACATGTACCGTGTTTATTTATTTTTGACAGAGAGAGAGAGAGACAAGAGTGTGAGCAGGGGAGGGGTAGAGGGGGAGGGGAGACACAGAATCTGAAGCAGGCTCCAGGCTCTGAGCTGTCAGCACAGAGCCTGACATGGGGCTCAGACTCACAAACCATGAGATCATGACCTGAGCCAAAGTCAGACGCTTAACCGAAGGAGCCACCCAGGCGCCCCAAACATGTACCGTGTTCTAAAAGTTGCAACTTTATTTCCACGTTCCTGTATGAACAGCTTGGGCAGACACCACCTTGTCGAAGAGACCCAGGAGGGACCAAGCGGGGCTGAAATAAATCTCCACATTCTCTACATTCACCAAGCCATTGCCCCCCTGCAAGGCAGAGTCCCCAGGGGGAAGGGGCGTCTTACCCATTTTCCGCCAATGCATCATATGGCTGTACAGTGGCCCCGTATACTTCCCAGCATGGCTACGACTCTATGGATAGGTCTGATCATCAGTCCCATTTTACTGGTGAGGAAAACTGAGGCTCAGAGAAGTTCAACGATTTGCCTAAGTCGCATAGCTGAGGCGTGCGTGGAGAGCTAGGACTCCAACTGAGTCTTCTGAGTCCAGAGCCTGTCCCTCCTAAGCACTGCAGGGAGGAAGGACAGGGTGAGAACTGGGAAGGCACCCCGTCCAGAAGCTCTGTCAGCACAGGGGCCTGGGAGCACAAAACGCTGCGGAATTGGGACAAGTAGGGGAGGGGAGAGGTTGGGGACACAAATGGAGGAAGCAGCGTGAGCCCCTGCAGAGGCAAGGAGTGGAGGGGTTCTTCCAGCAAAGCCCTGGAGTCTCTCGCGCCCCTGTCTGTTTCCTGCACAGCCCACATCAGAGCCCTGGGGTGCTCATGCACACGTGCGCGCACACGCACACACTCCACAACAGGGCGCTTCTGAAACCAGCACCAGTGCCCGGCACACTCACCTGCCCTCCTGAGGGAGGAAGAATTGTCACTCACATCCTCATGGAGAGCGATCATCTCAGAGCAGCCTTAACCCTTTCACCTCTCCTGATAGGCTTAGTACATGAAACAAACCTGACCCTATCACGTCTTGTGTGAAGAAAATTCCATACGACCGGATCTCTTCTTACCCGTCAAAGGGCGAGAGCTCATGTGTGAACGTGAGCCGTGAAAAGTCACAGATTATATATTGTTGGCTTGAGTCCTCCACGACCTTAAACAAGCAATGAGACAACAAGAAAATTCCTTGTGAGAAATTTGCCGTAAAGGGGGTGAGGTTGGTGAGGATGGCGCATAGAACATTCCTCTTTAAATTACCGAAATATCAGGGGTCCTGGGGCGGCTCAGCCGGTTAAGTGTCCAGTTCTTCATATCGGCTCAGGTCATGATCTCGGTTCCTGGGATTGAACCCTGAGTGGGGCTCTGTGCTGACAGCGCAGAGCTTGCTTGGGACTCTCTCTCTCCTTCCCCAGCTCTCTCTCTCTCAAAATAAATAGACATTAAAAATAAGTAAACATGTCAATATCTGCAAGTGTCAGAGTCTGGGAGGAAGAGCCGCCCCTTTCGCCACTTGGATGTCTAATAGGGATTTCACAGTGCTCACAACGAACGTCCGATGTCTACTCGTATCTCAACCTCTCACCCAAACTGCCTCCGGCACCTTCCTCATCTCTGTCAGTGGCCAGTCTGTCTTTCCAGCTGCTTGAGGCCGACACCCTGGAACTGTCTCTGAAGCCTTCCCCTCCCACATCCCGTCTCCTCCACATCAGCCCACCACGGAAGCTCTGCCTTCCAAGCGTGGCTGACCCCACTGGTCCAAGCCCCCGTCATGGTCAGGATTGTTGTAACACCCTTCCAGTGGCTTCCGGAAGAGACTCCTCTGCTCAGAGCCATGACTTCTCACGTCACTCGGAATAAATGCCAGCGTCCTCACCAGGCCTTGTAAGACCCCTGGCCATCTCCGTCCCATCGTCTCGATCAGCGCCCTCCCAGATCACGGTGCCACAGCCACAGCGGGCTCTCCAAGTGCCTCATACCCTCCACGTACGCTCCCCCTGGGGCCCCTTTGCACTTGCCCGTCCCCCACGAAGGCTGTCGTTCCCCCAGATGTGTTCACGCTCCAGGCCATCATTTCCTGCCTTCCGGACTCTTGTCCCATGCCACCTCGGCTGAGAAGGCTTCCCTGGTCTCCCAAACAGAAATAGCCATGCCACNCTTAGCACGCTTTGTGTTTCTTCCTAATACTTAACAGCCGGACTGTTTTTCCTGGTAGGTGGAGACAGAGACCTGAGGTGCCCGGATGCGTGGTGCCCTTTACAACCCCAGGCCTGAAACTCGGGACTGGGTTCAAACACTGAGATTCTGGGAGAGAATGAGAAAATGAGCTCCCTTCATTCTGTGCTGGGAGAGGAAAGGAGGCCTTGAGCGCAGAGGCACGGTCAAAAAATGGTCCACTTAGATCACGTTGCCGAGCGCAGGGCACCTCGTAAGTGACCCAGGAAAAGTTTACTGTAGTACTCTTGCTATTTTCATTCCCTGATTCTTGGATTCCACATACATCAACTACAAATGCTGGTAAAAACTTAAACTTTTGGTATCTAAATTAAACAATACAGTCATTTCCTGAATATAATCTTTTTTTTTTAACTAAAAACAATGCTTAAAATGCTTAACNGTAAAAACTTAAACTTTTGGTATCTAAATTAAACAATACAGTCATTTCCTGAATATAATCTTTTTTTTAACTAAAAACAATGCTTAAAATGCTTAATATTGGCATAACTTTAATTGTTATGGGGCGCCTGGGTCACATTTTGTGAGTTCGAGCCTTGCATCGGGCTATGCGCTGACAGTACAAAGCCTGCTTGGGCCTCTCTCTCTTCCTCTCCCTTGCTCATGCATGCGCTCTCTCTCTCTAAATAAAGAAATAAACTTAAAAAAGAATAAAAACATCGGTCAAACTGACAAGCGCAGAACAACCCAGTTCAGTGCCCAATCCTATCCTGGGTCCTGTCCTGAAGGAAAATGCTGTACAGAACATTATTGGGCCAGTGGCAAAATGGAAACACAGATGATGAGCGAGCTCCAAGTTACCATATCAAGGTTCATTTTACTGATGTTGAAAACTATATTGTCAGTACGTAAGAGAGCAACTCTGTTGCTAGGAATTCTCCACCAAAGTCTCTTTGGGTCTGTAACTTGAGCTACAGAAGCTGAAAGAAGCAAAATTGGGGTGTGTCTGGGTGTGAGATGTGCTCAAACCATAAAGCAGTGGGGTTCGGTGTCAACAGTGGGTGGACTCGGGCAAAGGGAAAGCAGGTTCGTTACACTGTTTTCAGTTCAGTCAAATTTCTGAATTTTATTGTTTCCGCATAAAAAAGTTTTTAAAAAAATGACAAAACTTAGCACTGAGGATTATGGCCTGCATGTTAATTTTGAAAAGCACGAGTGTAGGGTCCCCGATCACCGTGGCCGAAAAGACGGGAAACTGGCTTCTCAACCTTATCCCAACCAAAGAAGGCAACGTCCTAGCCTGTAAGGAGAAAGGTGGGCGCTTTGTTGGCTCATTGGCGGTGGGGGGGGTTTTGTGGGTTTTGTGGGGCTTTAGGGGTGTTTACAAGACTCTTCAGACTCTGGAAAATGAGATTTCATCTTAAAGTATCGGAAAACTTTGCAAGGTTATTAAATGAAGCATGCATTTAGAAGCTTCTAGTCAAGGGAGCCTCTTTGAAGTAGTTTAGCATTTCAGAAGCTTCGCATGTTAATTGTATGCAAAGAAATAAAACAGTTAAGCAAACTTCAATCTAAGGAGATTTGCATAAAGGATTAGGACCCACTGGTCCTCGAAAACACTCTTCCATCTGAAAATGGGTGCCCCGTGCTCTCAGATCCCCCAAATTTCTTTGTGCTCTCCTTGAAGTCCGATTTAATCCCGCTTTCTTCATTTACACCTTCTCCCCAAACCTCCCAGGCCCGGTGCTTTGAGAGCCGGGATCATTCTCCTCCCCGGTTGGAGGGGGTTTTTCCTTCATTAATTTCTCTAAGAAGATTACCGAATACTTGTTTGTTGTTGTTGAAGCAACTAATTTCCCTAAAGCTCTTTGTTTTTCCAACTGGTTTACACTTTAATGCCCTTGGATTGAATTTCAACAACAAGGGATCCACTAGGACCAACCAGCTCTCTTTGAGAAGAAAATAAAAATCGGGAACTTGGTGTAAACTATTGTAACCGCAGGCCCGCTCTAAAAATATACCTTCCGCCATTTCGACAGTTTTCAAAGAGATGTGTCCTAATTAGCATATCATTCAGGCCTTGTTTCCTTCCTAAAGTCAAGGTGACCTTCACTGAAACTGAATTTCTCTAATTCCTCTGACTAAGGGCACATATCACAACGTCCTGGCAGTGCAGCTGGGGGCTTACACATTTGGCTGGTGTTGTCTCTTTCTCTCTTGGCTTCTTTGTTTCTTTCTTTCTAATACCTCTCGTCTTTGAGGGTCTACGGAGAAAGCAGAATGGCAGGTCCGCTGTAAGAACTTTGACAATTGTTGCCGTCATTTTGCAAAGCGATCCCAAAATGTTGGTATGATCTTGCTTAGAAATCCCTTTTTACCGGGATAATTGTAGGGAAGCTAAGGGGTAACCCCCTTCGCTCGGATTCACAGCCATTTAGACATTCGTGCCAGTTAATTACCATAATTGGTTTGTGTAATTAGCATGAGGAACACTGGCGCTTTCACACAGGGACGCCTTTACTTACTGGGAAATGCCGCCGCAGTCATCCAGCCCAAGGACAGCAGCCTGGCTGTCGAGGGCCCGGTTCGGCTTCAGGTCTCTGGGGAGTTTCTCCTGCCTTAAGCACCTTGAAGATTGACCCTTGAACTTTCTAAGCCTAAAATGCTATTGATATTCTGTACTTGGTCGGAAGAAAGGAGGTGGGGGTAGGGCCAGCAGGGATGCCCAGGGGGAGGGTGGAGCTCAGTGGCAGCAGCTATTTGCAGAGCTGGGGGCTCTCCGAGCTCACGGGCCGCGTGCCTAGGAGCCCCGTCTGAAGGCAGGATCTGGGGGACCCCGTGCTTTTTTGGCTGAAGGACTGTGAGCCTGCACATCATGCGGAAACGAATGGCCAAATTATAAAGCGCAGGAGCAATTATTGAGTGCCTGTGACGTGCAGACTAATCTCCTAAAGAGATCAGCGCTGGGAAAGATCCTAAATGTGGAATTCCGATCATCCAGGTGTAGACCCAGCAGCAAGCCCCGCCCTGAGTGAGAAGGGCAGGGAATGTGGGAATCCGAGAATTCCCTTGAAAACATTCAGTCTTGTGTCCTGTGAATTTCGAGATTTCATCGGAAGACTCAGCTGGTAAAGGGCTGTGATGATTGAAAAATGTTGTGAATCCTGGGCTCCACATTGTTATGGATTTGGGACCGAGGTCCTCCTTAAAATAGTAGAAATGTGCTAAGAGAGAGGATTATTTAAAACTATCCCAACAAAAGGAATCCCACATTCCAACGGTGAGCTCTCCTCGATTCATGGTGAGCGATTCATGGTGAGCGACGTTTGGCTTCCCCTAAAATATTCCAAAGGAGAAGGCCCAAGGGGTCAGAATTCTGAATGGCCGAAATGTAAATCAAAGACAGGGGACCTTCGGAGGTCTCAATCAGGCAAAGCTTGCAAATGCATATATTTAAAAAGCACCTGGAGATAAATATCTTTAAGGACCTCTAGAAGGATAGCTTCAATTTGAAATCTGTTCGTCGTGATTTTGGTTAATAAATGAAATGAGAACATCCTGTTAAGGAATACTCTTTGTTTCGTTGGGTGGGACTGTAATCACACATTCAGGCTTTTTTTTTTTACTATGCTTTTTTTGTTTTTCTTTCTTTTTTTTTTTTGATGTTTTATTTTGTCTTTGAGAGCGAGAGAGACAGAGCGCAAGCTGGTTAAGAGCAGAGAGAGAGAGAAAGAGAGGGAAACACAGAATCTGAAGCAGTCTCTGGGCTCTGAGCTGTCAGCACAGAGCCCAATGTGGGGCTCGAACTCAGAAACCAGAAAACGTAAGAGCTAAGGGTACCTGGGGGGCTTAGTAGGTTAAGAAACCGTAAGATCATGACCGGAGCCGAACGTTGCTTAACCAAACTGAGCCACCCAGGCGCCCCTGTCATTGGTTGTTTTGTAAAAGGAACCCGCCATCCTAATTTTGGCTATGATGCAACGTAGCTAATGGTTCACGGTCGAACAACAGCCTATTGTACACAGTCATACATATCATTTGATGAAAGCGCGTGCGCTCCATCTTTCAAAAACTGCACCAGCGCCCAGCTATTGATCTGACATTCATCCAGGCGTGTCTTCTTGTCCAAGTGTTTTAATAATCTAATTTTAAAATAAAATTCTTCTTGGAGAATATCTGAGTTTGGCCCCCACGCTTCCCGCAGCCTATGGTAATGTGGGGCTAATATCATTAGGAGGTGAGCTGGCTAGCATCGGCCTGGTTTTATGAGGAAGCGGGAGGGGGGGCGGGGTGTCATTATTTGACAATTATTATAACTTTAGAAAGAATCTGAGA
>NW_027551573.1:4303876-4399409 GCF_008692635.1 Crocuta crocuta | reverse complement strand
CTGCGAACCGGAGGCGTCATGAATAATTAAGAGAGGTGTTCCCTCCCCCGCCCCCCACTTTAATTAGATCTCGGTGCATTTTAAAATATATAGGTGGGGGGCTGTGTGTGACAATGAGATATCTCATATTTGGGCAGCAGAAAATAGGAAGCCTCCTGTTAGTATTCCTCGGTGTTGAATTACCGATGCCTGAAAGGCGCTGCCACCAAAGTAGTCTCCACATCTCATCTCCCTTCTCCGAGCCTCCTCCCTTGTCAACACCAGGCTGTCCCGTCTGCCCACCCCTACCGTCTGGGCCAACATCGAGAGGCGCCTGCTTCTCACATCATCATTGTTATCAACGGGCTCAAAGTCAATGTGCAAAGCGACCGCTAATAGAGCAGTGTTTGACATCACATCTTGAACCTGAATAAGCAAATAGGCAAGTCGACTCTTCGGGGTCAAGCTTTATAGTCATTTTTATGACCCAGGAAATCATTTTCGGTGACAGTGATGACAAACGCTGAACACGGGGCCCGCGGAAGTACATCCATGAATGTTGCATTACAAACCCTCGGGGTCATTGTCTGCCCAGGGCGCCCCCACCCAGACACCTGCAACCAGGCGGGCTCACGTCGCGCTGGGAGAAAGATCGTAAGAATGGTAAGAACGGTCAGTGCGTTGACTGTTCAGTTTCTAACAGGAGGTGTAAGACTGGGCTAGTGCCCGGCTCAACGGGGTAGTTAATGAGGTGGTGACACCTTTGAATTGTCCAGATATGGCCATTAGCACAAAATAGTTGGGGACCAAAGCTCTCAAACATGGCCACCTACGGGAATTATCTCTAAAAAGAATCTCCATCCTGGGGCCTCTGGGGGGCTCAGTCTGTTAAGCATCTGACTCTCTCTCTCAGGTCATGATCTCACGGTTCGTGGGTTTGAGACCCGCGTCAGGCTGGGCGCTGACAGTGCAAAGCCAGCTTGGGATTCTCTCTCTCCCTCTTTCTCTGCCCTTCCTCCACTTGTATCCTCTCCCTCACACACAATAAATAACTGAACTTTAAAAAAACAATTGACCAGTTAAAAAAAATGAAAAGAATCTATCAATTAAAACCATTTTGAATTGAAATGATAATAATAATAATCAAGCTTTAAAATGTATCTTCATGCCCAGCTCCCACCCGTGGCCCATGACATCGGAATTCCTGGAGGCGAGACCGAAGCACCAGAGGATTTACAAACTCCTCGAGTGGTTCAACACGTGGTCACGTCGGGGAAACATTTTGAAATGGGATGCTGAGAGGACTCTTGATTTTAGAACCTCGAGGTTGGATGGCTATGTTGTACTTCTGCAGAAACAAACAAAATACTAACGATCAGTTGAAGATGTGGACACGCAACAGCCTAATTCCACAAATATTGTCAGTATCCACAAGCCTTTGCTCGAGCGCCTCTGGTTTTGCCAACACAACGTGTTTGTGTTGCTCATAATGGAAGCCCTCCTCCCTTCCCCCTGCTATCTATTGAACTAGCTGGCACAGGGGCCGCCCTTTATCTCATATTTAAAACACAGGCAATGACTGAAATTCATTTTCAATTTATTTTCCAATCATAGGAGAGGAAGAGAGAGAGAAAGATTATTTTATTGAATCTTCCTCTAGCTGGTAAAAGGTTGGTGAGGTTTCTGCTGGACTCAAGCAGAGAGCTCCCAGGATAGTCTATAGGGAGCAGAGTTAATCGAATAAACTAATCTTGGCGGTGGAGATTAACACGCAGTGGCTGCAGGAAAAGAGGAGAGGCAGAATGCAAAAGGCAGAGACCCCAAGGTGCTGCAGAGCCGCTGGGAATCTCTCCCCTCCCTCGCCCCAGAGCTGGGCTCACTCCGCCCTGTTCCTAGGTTTAGGGGGGACGTGGTGGCCCTGTGGTTAGTGCCTGCTTGCTTGCTGGGTGGCCCTCAGCCCCGGACGTAGAGCTTTGAGGCCGAGGCCCATGTGAGATGCTTTCTTGGCTTTTCTGAAGGTCCAGGACAGCTGTCCTGGGGAGCTGGACCTTTGCCAGCTGCAGAGAACCCGGGCTGTGTGTGTGCCGGCGTATACTACCTGGAGGTGAGGATCTGGTTCAGAGCTGCCCCTGACAGTGGGTAAGCCCTGACTTTAGGGACACATACTTTCAGCCTTTAATTCCTTTTACCAAGGCACCACAGGCCTCCTGGGGTGGGGGTGGGGGCAGGGAGGTGGATACAATTGTATCTGAGCACAGCTCCCTGCCTTCCTGGCCATCAGCCCCCCCTCCCCAGGGTGGGAGGGGGAGGGTGGCCGAGGAGGGTTCTGGAGGGGGCTTCTTGCCCCCTGGGAGGGCTGTCTCCCCGTTTGCACAGCTCTTGGGGAAGCAAGCTGAATGCAGATCCTTGGGGACCTGACTGCTCCTGCAGCCCCCCAGCCGGAGCCGGGGGGAGGGGGGGCTCTGAGCCCCTCACCCTGACAGGAGCGCCGGTGGAATGTGACAGCAAGGTCCCCAGAGGGGCTGCTGAGGCTCTCTGGTGAGGTGAGACCTCCCTCCTCCCCTCTAAGTGCTAGGCGGTCAAGAGCTAATTCTTTTATCCCACGAATAAAATTAGCGTCAGCGCACGGGTGGGAGCACCTAAGGTCCCTAAAAGCGCGCGCTTCTCCCCACCTCACACGATGCCAGCCCAGCCGGGGCTCCTAATTTCTCTTGTCCCAGTACCTTTAAGGGGCTCTGCTGTGGGTGGGTTTCTGGACTAAACTCTTAGCCTCTTCAAGTCTATTCCCCACCGGCAGCCAGAAGGATTTTGTCACAGGATGCAGGTGAGGTCCCGCGTTCCTCCTCCTCAGCCCCTGTTGCTTTCAGGATAACGCACTACCTTTCGCCAACGCCCTGTGCCTGGGCCAGTAGAGCAGACCTGTTCCGTGGGTGTCGGGGGGCCCAGGCCTTAAATCCCAGCGCTGCCACTGCTGGGATTAGAATAGAAGCCTGTGGCGTGATCTATTCAACGGAAGAGGAAGACGCTTGTCCTGACAGCGTGGGCTACTTGTGAAGCCCGGGTGGGTCCATACAGGCTTAGAAGACAGTCTGGCGGGCGGTCAGGCTGCTGTCACTACTGTGTCCAGGATGCCTCCTGTCGCCACCCATTCGCTGGCTTCCTATTCTTCAGCCGCACTGGCTTTCTCTCCGCTCTTCCTGTCTCAGAGTCTTCGCACATTCTGTTCCCTCCCTTATGCCTTGCGTTGGAGAAAAGGCCTGGCAGGTCCCTTGGCTTCCCCATCATCAGTCAGCCCTGATTAAGGCTGAACCACGGACAGATTCTTGCCTGCCCCCAGGGAAAAGCAACTCTCTCCCCTCCCAGAGCCACCTTTCAGCGCAGAATGTCACTGCAGGCTGACAGCAGGTGGCCCCTGGAGAGTAACCTGGGAAGTGGTGACATTGCATCACCTCCAGAGGAGCGGGGCTCTAGGAAGGGGAAAGCGCTACATACTGAAAGGCAGCAGGTGTGTTTGCAAGCCTTAGGGTCCACCCCAGAGCACGCTCCGGTGGCTCTGTGAGCACTCACCTCTGCGCCCCGGAAGTCCCTGTGCCCACCAGGCATTGCTCTGTGTGCTCTATCTGTAGAGGATTCTCATTCATGCTCAGAGGCATTTTACAAGGTCGTTATTATTGTGTCCTTTTCACAGACAAGTTGAAAGAGCTCAGAGAGGCTAAGTGACCTGCCCAAAGCCACACAGCAGAGCTGAAACTTGAGCCAGGTTTTTCTGATGGCGGAGGCTGGGATCTCAAACACCACCCTCTGTTGATACTCAGGGTAGGATATGGTCCTGATTGAATGGCCTTCCGTCTTCACTGAGCTGGAGGACTTGGCATGACAGGCAAAGTCTTGTCTTCTCGCCATGGAGACCCTTCACCGTGGAGTTCTTGGTGTCTCAAGGGGAAGATCCAACATTGTCTTCAAGTTTTCACTGCAGCCTCTCTTTCAGACCCCAACCCTGATGATACCTCTTCCAGGCAGCGGCCGGGGGCTCCCCCAGGGCACGGCTGTTCTTAAGGCACTCCTCAGTGCCCCACTCTCCCCGATGGTAAAAAGTAAACTCCCCACTACCCGACGGGTTCAAGCCAGCGTTTCCTGGTCTTCTTTTAGGGCTACAGTGCCGGGGTTCATGGGGAGTGTTTCACACACATCTGTGCCCAGGAAAGACAGCGGGCTGTCCACTTCTCCATAGCGGCCGCCGACATGTCAGGAACATCCTTCACAGCCTCAAACTCAGGGGTATGACAATAGACCTTTATTCCTCGATGGCTGAGCCTCACTTTGCTCTCCAGCCTGGACTCTAGCCAGAAGCAGAAAACCTGATTTAACAAACAAGGATCAGCCCAGTCCAGATTCCACCCCCCACCCCCAACTTGACTCCCTTTTGGATAAAGGGCAAATGCAGACACTTCCCTCCTTCCTCTCCTTGCCAGTGTTGATTTAAGTTCTGGGAGCCGGGGTTCCGCGGGGGTGGGTGGGGGTCATCAAGGGCACACAGAGAGATGGGACAGCCACTTAAATGGTACGTGGAGACTCTGACCTCCCAGAGAATGTACGCCCAAGAAACCGACTGAGCCCCCCGCTCCCCACTGGTGCCCCGGAAACGTTTATATATATAACTTGTCTTCTAAACACCAAGCAACTGTTTCATCCGATGCTCTACCAGATGACCGGTGATCTTTGCTGACACTAAGTCTATGTGGAGACTTCTCTAAGTTTCCACTCTGTAGTCACCTGCTCTTCGTCAGCTTCTTTGGAATAAGGCTCTGTTCCCATTGCTCTTGCCATTCTCACGGCCATGGACTTACGGGGGTCAGTTCTGGGGCACTAAACGTGCAGACTCATATTGGCTTCTCAACCACCCGCTCAGGCGTTATCTCTCCATTGTATAGAGGAGGAAACTGACGATCACTGCGGGAAGCTAAGTGTCACGTCCGAGGCCTGTAGATGGTAAGTGGCATCACAGCAGTTAACTGTTCCTTCTTAACAGTGAAGAGGATTTAGCAGTTCAGGGGCAACAGGACTAAACTTGCCCCGATTGTGCCCCGAAAGCAGCTCTTCTGCGTGAAACAGTTCCCTGGGGGGCACCCTCAGCTCTTCACAGACTCACCAAAAACCCTGGTGTCTGGGGCGGCTCAGTTGGTTAAGCATCAGACTCTTGATTTCAGCTCAGGTCATGATCTCATGGTTCGTGAGTTCGAGCTCCGCATTGGGCTCTGCACCGACAGTATGGCGCTTGCTTGAGATTCTCTCTCTCATTCTCTCCCCCCCACCACTTGGTCTCTCTAAATAAACAAACATTAAAGAAAAAACAGCCAACCTGATGTCCTTTGTGTCTTGTCATTCCTTTGATTACCAGCCTCCATCCTGTTTCCACACCACCCAGCCAGCTGAGCAGTGCCCTGCCTGGTTCAGGGCGGATGCCCAGGTCCTGAGACAAGAGCTGGTACATAGCAGGTGTGCCCTAAGTATCTCCTGAAGAAATGCAGGATGCTGTCCCCTCTGTTCTACATGTTTCTAGCCAATTAGTTCTCCCCAAGATGGTCGTGTGTGTCTCCTCTGCTCAGACCCCTTTGGTGGCTCTGAAGGGACCCCAGAGATTGAGATCTGTGCCCTTCCCTCTGGCATTTCATGCCCCTGGAGTCCATGCTGAAACTCAGTGTTCATTCTGTTCTTCAAACCCAGCTTCCCCAGGGGCCATTTCTTTAAGAGGCTGCATTGGCCAAGCTGTTCTTTTGGGCCGGAAGTTTTGCCCTTGCTTACGTCTCACTCCCTGCACAACAGCCCCTACAGGCCTCCAGTGTGGCCTCCGTAAGGCAGCATCATCTGAGCCCCTCATCCAAGCCCCAGCATGCTGGTGTTCTCTACGTGTAGTGACTTGGGGCCCAGCCAGCTCCGGAGTCAGACAGTCCTGGGAGCAAATTCTGACTCTTGTCGCTTCTGGCTTTGGGACATTGGTCAAGCCTCCGGAGAAATCCAAGAGCAGAAAAATGGAGAGAATACACATAGGCTAACATGCCAATTTAAGAGAGATGGTGTTAGGTGCACTTGGGTGGCTCAGTCGGTTAAGCATCCAACTTCAGCTCAGGTCATGATCTCACGGTTCGTGGGTTCGAGCCCCGCGTTGGGCTCTGCGCTGAGAGCCAGCTCAGAGCCTGGAGCCTGCTTCAGATTCTGCATCTCCCTCTCTCTCTGACCCTCTCCTGCTCACACTGTCTCTCTCTCTCTCTCAGAAATAAATAAAAAACATTGAAAAAAAAAGAAGAAAGAGAGAAAGAGATGGCGCTCTTAAAGGGCTAGGCCCTGTGCTGGTGCTTAATGGTCTGGGCCCCTCGGAGCCCCTTGCAATCCCATATGAATTTGAAGATGAGCTTTTCCATGTATACAAAAAGGAAAAAAAAAGGCTGCTGGAATTTTGATTGGACTCCATTGAATCTGTAGATCTTCTGGGAAGTATTGACATCATAACAAATGTTACATCTTCCTATCCATGAACAAGGGATATCTTTCTGTTTATTTAGATCTTCATTAATTTCTTTTGGCTTTTTTTTTTTTTTTGTAGCTTTCCACATACAAGTTGTCTACCTGATTGGTTAGATTTATTTCTAAGTATTTAGTTCTTTGAGGCAGTAATATAAATGGAATTATTTTCCTGATTGCATTAACATTTTTTAAAAGCTCTCCAAAAGGTGCTCATGTGCAACTGGGGTAGTTGTTAACCAGCTACTATGTCAGGCAAAGCTTCTTAAGGCTGACGGAAGGCCGTGTAGGCCTTATTTCCCTCTTCCGATAGCGCCTGGCAAGGACCCTCACACTGAGACCCTGGCTAGTACGACTTTTTCGATGCATGTATACACAGCTTCCTTCTTGGAAAATACATGTTTTATTTTAACATACTTTACGCCCCCACGCTTTCCAGATCTGTCTGTCAGTTCCCAGAGGGAAGGCCTATTTGTCACCGCCTCCTCCCCAACACTGGGCTTGTGGAGGGAGGGGGCTGATGTTGGCTACCCGGCATCACCTCCTGGGGTGGAACTGGCGACTCCCCCAAGAGAAGGCAACGATACCTGATTTCAACCAAACAGCCCTTGCAGAGAAATGACCCCTGGGGACCAGGGGTAGCAGATAGACCCATAGGGTGTAGCCAGACAGATGGATGGGCCAGCTGGAGGAAGGAAGTGGTCTGCTTCGATTGAGGAGACCAGGACAGCACCCCCGACCCATGATGCCCATATAGGCACCCCTTTGCCACCACCTTCATTCACATTTATTACAGGCTCCCATCAGGACTTGCGTCTGGGGCCCCCCAAAGCCCCCAGCCCCTCTGACTCAGGGACACGTGGCCCTTCTGCTGCAAGGTCTCTGGTCAGGAATTCACAACAATGGGGACTCCAAGTTCACCAGCCTGACTGGCACCGCTCTCTGAGAAACCCAACAGATGGGCTCTAATTGCAGACCTGTTGTGGGGACATTGTTAACAAACACACAAGTAGCAGTACACAGGGCTTTTTGGAACCGAATGTGACTTGGCAGCTGGGGATGGCGGTCTAATTACCAACATCTGAGTTTCTTGTTTAATGAAGGGGAATGTGGAAAACTGCCGTGCTCGAAGCAGCCGGGACGGAGGAAGGTGCCAGGCAGGGCTATGACAACAGTGCCCGCACACTCTCTTTGTGGCCAGGCGCCTCCACGTCAGGCAGGGGAGTCCGCTGCTCTCTCCCAGGAACCCAGACATCACTTAAAAAAATTTTTTTTTAATGTTGTATTATTTGTTTATTTATTTTTGAGAGGGAGAGAGACAGGGTGGACAGGGGAGGGTCAGAGAGAGAGGGAGACACAGAATCTGAAGACAAGCCCCAGGCTCTGAGCTAGCTGTCAGCACAGAGCCCAATGCGGGGCTCGAACCCACAAACTGTGAGATCATGACCTAAGCCAAAGTCGGATGCTTAACCGACTGATCCACCCAGGAACCTCCTAGACATCACTTTTGGGAGAAAGGATGGAATTCCTGAGATCCTTAAGTATCAATCACAGACCGTTAGATAATAGTGCAGGTCCCTGGGCACCCGGGTGGCTCAGTCAGTTAAGCGTCTGACTCTGGTTCGGGCTCAGGTCATGATCTCACAAGTTCCTGAGTTCGAGTCCTGCATCGGGCTCCATGTGCTGACAGCACAGAGCCTGCCTGAGATCCTCTCTCTCTCTTTCTCTGCCCCTGCCCTGCTGTCTCTCTTTCTCTCTCAAAATAAATAAATAAACTTAAAAGGAAAATAGCTCAGGTCTCTTGTATTCATTAGGTTTTTCTTCTTAGATCATCAAACTGACACTCTAGGAACATATACCGTCTTAACCTGTGACCTCCTGTATCTTTTTGCAGAAAGCTATTCAACCTTGAACTACACCTGCCCCCCAGTCCCACAGTTCATAAATTTGCAATTACATTTGCTCAGGCTCATATAGACTCACTTCATCAAAGTCCTGCTTTAAGCACCTTACCTGATCAGCCCATTTAATCCTTTTCCTAAACTATTTTAAGCGTTATTTTCTTCTAGCTTTATGAGCTATGATTGATAGATAATAATTGCCGACACTTAGGTTGTATGTGTGATTGTTTTTATTTTTGAGAGAGCGTAGAGAAAGAGAGAATCCCAAGCAGGCTCCATGCTCATTGGGGAACCTGATGCATGGCTCGATCCCACGACCCCGGGATCATAACTGAGCCAAAATCAAGAGTTGGATGCTCAACCAACTGAGCCACTTAAGGGCCCCCATATGGCGGGAATTTTTTAAAGGTGCACAATGTGATGGTTTAATGCATGTATATATTTTGACATGATCATCACCATCGAGTTAATTAACACACATTGCCTCACATAGTTAACACTTGTGTGTATGATGAGAACACTTAAGATCTATTTAAGTTGAGTTTCAAGAACACGATATATAGTATTGTTAACTATAGTCGACACACTGCCCATTTGATCCCCAGAACCAACTCGTCTTATAAACAAAATTTGTACCTTTTGAAAACATCTCCCCATTTCCCCCTCAACTCACTTAATTCTTTAAATGACCCTAAAAGACATATCCTTTTTATTTCCACTTTACAGATGGGGAAACTGAGGCACGGAGAGGTTAAGTAACCTCTCAGGGAGAAGCTGGCCTCAGGTTAGATTCTGGCTACAGGCTGGCTTGTGTGACCGGCACTCAAGTGGGGGAGAGGGGCGTGGATTGCTGAGTCCCAGGCACTGTGTTTTCCAGGCTTCCTCTCCTGTATTCAAGCCTCAGGGCAATTGCGTGAGGCAGATACTATCATTGTCTCTAGGACTTAAAACTGACATTGGGAAGACTGAGTAATTTGCTCGAGTCACAAAACTCCCTGGTGCACTGAGCTGGGACTCAGGCTGTCTTCTCTGGCCCACACTGTCCCTCTGCTCTGTGAGAAGCCCTGATATGCAGCCGCACTGTAAAGATTCTGTTTGGTTTTTCACATCATGGCTCCTCTATCTGGTCGCAGTGTCTATTTAAGACGGTCCGTGGAAGAAGCTTTGCTTGGGTTTCCAGGCCAGGGAAAAGCAACTCATCTCTGGAGAGATCCGATTGCTTTTACTTCGTGGACACGGGGAAACGTAGGAAACCAACCTTTCACACCAGGGTACAGATTCCTTGGAAGGGATCGTCTGAGGCTTGTAAGGGTCTACGTTTTAGGGTTGTGACATCTTCACACCCTCCCCACTGTGCCATTATTCCTCGAAAAGGAAAAGCCACTCACTCTCCGCTCCGGGGCTCCACGGGGCGTACTACTAGATACCTGTGAGAAGCACTATTGTGAAGAATCATGCTCTCCACCTTCCCCCTTCCCTGGGTTGCTGGACTCCTCTGGAAGCATGAGAGCAGAAGGTATGCAGGATCTCAGGGCACCCAATTCGTGTAGATAGTCTTACTCTGAGCTTCTCATTTCCCATTTGACCTAATTTCTTTCTTCCTTATTACCATTTGTGGCCAATTATATTTTCCAAATTGAAGACTGCCATGTTTCTGGAATCCATGTGCCTTCAGAACTTTGCGACACCCTCCCCTTGAACCAGGATGGGCCTTTGTAGGTGCCTTGATGGATGGAGGGTGGCAGAAGTGACGTCACATGACTTGCAAGGTGAAATCACAAAAGATGAAATGGGTTGGTTCTCTGGTTCTAGCCGAGATGGGGTAGGCACGCCTTCCCGTGTCTCTCTCAATGAATACAGTTACGAAACGCAGACACAAACCTTGGAGCAGGTATGTGAGGGCTCTAAAGAGTAAGACTAGCAGGGAGATTCATGAAAAGACCAGAACTTGAAGTACCACCGAACCGGGAGGGAGTGTATCATTTTTCCCCTCGTTCTTTCCCCACCTGGCTCTGGATATAGGTGCAGCCACGGAAATATAGAGCAGATTGGGATAAAAAAAAAAAGCCCCAGATTCTAGGATAGAGAACAGAAAAGGCATTCCTCAGTGTATTTAAAAGTACCAGGGAGGGGAGCTTGGGGGCTCAGTCAGTTAAGCATCTGATTTTGGCTCAGGTCATGATCTCGTGGTTCATGGGTTCAAGCCCTGCACCGGGTTCTATGCTGACAGATCAGAGCTGAGAGCGCAGTGGGTTAAGTGTCTAACTTCGGTTCAGGTCATGATCTTGTGGCTCATGGATTCCAAGCCCAGGATCAGGCACTGTGCTGACAGCTCAGAGTCTGGAGCCTGCTTTGGATTCTGTGTCTTCCTCTCTCTCTGCCCCTCTCCTGCTTGCACTCTGTCTCTCTCTCTCTCTCTCTCTCTCAAAAATAAATAAACAATAAAAAAAAAAAAAGCCCAGGGAGATAAAAAGAGTAGAGGTTAGGAAAGCAACTCCATAAAGCAGTTTATAAATTCCTTACTTCTGGACTACACACAGGTGGAGCTGAGCCCAATTAGCATCTCAAAGACTTTGAAACTGAACTGACAGGTAGACCATAGCCCAAGTGCCAGACTGGCCACTGGGTGGTGTGTACACAGAACCAGAGTCGAAGAGCGCTACAAAGACCTTAAAAACTGAACTTTAAAACCCTATCCCACAGAAGACAGGCTACCCTTGCAGCTCTAACAAGACACATCAGCTGTCCTTAATTAAAACAAAAATGGCAGCCTTCTCCAGAGGATTAATATACACCCTAGAGTTTCATAATAGAACAGTCAACATGTCCATGCGAGTGTCCACAATTACGTGGCATGTAAAGAACCAGGAAAGTCTCAACTTTTATGGGAAAAGACAATCAACAGATGCAAACACTGAGATAACAAAGCTGTTGGAATTGCCTGACAGAGCAGCCGGTATACAAAAACTCCAATAAGCCGTTAGGAACATGCTCTTGAAGTAAATCAAATAATAAAAAGCTCAGCCCCACCCCATCCCACAAAAAGATAGAAAGAAGAAAATGAAGATTTTAGAATTGAAGAATATAATAACTGATGGAAACTCGGAAGGGCTCCATAGTGGAATGAGATGGCAGAGGACAGAGAAATGAGCGAGGAGGAGACAAAAACCTATAGATCCGAGACGCTCAGTAATCCTCAAATAAGTAACCTAAGGAATCATAATCGAACAACGAAACACTAGATTGAAGAAAAAAAATCTTTAAATGAGCCAGATTAAGATGCTATATTACCTATAGGGGACACCAATTACAATAATTGTGAATTTTCCAGCAGAAATCAAGGAAGCCAAAAAGAAGTGGAATGGCATTTTTATTTTTTTAATTTCTAAAAAGTGTTTCTTTATTTTGAGAGAGAGAGCGAGAGCTCCAACCAGCATGTGCAAAGGCAGAAAGAGAAGAGAGAGAGAGAGAGAGAGAATCCCAAGCAGGCTCTGAGCTATCAGTGCAGAGCCAGACAGGGGCTTGATCCCATGAACCGTGAGATCATGACCTGAGCTGAAATCAAGAGTAGGATGCTTAATCCACTCAGCCACCCAAGCACCCCAGGAATGGCATTTTTAAAGTGCTAAAAGAAAAATACCAATGCAGAATTCCATAACCAGCAAAAAGATCCTTGGAAATAAAACTGAAATAAATATATTTTCAGAAGAAGGTAAACAAGAAATGTATACTACTCTTCTCCTCTTAAATTCTTTAATATACGTTTGATGTTTCAGAGCAAAAATTATAACATTGTCTGATGGGATTTTAATGCATATAGATATAATATATCAAATGATTATATCATATAGGAAGGTGAGTAAAAGGACCTATACGGTGGTAAGACTTTCTACTTACCACTTGAAGTGCTGATCTATTGATTCTAAGTAGACTAGAAAAGTTAAGTATGCATATTGTAATTTCTACAGCAACAAATAAAAACCTAAACAAAGAACTATGGTAAAAAAAAAAACACAATAGAAAAATCAACATCAAATACTGAAAATGTTCAAACAAACCAAAAGAGGGCAAAAAAAAAAAAAAATGGAAACAAAGGAACAGGACCAGAGATAACAATAACAAAGAATAAATGGTCAATTTAAACTCAAATATATCAATAATCACATTNGAGTCCACGAACCTTGAGATCATGACCTAAGCGAAAGTCGGACGCTTAACTGACTAAGCCACCCAGGCGCCCCAATCATAAGTTTTTTTAATTAACAAAAAGGGGGGATCACCTGGGTGACTCAGTTGGTTAAGCATCTGACTTTGGCTCAGGTCATGATCTCACAGTTTGTGGGTTCGAGCCCCGTGTCGGGCTCTGTGCTGACTGCCAGCTCAGAGCCTGGAGCCTGCTTCAGATTCTGTATCTCTCTTTCTCTGCCCCTCCCCAACTCACGCTCTATCTCTGTCTCTCTCTCTGTCAAAAACTGAATAAACATTAAAAAAATTCAAAGGTAATCAAACAGGAAGGTTAAAAGTAAAATGGTAGGAGAGGATATGCCACGCAAACATAAATTAAAAAACCTGCTATATTAATATCAGCAAAGTATATTCAGACAAAAAAAAAACCCTGGAGGTAAGGATGGACATTAAATAATGTAAAAAGGTCAATTCACCAAGTAGACATGTGATCCTAAGTGAGTTTGCACCAAACAACACAGCTTCAAAAAGACATCAAGAGTAAATTGCAGGCATATCTCCTTTTATTGTGCTTTACTTTATTGCAAGTTCCAGATATCGTGGTTTTTACAAATTGAAGGTGTGTGGCAATCTTGCATCAAATAAGCTTGTTGGCACCATTTTTCCAAAAGCAGTTGCTCACCCTGTGTCTCTGTGTCAACTTTTGGTAATTCTCAGAATATTTCAAACTTTCTCATTGTTCTTATATTTGTTATGATGATCTCTGACCTGTGATCATGACTTGCCAAAAGGCCAGAAGGTGGTGAGCATTTTTAACGATAGTTATTTTTTTAATTAAATTTTTTTTTTTTAATTTTTTAATGTTTATTTATTTCTAGGAGAGAGAGAGACAGCATGAGCAGGGGAGGGTCAGAGAGAGAGGGAGTCACAGACCGAAACAGGCTCCAGGCTCTGAGCTGGCAGTCAGCACAGAGCCTGACGCGGGGCTCGAACCCACGAACCGCGAGATCATGATCTAAGCGAAAGTCGGACGCTTAACCGACTAAGCCACCCAGGCGCCCCTTTAATTAAAATTTTTAACATTTATTTATTTTTGAGAGACTGAGAGAGACAGAGCATGAGCAGGGGAGGGGCAGAGAGAGAGGGAGATAAAGAATCCGAAGCAGGCTCCAGGCTCTGAGCCCTCGGCATGGAGACCAACATGGAGCTTGAACCATGAACCGCAAGATCATGACCTGAGCCAGAGTCAGACGTCTAACCAACCGAGTCACCCAGGCACCCTGCAATACGGTATTTTTAAATAAAGGTACAAACGTTTTGCTTTAGACATAATGCTATTTTATGTTTAACATACTACAGTACAGTGTAAACATAATTTTCATATGCTCTGGGGAACCATAAAGTTCATTTGGCTTGCTCTATTGCAATATTCACTTTATCATGATATCTCTGAGGTGCCTGTTTTAGAACTGAAAGGAGAAAAAGAAAAATGCACAATTATACTTGGAAACGTTGACACTCCTCCCTCACTAATACATAGTAGACACAAAACCTGCAAGGATATAGATAAAAAAAAAAATCAACCAACTGGATCTAAATGACAAAGGTTACTCTTTCACTAGTAGTATGTTCTTCTCAAGAGCACATGGAACATCCATCTAAATAAACCATATAGTGGTTCATAAAGGAATTTTTAACAAATCTAAAAGAATTAAAATCATACAAAATATGTTTTCAGGTCATATGAATTAAACTAAAAAATTAATAGCAAAGACAACAGAAAAACCGCTAAACCCTTGGAAATGAGACAACACAGTCCTCAAATACCCATAGTTCAAAGAAGGAGTCTCAAAGGAAGTTAGAAAATATATTGAACTGAATAGAAATGAAAACACAGTATAACACAATATGTAGGCTACAGATAAAGCAGTGCCTAGAGGGAAATTCATAGCAGTAAAATGCTTACATTAAGAAAAGGAGAAAGGTCTCAAATCAAAAGCCTAAGCTTCCATCTTAAGAAATTAGAAAAAGACGAGCAAAATAAAACCAAAGCAAGTTATTAAAAGGAAATAAGAAAGGTAAAAGCAGAGCTCAGTGAAATAGAAAATGGAAGAATGATAGAGATAATCAATAAAACCAGAAGCTGTCTCTTTTTTTTTTTAAATGTTTTATTTATTTCTAGGAGAGAGAGAGAGAGAGAGACAGCGTGAGCAGGGGAGGGTCAGAGAGAGAGGGAGTCACAGACTGAAACAGGCTCCAGGCTCTGAGCTGGCAGTCAGCACAGAGCCCGACATGGGGCTCGAACCCACGAACCGTGAGATCATGACCCAAGCGAAAGTCGGACGCTTAACCGACTAAGCCACCCAGGCGCCCCTGGAAGCTGTCTCTTTGAAAAGATAAATTGTTAAGCCTATACCAAAATTGGCGAAAAAAAAAATCAGAAATGAAAAATCATAGACATTAAATTGATGATAAGGAAATACTATGGAAAAAAATCTAGGCACATAAATAAAATTATTTCAGTAGAAATGGACCAATTCTTCATGAACCGTAAACTACCAAAACTCACACACAATAGTCCTATAACTTAATCAGCCTTAAACTAGCAAATAAATTAAATTCATAGTTTAGAACCTACAGAGAGGAAATTCCCAGTCCCAGAGCATTTCACTGGCAAATTTTATAAAGCACTTAAAGACGATGTAACACTCATTGTCTACAACCTCTTCCAAATAATAGAGGAGAGAATAATTCCTATCTTAATGCTGACACCAGCAATATCCAGTCACTAAAACTAAGCAAAGATTATAAGAAAAGAAATTCAGACCAATATGCCTCATGATGAGACGCAAATATCCTCAAATAAATATTAGCAAATTGAATCCAAGAATATATTAAAAGAACAGTATGCTGTAACCACATGAGGTTTATTTGGAAAACGCAAGGCTGATCTGATACTCAAAAACTGGCATATTTCATCATAAATAAAGTCTACAGAAAAAAAATCACATGTTGATATAAACTGACGCAGAAAAATAAGTTGACAAAATTCAATGTACATTCAAGATGAAAACTTGCAACAAACTAGAAATAGACAGTTTCTCAACTAAAATACAGGAACCTACAGAAAACCTGCATCTTACATAATATCTAACAGTGAAAAGCTGATATTTTCCTCTCCAATATTAGGAATAAAGCAGGGTGCCCAATCTAACCATTCCTATTCAACATCACACTGGAAGTCCTAACTAATACAAAAAAGGGAAGAAAAGAAACAGAAGCCATCTATATTGGGATGAAAAAAGAAAACTGTCCTTGTTCTTAGACTACATTATTTTCTACATAGGAAGCCCCAAGGAATTTATAAAATCTTCTCGAACTAATAAGCCTGTTTAGCAAAGTCATAGGATACCAGCAGAACACAAAATCAGTTCTATTTGATACACTAACAGTGGACAATTGGAAACTTAAGTAAAAAAAATTCACAATACATGCCTCCCTCCACCCCTAAATGAAATATTTAAGTATCAACCCAACAAATCATACACAGGTTCTATGTGCCAATAACTACAATGTTGCTGAAGGAAATATAAAAGGTCCTAAATAAATAGAAAGATGACAGTCAGGGGCTGGAAGACTCAACAGAGTAAAGATGCCAATTTTCTCTAAATTCCTCTTTAATTTTTGTTTAATGTTTTATTTATTTCTAGGAGAGAGAGAGAGAGAGACAGCGCAAGCAGGGGAGGGTCAGAGAGAGAGGGAGTCACAGACTCTGAAACAGGCTCCAGGCTCTGAGCTGGCTGTCAGCGCAGAGCCCGACGCGGGCCTCGAACCCACGAACCATGAGATCATGACCTAAGCGAAAGTCGGACGCTTAACTGACTAAGCCACCCACGCGCCCCACTAAATTCCTCTTTGGAAGTAATGACAGGATTTTTGTCACTATTGATAGAGACAAGCTGATTTAAAATTTTTATGGAAAGCAGAGGAGCTGGAATAGCTAAAACAGTGTTAAAATAAAAGAATCTTGTCTAAGGGATCAAACTATTTGATTTGAAATCTTGCTATAAAGTTACTATAACTAAGGTTTGGCCCAAATAGCCAAAGTAATGTTGAAGAAGAAAACCAAGGTGGGAGACATCACAATCCCGGACTTTAGCCTCTACTACAGAGCTATAATCATCAGAGCAATGTGGTATTGACACAAAAACAGACACACAGACCAATAGAATAGGATAGAGAACCCAGAATTGGACCCACACATGTATGGCCAACTAATCTTTGAAAAAGCAAGAAAGAATATCCAATGGAAAAAAGACAGTCTCTTGAGCAAATGGTGCTGGGAGAACTGGACACCAACATGCAGAAGAACGCACTGGACCACTTTCTTACACCGCACACAAAAGTAAACTTAAAATGGATGNTCTCCCCCTTGTTCCTCCATCAAGTTCCTCCTAATCCTCCTATACGTGCAAACATATGATATAAATGAGGCCTCAAAAAATTGGGTAAACACTCATAATTGTTCCTCTCCACGGAAATCTTTAGTAAAAGGCAAAAGATTTATGCGATCTGAAGAGAAACCAGAGTATAAAATGGATGAAAGATTTAAATGTGAGGCAGGAAACCATCAAAACCCTAGAGGAGAAAGCAGGCAACAACCTCTTTGACCTTAGCTGCAGCAACTTCTTGCTTGACATGTCTCCAAAGGCAAGGGAAATAAAAGCCACCTTCTGCCTGGCCATCTCTCTGGGGACATGCACCTTTGGCGCCATGAGCCCCCACAAAGCCACCCTGGGGTTAGAGAGAAATGCCATTCTAGTTCCCATGCATTCTGTCTTTTTAGCTCAGCACCAGCTAAGGGAATGAGCAAACCTTCGGATGACTCGAGTCTCAGCTGTCCATCTGCAACCGTATGAAGACCCTGAGTAGGGACCACTTGGCCGAGTCCCATTATCCTCTGGAAGTGACAATGAAATGGTCTTTGGTATTTTAAGATTTGTGGCAGTGTGTTACATGCATCACGGATAACTGGAAAATTATTATTTTTAAATCATTGTAAGCTACCTCAAACCCTTTTAGGTATCAGGTAGAAGGGAAACAATGAAGTGACACAGGAAGTAGACAGTGATTGACATAATAAGCTGTGATGTTGTAAAGGCCCAATCTCACTGGGCTCATGGGTGTCTGGTGATGTGAGATCTTATGCCTGGTCCCAACCGTGGTCCTATGCCGAGCTACTGCACCTAGGGACTGGAACTCCCTCCTCCTGATTCCTGGCCCTTACTAAGGGGCACGTTAAAGCCAAGAAAGAAAGAGAGAGAGAGAGAGAGAGAGAAAGAAAGAAAGAAAGAAAGAAAGAAAGAAAGAAAGAAAGAAAGAAGAAAGAGAGAGGGAGACAGGTAGAAAGGGAGAGAGGGAGGGAGGGAGGAAGAAAGCAAAAGAAAGAAAGGAAAAAGAGAGAGAAAGGGAGAGAGAGGGAAAAAGGAAGGAAGTAAGGAAGAAGGAAGAAAGGGAAAAGGAGAAGAGAAAAGAAGGAAGGAAGGAAGGGAGGGAGGACAGAAGGAAGGAAGGAAAGAAAAAACCACACACATACACACACACACACACACACACACTCCATATATTGACATATAGTTAATATTATGTAATTAGCCATGGAAGAGCTAAGACACAGGCCAGAGCAGTGAGAACAGACACAACTTAGCATTAAGAACTTGCTGCTGCCTCCAGGGCTAAGGGACAGGAGGGTAGATGGTATGGCAGAGTCCGGGACTCAGGGCCGTCATGTGGAAGCCAGAACCTTGGAGAAGGCAAGGAATCCTGGGAAGCAGTTTATAGAGGCCAGTACCCTGTGATACACGGCAGCACAGGGGGAGAAGAATGGGGTGGGAGAGGGAATCTTCCAAGCAGACAGAGCAAATGAGCAGCCTGGAGGGTAATCACAGCATCTGTCTCATGGAATTGGTAAAGGACTATACAGGTGAGTTAACAGAAGAATACTCGGAACTTCCTTATCTAAGGGACAGCTGCTATTCTTAGGAGGGAATTCTAACACCCCATGTACCGAAGCAGGAGGCAAAGTGAGGCTTCGAGAAGCTGATGGATTTGTCATACAGCTAGGAATCTCTTTATAATAGGAGAAACCAGATATAACGGAAGAGTTCAAAATTCAGATGCATTTTAGGGTTCATATGGGAAGCTTCAAAGACATTTCTACAGTTCAAATCCATATCGGACTGACTCCGAAGGCCTTGAGCATCCGGCTGCCCTGAAAGATGAGATGTACTTGCATTTCCCACTAATGCATTTAACAGGAAAGGGCCGTACTTACCAGAAGGTATGTTCCACGAGAGCATTGGTTGTGATGAATCTTCAGCACCCCGCATAGCACCTAGCATATAGTAGGTGCCCAATACATATTCACTGAATGAACAAAATACAATTGTTGACATAATGTTTATTCTTGGTGTTAAGCAGTTTGGCTGATGAAACATGTATGGTTTGATGGAAGGGTTATAGAAGTTGCAAAATGGACGGGAGATGGACACAGGGTCAGATCTTGGGAATGGCAGGAATCAAGATAGCTCTGGTGGTCTACAAAACAGGAAGAAGGGACTCGGAAATTTCTCATTGCAAGGGCAGCCTGGTACGGAGATGGCTGCTGGGGTTGCTCTTTCCTCTGTCACCACCATTACGTTAATGAAAACAGGCTCTAAGCATCACTGCTACTTTAAATGCAGGGCGGGGGGATCTAATTTGATGACCTCATGTCACACACGAGGAGCAGTTGGGAAAGTGACTCTCCTTCACCCCAACCCTTCCCATGCTTCCCTAGGAAGAGGTCACTTGGGGGTCTGAGATGTCTTCCTGGGAATTGTTCCCCAGCTAGATCTAACTTGGGTAGAAGAGACAAAATCCCCCATAAGCAATACCAGAAAAGCACCAAAGAGAATTGATCAAAGGGCATGGGCTCTAGAGTCAGACTGCCTGAGTCCAGATCTTAATTCTTGTAGCAAACAGACTCTGCAGCCATGGGCCAGTCCCACACTCTCTGCCTCCAGTTCTGGACCTGAGAAATGGGAAGAAAGTAGTTAAATGAGTTATACATGCAAAGTGCTTAGACTAGTATCTGGCCAGGAGAAACTGCTCATTGCAGGAAGGAGGTCATTAATAGTAGGAAGGGGAATGGACTCAGAGCAGCTACACATTGATATGGGCAAATGTATCAGTTACCACCCATAATATGCTGTGTAACAAACACAAAACCCAGTGACTTGAAAACAAAAAGCTTTTAGTTAGCTCACGGAGGTGCTGGTTGGACGGGTGGTGCTGCTGGGCTGCGCTGGGCTTACTCAGGCGTCTTGGTCAGGTGACAAGTCACCTGCAGGCTGATTTCGCAGCTCTTGGCTCCCATTTTGGGAGCTGGCTGGCTATTGGTCAATCTTGGATGGTTTCTCCCTGCTCCATGTAGCCAGTAGGCTAGCCCGTTCCCTGCTGGGATGGCATTGAGGGGGTTCTGGAGCAGAAGCATGCAAAGTCTTGTGAGGCCAAGCCTTGGAGCTGGCACCACCATTTCTGCCACATTCTATGGGCCAAAATGTGTCACAACTTGAGCCCAGATTCCATATACTGAGATCTTAACTCCTAGTACTCAGAATGGGACTATATTTGGAGAAAGCATCTTCATGAAGCAGGTGATTTAGGTAAAATGAGGTCACGTGACTTGTACCCTTAGAAGAACAGAAAATGAGGACACAGACGTGTCAGAGGGAAGACCAAGTGAGGACACAGGGAAAAGACAAGCATCTGCAAGCCAAGAAGACAAGCTTTGGAAGAAGCCAACCCTGCTGACACCTTGATCTTGGACTTCTGGCCTCCAGAAGTGTGAGACCGTAAATTTCTATTGTTGAAGGCAGGCAAGCCATGGTCCTTTGCTATGACAGCACAGATTTGGGTAGAATCTTCCACCCCTTGAAGTGAGAAACTGCGGTAACAGTGAAAGCAATGTGTTTCCAGGTAGGTGTGAACGATGCGGGTATTTTTGCCATCACCTTCCTGTGCTTCGAGATGGCGGTGAGTAACTGAGCTAATAATCCATGTGGCAGAGTGATGGGCTGGAAATCAGGAGGCTCAACTCTCCTTCTAGCTCTGCCTTCTCTGGGCCTCAGTTTCCTCAACTGTGGATCAGGTCTTGCAAGGAATCCCCCCGACCCAGGTCTGACAGCCGAGCCTCCCATCCCAAGCAGGGACCCTGCCCACCTCTCTGCTTTCCAGCTCCAAAGTGGGGGTGCGGAAAAGATGGTCCTCCACTTGTCCCCAGGGCACCCCTCTTGGGGGGAACTTCAGCCCCACCAGTAACTGGCTCCTGCTTTACAGACCGGAGCGCACCTGCCACAGAATATTTACCTACGAGTTCCTAACAAGGGGAGGCTAGCTCAAAAGCCCTGCATAAAGGAAAAAAGCAACAATGGTATCTTTTCTTGTCATCTCCTGGACTAGTCCCCTTCCCCTTGGGAGGGCAATTTAATGAGTATGGATTTGGGGGAGCTTTGTTTATGGCCTTCGGAGAATTTGGCTGACAGGAACGATAAGAAGGGAAAACTCAGACAAGCAAGAATTAATGAAATCCCAGCAAAAAATAGCTATTAAAGAAGGAGGGGTGCCTGCCGAGAGGGGGAATACTTGGCAAATCTGGAGATACATCCATCAGGTGACCTGGATGAAATGAGCACCTGGCGGGGAGAATTCCCCCAGCAAACCTGGCAGAATCCTTAATCCTGTGAAATCGTTGTGGGTGGAGGAGATGAATCAGCTGGAGCCTTTGAAAGAGCAACAAATGGATGTCACAGCTACCTGAAAATAGAGAAATCAACCCTTCCATATAATCATCATCATCATCATCATCATCATCATCATCATCTGAGCTCTTAATGTCTGCCAGGTGCCNTGGAGGAGATGAATCAGCTGGAGCCTTTGAAAGAGCAACAAATGGATGTCACAGCTACCTGAAAATAGAGAAATCAACCCTTCCATATAATCATCATCATCATCATCTGAGCTCTTAATGTCTGCCAGGTGCTGATCTACATTTTTTAAAGTGTGTGAACTCACTGCGCTCTCACAGAAGTCCTATGGGGTAAGCACTGAAATGCCTTTATCACTCGTTTTACAGCCAAGGCAAGAGGAGTCCAGGGAGATTGATGGTCTCGCCCAAAGTCTCACAGCTAATAAATCATAGAGCCGCACTTGAACTTGGGCAGGCTGTGTCCCAAGACCAGATTTTAGCTGCTTTTGCTGTAGAGTCTCCCCCTTTTCTGGAGGTGGCTACGTGAGAGACGGAAAAATGGCTTATTATACACATGGGGAAACTGAGCCCCAGAGAGGGCTCCCAGTGACGCTAAGGGTCTGTGGTGTGTTTGTAAAGCAATGTGTTTTTCCCCCTGAGCACCTCATCCTTTGTCCACCTGGTGAGCTCCCACCTACTTGCCAAAGTTCTCAGATGCTGCGTCCTGTGTGAACTTTCCGCACCCACCTCGGGCTGATCCTGCTTTTCCTCTTTTGATTCTCATGGACAGGAGAGCCTGTGTCCTCATTAGAGTGTTTTTCATAGGAAGTAAGTATTTTCTTTTTGTTTTCTTTTCAGAATTAAAAAAATCACATAAATAAAGATTTTGAAGTATTCATGTTCCCATGAACTAGAATTTATGTTTGTTAACGTTTTGCTGTCGTCACTATACCTTCTTAAGTAAGAGAACTCAAACAAAGCAAATAAAAGAGAAGTATTATTTTTTCTGTTATTAAAGAGATAAGATATTACAGGTGAAGTTTCGGTACCATACCTACCATCTACTTTCCCTCCTTCTCCACTGGCATGAATCTGCTGAACATCTTCAGGGTTTATTTTTAAATTCATATACATCTTGGGGAACCTGGGAGATTCAGTCAGTTAAGTGCCAGACTCTTGGTTTGGGCTTAGGTCACGATCTCATGGTTTGTGAGTTCAAGGTCTGTATTGGGCTCTGCACTGACAGCATGGAGCCTGCTTGGGATTCTCTCTCTCTCCCTCTCTCTCTCTCTGGCCTTCCCCCACTCGTGAGCATCTATACATCTATTTACCAACATGTGTGCAAGTGAACTATAACTTACATTCAGAAAAGCCCATAAAACATAGAAATTGGATAACCCCCCCATGACAATACTTAGTATCAAAAGTACCTCAGAGGCTCACTGCGCTTCCTTCCTGATTGAAATTCCCCCTTGTACCACTTATCGATTCTTAAACAGTATAATTCATTTGTTCCTGAATTTTGAGCTTTGCCTAAATGGAATTATTCAGTAAATAATCCTTTGCATCTTGCTGCTTGGACTTCATGTGTGATGGGGAACTCAACTTAATGTTGCCTGTAGAGTATGCTATTGAATGATACACCTTAATTTCTGTACCTGTTTCTCGGGTGATGGGAATTTGATCTGTCCCCAAGTCGAGGCGACTGCAAGAGCCACGTTGCTACAGACATTCTTGCCTACATCTCCTCGTGTACACTGCCCATTTTTCCAGGACACGTGCATCGTGGAGGAGCTGCTAGGTCAGAGGGCCGGTGTAACCCTACCTAGCTGTGTTGCACGGCACTCAATGGTTTGCTAAGAGCCCGAACTCCTAACGATGGTGTCAAGCTGCCTTACCAAACGCATGCACTGAGGGAATCGATGGTTTTGGAGAAAAATGAGACGATGAATCCAAAGGAGAGATTGCATTAACTAGAATGTTAACTTCTTTGCCCTGAAGTCTGCATCTCCCTGTGGCACGTGCAGATTCCGGCCCCTGGAAATAGCTGAAATCAGCTGCCCTGAAGGGTTGTAAGGAGCCCATCACACTCCTCTAACTCTGCCTGGATGGCATCTGCTGACAAAGCAGAAGGATAGATGTTACCGGTGCTGTGCACTTTATCTCCTGACTGCTTCATTACTTCCTACCCACGGCGGCACTGACGGACAGTCCCACGGAGGGGGCGTGGAACTCACGGTGCTGCCAGCACTGCCCTGGGTGGCCCTGCCTCAGTTTCCCTTTTGCTCTGCTGGGACTCCTGAGGACCTAGAATGATGGCCATGAGCCAGGTCCAGTGTCCTCTTGTGGATTGCTCTGGTACACCCCCATTCCACCTTTATCCACAATATCCTCAAGCGGACCCCATCAGGGTCCCCCCTGAATGACGGAGAAGCCCCTTCATTATTCTGCTCAATATGTCAGCCGGGGCTGTTTACAGACCCAAGGATTCTCCTGCCAAATATACATCCTGCTCCCCAGGCTTTCATGTTATAATGAAATGAAAAACAAGCAAGACATCTTAATATCCTATTCTGTGAGAAAGTGAGATCACCCCCTCTCCTTCTCTCTTAATAGATAAATTAATATCCTCAAACATTCTGAAAAGATCCTTTATGAAAACAACTCTCTTGCCAAAAAAAAAAAGTTTATTATAAATGTGGAGAAATTTGTTTCAACTTGGTTAAAAGCTCTATTCTCAGCCGCGAATTCGGTTCCCACTTTTTTTTTTCTCCTCTTCAATTAATTTCACACTAATCCATTTCTTTATCAGGCGGTGGAGTGGATGCGGTAGACTGAGTGATGAAGATGAGGGGCAGTGGAGGTGTTTGGCTCTGTAATTTCATCCTTGAATTTTGTGATTACTAACAGGACAACTTTTTTAATTTGTTCTTTTGTCTGGATTCCCTGGCTGGCAATCTGCTCGGTGAGCTCGGCTTTTTAATCAATCACCTAGATAATCAAATGTCACTGGCTATCTGCTCCGTGTAATTACTTTTGCAATTAAAAATCAACCTCAAGTTGCCTCATCTAATTAGAGGGATGGGCAGATTTTCATCTAGATTGATTTTTTAATAAATATTGACTTAAAATGCCATAATCTCATCATATTCTTTCATTTTCTTTGTACCAAAAATCAAACAAATGGAAGAATTAGCAAGCAGAAGGAATCGTGGGACTTCAAAAGCTTCTGGTTCAGACACACAAAACTATGCTGTACAGAAGCCCAGCTTAGCTAGCCTAATAACAACACTCAATGGCTTCCACCTTTTATTGGAAAAAGGAACAAAGCAATTCAATGATTATATTTCACACTAACATTGTTGCAAGTGCAGAGTGTTAAGAGCTTCTAATTTCATTTATTGTGCTGCCGGGGGGACAATCGTTTCTATTAATGCGCTTATTTCTTTCAAAGCAATCTCATATTTGCTATTAGAATTTTTAGCATTAAGGGGGGAAAATGTAATATGTCTCCTACTGGAGCCACCCCCTCTGTGAGTTTTCTTAAATATACAAAGGCCACTCCGAGGCAGATCATTTTCTTGTTTTTGCTGTCCTGGATCTTTTACGTATTGTAATTAAAACATTGTCAATAACACAGTTCGTTGCTTTTTGGTTGTAGTGGCTGATGTTGAACATGAGGAATCCACAATCTGGCAAGGGATTACCTCCAGGAAAATAACACACTTTGCTCAGAGAACAATCGTCCCAAGATGAAACGTAATGGTATCTTTGTGTCTATTTTTTAAAAAAGAAATCATGTCGGTGACCCCGGCAGAATTCCATTTAAACCTCAGCTGATTGGGGAGATGATGAAGAAGTAATAATCCTTCTCGCATCCTTGCTTTATTCCGGCACAAAGAAAGTACTTCTGTCTCCTTGTGCGTTGGTGCTATAAGGCAGGAAATGCCTGCATCTGATTGAACAATTCTAAAAAAAAAAAAAAGAAGCCATAGAAAATAGAATAGAAAAAAAAAAAGGCCATAACTAAGGCAAGTCAAACTTTCAGCTCTTGTTGATGGCAAGATAAACAGGGGAGAAGGGACAGACCCAAACAAAAGAACCAAGGACTATAAGAAAGAGCCGTGATTTCACCCCAGGCCTCCCTCTGACAGGGGAAGAAGTTCCTGCCTGTGTGACTATCTGCATCTGCAGTGTCTGCCAACTACCAACTGAGCATCCCAGCCCTCATTTCCCCGAAAGGATATGCCTGGGGCTATTAGTCTCCCAAAACATCACTCCAAAAATGAGGGGTTTGTGGTCAAGTCACTTTCAAAAAACACACCGTTCTCTACCTCCTTGCTGGAGAGATTACGTGTAATCCTAGAAAGTCTCTGAGAAGTCTTGCAAACAAGGAAGCCTATTTGGCTCAGAATTTATCAAATTTATTTTTCCTTAGGTTGTCCATTCTATCTATCTATCTATCTATCTATCTATCTATCTATCTATCTATCTGTTATCAATCAATAATTTATTTATTTAGGGGGTACCACGTAGAAATAGTCTTTCAGTATACACTCTAGGAAACACTGGTTTTTACACCAAACACACACACACATAAATCTCATTTCCTGCACCACTTGCCTCTCTGGGGGACAAGACTTGTCTTCTAGATGCACCGCTGGTTATGTCCTCTAAGAGCAAAGTGATGTCTGAGTTTGCTAATGGCCATTTCCCGGGACCGACTGAAAATGAGGCAGGCAGTGGGCGACCCTGAGCCGAGGTTGGTTCTCGCCAGAGGGTTATTCTGCCAAGCGTGTGCTCTGGCATCACCAAGCATTGAGCAGGCTGAAAGAGTTGCCTGGGCGCCTGCCGCCATGGGGAAGTTCCACCGTGAGTTTGACAAAGTCTTTGGGAGAGGAAGAGGAAGGGGCATGAGGGAGACTAGCTGTTTATTGAACACTTACTGTATGCCAGGCACTGGGTTGCACATTCTGCCCTCAAGTGTCTTTGCATTTAACCACTACAAGAACACTATGAGGTGGGCATTGTTTGGGTTATTGTTCTCCCCAGAATACAGATGAGGGAACTGAGAGCTCCAAAAATGAAGTGCTCATGAAAGGCGAGGGAGCTGGGAATTGGGGGAGTGGAATCCCAGACCCATGTCTGAAGGACACACAAGACTTGGGGCTCTGAACCCCTTCATCTTCTAGGAGTAAGCCTGGGGACAGGAGGATGCAGGACGGGCCACCGATGTGGGGCAGAGGGATTGTTGCCACTGCAGAAGAAACATCATTGCGAAGGTGGGGATCACAATCACCTGTGTCGCAAACCACTCCCAAATTCAGTGGCCTAAGCAATCAGCTCTTGAGTCTTCAGGTTGACTGCAAGATTCTTCTGGTCTCCACTGATCTAACCCATGAGTATGTGGTCAGCTGTGGGCTGGTGGGGGGACTCTTCCAACATTGGCCTGCTCTCTCTCTCTCTCTCTCTCGTTTCAGGGCTCACTGGGTATTATTGGTCTCGGACAGCCTTGGCTTGCACAACTGGGCAACTTGGGTCCACTCTGTGAGCCATGTCTTCCAACAGGTGGCCTGGGTGGCCATGGGGAAGGCAGACGATGAGGAAATACACAAACACATTCCCAGCCTCTGCTCACTTTGTTTCTACTGACACCTTATCGACCAAAGCAAGTCACACAACCAAGCTCAGAGTCAAGGGCCACCTACGAAATAACGGAATGAAGGGCGTGGATCCAGGGAGGAAGACGTTTCGCAGAGGAGAAGCAACCTGACTGCCAAATCAAGGCTGCAAATGACCAGAACTCATTTCATCAGAAATGTCTACACAGGCTGTCTCATCCATGCCGTAGCAAAGTCTGAGCCCCGTCTTTCTCCCTGAACTGCTGTGGGGTGGGGTGCCTCAGACCAATGAATGATGCACTGCCCCTTCCAGAAGGATCAGTCAGTACTTAGAGGCTCTCCTTATCCAAATGAATGGCATACCCCTCTCAGGGAAAGGGTTCATGCCTATAGGGCCACCTCTGGAGGTGAGCTATCTGCTTCTCACCCTGGCTGTTTGTTGGGACTGTACTGCTGGCAGAAAACCCTGACCCCAGGGCTCCACAACAGAGCTACTCAGGAGCCAGAGTGAAGCTTTAGAGACATACAAAGTCCAAGGTGCAAACTCAGATGGCAACAGAAACACTGAATAAAAGAAAATGAATTATTTGAGCGCGGGCACACTTTTGTTCATATGTAGTACACATAGAAATGTTCTTTTAATTCAACGCGGAAATACGCCCTCTACTATTTTCCTTAAAATGTGGTCCCTTTTTGGTCTAAATGTTGCTTTCCACTTTTGCTAGTATCATGGTTGTTGTGGTGTATTTCTTCTATCCTAAGAAGCCATTAATCGGTAATACAAACATGAGGACAAATGGCCATTATTAGTCAGTCTTGGTGTTGGGCACTGATAGATAGTGGCGGGGACTGTGACGAATTGACGAGCACTCAGTTCGTCTGGACGATTCATCTGCTTCATTCCAGCCACCTCTGGCTGGGGGGTGGGGGAGGATTGTGGGTGTCAGGTGTCATGGCTTCCTTTTCAAAAGAAGCTAGAGATCTGGATTTTGATATGAACTCTTGGATCGTGGTCCTCAGTTAATGAAAGGAACATGCAGACCCAAGGAAGCACATTCATGTCCCGATCTAGCTCATGGGGCACTGGTTTAAAGCCTCCCGTCTAGGCTAAGGATTCCATTGCATTGATAGGGAAACTGAGGCTCAGAGATGGGCAAGGCCTTGCCTAAAGCCACAAGTAGTCCATTTCAGAGATTTATTTATAAAATTTTTATTTTTGAGAGAGAGAGAGACAGACCAACAGACAGACAAACAGAATCTGAAGCAGGCTCCAGGCTCCGAGCTGTCAGCACGGAGCCCGACACAGGACTCGAACTCACAGACTGCAAGATCATGACCTGAGCCGAAGTCAGACAATTAACTGACTGAGCCACCCAGGTGCCCCTCAGAGATTTAACTAAGTATCAAACTCCTTCGATTGCCCCATGGCCTGGCCTTTGATACCCTCCCAGCCTTAGTTTCTGGAAGTTCCATCTTCCCAGTTATCCAAGTATCCCTCAAACTAGCCTCACCAGAATTCTTTTGTCCTTGCCCGACTCTTCCGTCTGCCTGGAATGTTCTTCCAGGCTCGAGTCAGATGTCAGCCCTTTTGCACACCTCCCCATTCCCTCTGACAAGACTCATCACTCTTACGTATCTGTATTATAGTGCTTCTTGCTCTGGGTTTCAATGTTTAGTCATGTGTTTGTTGATGTCAGTCTGCACTTCTTGAGGCCAAGTACCCCAGGGATTCAAACTGGGGATCCCTCGAGCCTCTTACAACACCTGGAGCATACTAAGTGCTCAATAAATGTTTAGGGGACAAATAAAAATGGAAATGAGAGAGTAATGAACGGAATATGTGTCTGAAAAAAACAATCCCTGCTCACCCCGCCAGTATTCCTCACACAATCATCGGGGCTCTTGCAGGAGAGGAGAAGTTAAGGTAAAAATAGGAGGCTGTAGAGCAGAGAGGTTGAGAGGGCGACAGTCTTGGGGTTAAAGGCTCCTCCTGTCATTTGCCAGCTGTGTCATCCCCCGAGAGACATTTAGCCTTGATTCCCAAGTGTTCTTGTCTGTGAAATGGGCTCATAACGGCCCCAACATCAAGTGGGCCTCATGCATCACATGGGATCCCGTACATGAACATGGAGTGCTGCCCTGCAGACAGTAGGTGTTCACTAAATACTAGCTATCATGGTTATTAGAGAGCTAAATGCTCTTTCTCCTTCAGCAATCCCAAGCCTGTGGCTCAACTCCCCGAGGACAAACAAGACGGCAGTACCACATAAGCCTGTGAGTTGCTGGGACAGGAACCCACGGGGTCGGCCCTCCAGCATAGCCCCCTTCCTCCACCCCTACTTCAAAGTAAGGCTGACTTCGGCTCAGGTCATGATCTCGTGGTTCGTGGGTTCGAGCCCCGCATCGGGCTCTGTGCTGACAGCTCAGAGCCTGGAGCCTGCTTCTGATTCTGTGTCTCCCTCTCTCTCTGACCCTCCTCTACTCACACTACCTGTCTCTTTCTCAGAAATAAATAAAACATTAAAAAAAAATTTAAAAAAAACAAACAAAAAAAAACCCAAAAAAAACCAAAGTAAGGCCCCTTGCAAAATCAGCATCCTTTGCGGCAGCCTGGGACAGAAACGCAGCCACGGTTCGCTCGTTGGGGCTTTTCCCACGTAAGCCTCGGCAAACACGTCACCGTGAGCACCTGAACTCAGCATCAGCCCAGGCCCGGGGATTAGCGGGCGGAAGGGGCTGCCAAAGTGGGATCCTTGATGCGTTTTCCTATCTCTCCTCTCCAGGAAAACAAGCAGCCTCTGCAGAGTCTCAGTTGTCCTTTCTGGCGGAGTCTGCGATCACCCCAAGAAGACAGCCAACCCGTCAGCCACGTAAGCTGTCATGTGCTAACGCAAGATGCTTCTGGAAGCCTACCCGTGCATTACAATGTCGGTGCAGGGTCTGCTTCGCCAAAATATTCTCTTTCCACATTCAATTATGGCTCTTTAATAATGACTATTATTATAATTGTAATTATTTTTATTGTCCTCATTTCGGTATTATATATAATAAGGCAATTCCCCAGCTTGAATTTATGACCAAATAAATCAGCCGACAGAGAAGAATAGCCTTGCGTTTTTCAGTGTAATATTTTAGTTGTATTTGCATTTGGAGGAGGATTTGTGGCGAGCTGGAGGATTAAATCCCATGAAATCATTATACAAATTTCAAAATGTCAAGTGCTCTGATAGAGATTATGATTTTATCTTCTTATTTTGACAGGAAACCGTGTGTGGCCACCTCTGCCTTGGTACGAGCGGGGAAGGGAGGCCAGGGGAGACCAAATAAAGATAGAGGAGCTTGCAAGTTCCCTGATCAGCTGTCTTTTTATTCTGCTCGCTTGTACGACAGAGCGTAATAGACATTTTCCTTTGCACAAAATAATAAGAGCAGTACTTATCGCACGGTGCCTCCAGCCAGTGGCAAAAGGAAATTAGAAAAGTCCAATGAGGCTGAGAAGTAATTAATCATCATACAGTGGGCCCTGTCAAATCAGAAGGGTCCTTCCAGCTGATAATGCTCCCCAACTCAATTTAGACTGATAGAAATTAGAATTTTTTTTTCCCTCTGGCAAAAACAAAAAGACTGGAGTTAGCACAAAAGTGGCCAATTGTTGGCTTTCTTGACTGCCTGACCCATTTACAGCGATGTCCGCATCAAGTTCAACTCAAGCCAAAATTGAAGCAACATCGTTTACTCCTCAAGGCAAAGGGAAATCAAACCTATACTGTTTTACGACTCCCCCCCTCCACCTTCTTTCTCCCCTGCACCCTCGCCAGATAGCCCCAGCTATGTAAGAAAAATTAAAGTTTGCTTCTATTGATCAAGTTAGCGGATCTCCCTTCCCCATAGGGCTGTGGGGAGGGAAGCATTCACCACCGTCTATAATGAGTCCAGACTCTTTGGAGATCAAGGAAAACAAATAAAATGGGTCCAATAGAAGCCACTCAGGGCTCCGGGCAGAGGGAAGGGGATGGCAAGCTGCTTTCAGAGATTCTTGAGCTCTGGGAGGATGGGAAAGATGGTGCCCCCTCAAAAGAAGACATCTGCCTTTCTGTTGGAACAACTTAGGCTGTTTATGCCACAGTCTGGGGCTTCCCCCACTCACCGCCAGCATGAGTCCTGCTCTCACCATGATCCAAAGGGCAAGGTAATATCTTTATTGCTTCCTCCAGGTACTCCTGAAGGTGAGGGTCTCTAAGAGGCCAGGACAGGGATCTTGAATTCAAATGTCTACGGAAACTGGGATGGAAAGGAAATGGGTGAAGCTGACAGAGGATGAGCAATAGGGAATGGGGGGAACTGTGGCCATTGGGAGCTGCTTTGTCTTTCCCAAAGGAAAGAGTCTTTACTTGGCTCCAAAGAATCATTGTTGAGGGACAGTTCATACACTATGTTGCCAGATCTTCTGATCGGCCACGATAAGCTCCAAGTTTAGAAATTAACACAACGTCATCTAGTTTTTGAATATAGGCAACTAATGAAATTAAAAAACAAACATACATGAGGGCATCCGCCATCGCCTACCATTTGTGACTTTGGTGTATAGTAAAGTGACAGCCTCAGCAGACACCGTGTTTCAGACGGGGCTTTGGGTCCCACAGACCAGGGTTTGAATCCTGGCCCCCCCATTATCAGTGGGGAGCTGCAAATCGAGAAGCTTTGCTCTTATCACCTCAGTTTCCTCCTCTGTCAAAAGTGGACCACAGTCAGTGGACCTTAGAAGCTGGCCAAAAACGCAGAGTGCCCAGCCCAGTGCTGGCACACATCGGTGTTCAACCAAGGACAGCCGTTCATTGGATCATCACACTCAACCAACCAGTCACGCTGCCTCTGTCTCAACGCTGCCTCCATGCCTGCTACGGATGTCCTGCCTTCTTGGGTCTTACACAAACTTTGTAATCTCTTCACTTGGAACTTGCTATTCCGATAGAAGTAATTTCCTTCCATGTGAGAGGCGAAGCAGGAACCCAGCAAGTTGTCAAAATTATTGAATTTCAGATTCAGCAGTTAGTTATACTGCTCAAAGCAAACACGTTCTTATGTAGGAAGCATAACTGTCACCAGCCCCCCTCCTTTCCCAAGTTAATATGGCCGCTCCCTCTGTTGCATTGTCCTGCTTATCCTTTGAGGCCTGGGGGCGCAAGTTAATTTACAGGGCAATATGGCAACTCAGAGGAAGATAGTTTCTTCTCCGTGGTATTTACCTAGTGGGCCTTGGGTCCCAAAGGTCTCAGTGATACCTCCTTCTTCGGCTTCCTTCATGTCCGATGGTGGAGAAACAACCACCTTGGTGACAACCGTCATGTCCAACAATCACCGTCATGTCTTTCACATCGTGATAGCAACGCTATTAAATGTTTCCATCCCCTTCTGACAGATGAAGAAATTGAGGTTCAGAGAGGTAAAATAACTTGCCGAAGGCCACACGGCTAGTGCACACCAGAACTAGACTCTGCTGTATTCAAGCCTTGTGCTACATTTGCTATTCTACTTTGGGAAGAACACCCTGGTAGGCTGTCCTTCTCCCCTCTCTCGACTTCGTTCTTTTACGGTCCTGCTCATCCATTCAGTCACTCAACAAATATTTAGAGAGTGCCTACTATGCGCCAGGATTCTCCTCATGGAGTCCCAATATGGTTTCTAGCTATAGTGACGAATGGACTGTGGGGGCCTGGGGGAAGAGAAAATGGCGGCCAGGGCTTATGGTCCTCTCTGAGGCAATTCAAGGCAGCTGGCCCCGGGGCTCTGCTGCTGTAAAAGGGACTCACCCATACAGAGGTGTAGGGAACAGAGCACATACAGACACAAATATCTGACAATAGTCCTGGTGACGGCCCTCCAGCTCTGCTCCGTGTGTTGGCTCAGGGTTGGGCTTCCTCTCTGGTTGCCTCGTCTTCCCCTAAGGAAGGAGAGAGCAAACTTACTTTGTCAAGGGCAGACAGTAGATATCTTTGGCTTTGCTAGTTATATGGTCTGTGTTATGACTACTCAACTCCGCCACCTTGGAGCAAGACGAGCCCTGGGCGGTATTCAAATGATGGGCGTGGCCAGATTCGGCCCTCGGAGGGCTGGATTTGGGGTGGGGTTTGCTGACTCAGCCCCAGGGCACTGCGTCTGCCTGCTGAGTCTCCGCCCAGCCCGGTGCCAGGCAGCCCAAAGTGGCAAGAGAGCAAGGAGGAGGCACCCTTGGTGTGTTAGAGCCCAGAACTCCAAGCGGCACACATTGCTCGGCTCATATTTTATTGGCAAGAACGAAGCGCGTAGCCACGGTCAGCTGCAAGGGAGTCTGGGTAATATAGTCTAGTTGGACCAAAAGACCAAAGAAGAGAATGGACTTTGTGTGGTCGGGGTGCAGTTCTCACCACAAACCTTAACCAGGGAGTCTGCGCGGACAGCAATTCTCTTTCCTCAGTGACAGATGCTCTCTGCTACCCTTCCGGTCCCATGTTCTGCCTGGGACTCATGAAGTCCGTTTGGAGACTGCAGGTGAGTGTCGTGCAGCACTGCAGCTTTCATTTAAGAAATCCTTATGATTCTGGGGTGCCTGGGTGGCTCAGTGGGTCAGGCGTAAGACTTCGGCTCAGGTCATGATCTTGCAGTTCGTGGGTTCCAGCCCCCTGCGTCGGGCTCTGGGCTGACAGCTCAGAGCCTGGAGCCTGCTTCGGATTCTGTGTCTCCCTCTCTCTCTGCCCCTCCCCTGCTCACACCCTGTGTCTCTTTCTCTTAAAAATAAATAAACATTAAAACAAAAAAGAAATCCGTATGACTCTGATCACCTGGGCTGTGAATTACATTCCAAAAGATCCTCATTTCACTATAAGTCCTTTCAAAAAGCCAACTATGCTTGAGCGTTTGGGGCGGGGGGTGGGGAATGGTATTCAAAATTTCTGCTTGTACACAGCAGTGAAGGACGCACTCTGCTTTCTTCAGATGCTGCTTGTTCTCTAGGGCTCCTTCTGCCCTGCAGAATGAGCTCCAGAGAGTCTGGAGAAGACGTTCACCATTGGGAGCCCTGACATCTCACATCAGCTGCCTCTACTGCCACTGGATGTCTGAGAAATGGGCACCGAGGTTTCATCTAATAGCACCATAGATGAGGTATGGGAGGCAGGGTCCCTCAGGCCTTCAAGTGGGAGAGATAGCAGCCTCCATCCAAACTGCTGTGGGGCTGGTGGAGAATCCGGAGGCCCCGGGGTGTCCGGAACAGGTGGAGGAGGGCCTCCAGGCTAATGTCCTACCGCCCCTGTCCCTGTGGTCCAGGAGAGCTGGCTGTATTCAGCACTTCTGAGCACAGGGCTTGGCCAGGAGGCAACTGCATTCCCTCTGAGCCATGCGAGCCCCTGATCTGCTCGCCTCCTGACAGGGCTGGCGTTGACGAGCCTAAACATGGCGTTTCTCCGCGTTTGAAATATTGCCACCTCACGGCCTTGCTGCCCTTCAAACGCTGGGAGTTGGAGGAGCGGGAGGAGAAGCTTTGATCAGGCCAACCTCTGCTGGCCTTTGGGAGCGCACAGCAGTAACACAGCCTGAATTTCCCTCCCTCCATCCTCGAGGGGGTGAGGGCACGGGTGTGACTATGGGATGTCCAGGCCGTGAAGGGACTCACGTACTTGTGATGAAGGTATTTGTCCCAGACCACAACGTGGGGTCCCACTTTCAGAGTCACTGATAACTCCATGAAAACAACCTTAAAGCTTCCTTGGTGTTACTTAATAGTAATAATAATAATAATAATGGTACTGGCCAAGACTTTACGTGTGCTACATACCATGCGCCATTCAAAGTCATTTAGTCACCACGTCAGTGTCATGGGTTGGTGCTATTTCGGTCCCACTTTACGTGAGAAAATTGAGGCACAGAGAAGTTATGTGAATTGCCTAAGGCCACACAGCTAGGACCTACCCCCCCCCCCCCTTACCCCACAACCAGAAGTCAAGCCCAGGCAGTTTGCTTTTGAGTCCATGTTCTTACCGTGCTTTATTATCTCTTGGTGCATGAACTTAAAAAGCCTACATCAAAAATACGGCCAATCTATTTGGGTTTTTTGTTGGTGGTGGTGGTGGCGGTGGTGATATCTGCAAGGGGCCGAAGGAAAGGAAGTGAGGCAGGGAAGAGAAGGGCAGGAAGGGGAGGAGAAATGAAGGGAGCGAAGAGGAAATTCAGGGAAATAATGAGCAAGAGGGAGAGACCGACCTGCATGAAAGTAAACCACCCTCCCACCGCTGTAGAAATCTACATTTTCTCCTGGCTTATTTACAGACTGGGTGTTAGATCCTAATAAATGGGAGGATTTTTAAAAGGTCCTCAGGATAGCAGAGCCAAGCTAAGCAAACGGCTCGTGTACACAAGCCCGGGCGAGATGAAAGGCCCCGGCCGTCCAGGACCACTCAGGCCCCTTATCTGCCGCTGGCTGGCCCTCTGTGGGTTCGAGAAAGCCCAAGTGGGTGGCGCTGGCGGAAAGTTCAAAGTCATTTTTGAACAGATAACGCAATCAAAAGTTTGTCTATCTGTTGAAATATTTAGGAGAACAAGATATCGCTTTGACCCGCCTACACCTGGGACCTTTCTGAATGCTGTTAAGCTGTGTTTCAACCTTGTTTGTAGTCTTAATCTTTAATGGGCTTCTGCGTTTTTCAAAGAGTAGAATTTGGCAAAACAAAACCCACCCCCCCCCCCCAACCCCACCAAGAAAAAAGATATTTCTCCCCCATCAAGAGAGGTATGCTTGGTGACCTTCGCCATTCCCATGCCTTCTGGAAATGAAAAGGGAAAAAGGCGTATGGTCCTATCTCAGCCTCAGCGGGGTAGCAGTTTCCTTTCTTCAGCCCAAAGCGCTAAGATATGGAGCTAAAGCCTCCACCTGACTCCTCGCCGCCCCCCTCCCCCCGCCCCAGTCAGAGACAGGCCTTTAAAGAAGACAGAAAACCCAGAAATGAAGTTTCAGGTTTATGGTGAACTTGTTTTTGTCCTGGGGGCTCTGGGTGTTTGAAACCAAAAAGGATTAGTTTACAGAAAATTAATCTAGTAATTGAAAAAGAGAAGAGGGTTTAGGGCACAGAAACATTTAGGTAAAAACTGGTATATCTTGAGTGTCTTCCCCTAGACCAGGCTGTCCCTGAGTCTTACTGGGACTATACAATGGAGATAATACTGTTATCATGAGCCCTGAAGATACAGAGTCTATGTAAGATGTCCACATGGTGCTTGGCATATAGAAGGAGCAAAATGTGGGTCGCAAAAACAAACAGAAAAGGTAGCTTCTTTTATCCTCTCCCTCATCTTCACCATCAGTCATCACGATGACTCATATGTGTCCCCCAAAATATACCTTCTTCTAGCTTGATGATGGGAGGGGGTGCTTTGTAAGGTCTGCCCCTCCTTGGTTTTGTAAGACCCCGGCTGCCTGGGTGGTACTTCCTCCATCACAGGGATGAACCGATGGCCAGCTGTCCTCTCCCCAGTCCATGAACCAAAAAAGAGAACCCCATCTCTGACCTTCACATTCCTGTGTTGAGTCTGGACCCAGAGCAGATGTGAAAGTAATTAGGAAAATGGCAAGCATTGTTCAAGATGGTAGCTCCAACCTAGCTACCATAGTCTTGCCATGTGGTGGTGCTTCCAACAAGTCAGCTATGGGTCACAGGCTATTGTCCACCACCGTCACCTCCACTGCTTATGTTTCTCTGGATCCATCTTGTTAGTGCTAGTATGTTTCCGGATCCTGATCCCTCATCTATAAAATGGGGATAATCAACAGCTTAATCATTATAGTAATACTTACTATTGATAGAATAATTAATAGGTGCTATGCACTGTGATAAGCAATATTATTAACTGTCACGTTTATTTATAATCTCTACACCTAACGTGGGGCTCGAACTCACAACCTGAGATCGAGAGTTGCACGCTCTTCCAACTGAAGTTGTGCAATTTCATTTCAACCCCATTAGTTAGCAAATAGATGCACATTAATACTGCCATGTGATACCTTAACACTCCCATCAGTCGGCAACAGTTAAAAATGTCTGACAATACCAAGCATTGGCGAGAGTATACAATCGCACCCCTGTGTCGGGAAAGAGTTGGCACCAGCCAGTAAGCTAGAGGGGTGCATATCCTGTGAGTTAGACATTCCCCTTCAGGCCACCCCCTGGGGAAAGTCCCCGCACGTGTGCTCTGGGAGACACATAAAAGAATTCTCATAAAACATTGCACTTGATAGCAAGAAAGTTGAAAATAATGTAAATGTTCATCCCCCAACGGGATATTCTATGGCAATGAAAATGACTACTTAGCACCACGCATATCAACGTGGATGAAGAAAGCATGTGGCAGAAGAATATGAAAAACCTTGTGTAGAGAACCTCATGTAAGTAGTTCAAGTCTAAAGAAATACTTGGAAACCAGCAACCTCAGCTCAGAGCAGCCATTCTCTGTGAGGTCGGGACAGGGAGGATGTAATGCAAGGGAGAGACACAGAGGAGGCCTACCGTATTTGTAATATTACATTTCTTAAGCTGGGTGGTGGGTGTATGAGTGTCTGTTACGTGATTTTTAAAAATATTTGGGGGGGTGTCTTAAATAGTTCATTGGTAGAAGTAGACGTATTAAAATCAAATAAGCAAATGAAATTAAATTCATCCTCTCGGAAGACAGAACCGGTTGGAAAGGAACTGGCTGGAGCTGCGATGGTCGTCTATGACACTTGGTTCCCCTTCTGGGGCTGGACGAATGGGTCAGGAAGACCAGCTCACCTCGGAGTACAAAAGCGCCCTGCTCAGGGCCACGTGGCCTGGCGTGAATTCTAGGCACAGGAAGAGTCAAGATGGGGAGCAGAAAGCCCCTGGATCCACAGAGGTCCCGTCGTGAGTTGGAGGGAAATGATAGATTTATACATTGAATGGCAAGGAAACTGTGGAATGGCAATAAAAGTCCGGTCATGTAGGCAGGTATGTTTGGGGTGTGTGTGTGTTTAAATCTACACTCTGGAGCTCCTGCTCTGGTACAATTCTTTTGTTAGATCAGGTAATATTTTTGAAAAACAGCATTACAAAAGGTTAAATGTAGAACAGATGTAAGTTATAAAATACAAGCTGATCAAAGCTGAGATTTTGAGACAGATATGTTAGCAAATGATGATAAATCCATCCCAGTAGGACTATAAGAAGCAGACAAATGTAACTATGGAAGAGTGAAAGTCAAGGGTTGAAATGGGGGGAAGGGGAAAGAGTGAAAACAAATGTTGGAACTAATTCCCGGGAACTCACGCAGAACATCAATGAATCTGCACCGGGAGAGAGGACCGAGACAACGGACACAATGTCCTCCATTTTCTTTCAAAGAAGAATCAGATTCCTGGGTTTTGAATAATCCAATTATAGATTCCGATCCCAGAGTCTCAGCCTTCTCTCCTCATACGGGTTTCTGACCGTGGAGTCCAGCCTTTTTGAGCAACAGATGCTGGGTTCTGGTTTAAGGCTTTTAAAACTCGGCTTTCAGAGGCGGGCACCTAAACTTCTCATTAAAAAGCCTGATAATTTATAGTCACATCATTAAACCGCTTCCTCAGCCTACCGCGATAAACTTATCATTCGGGGTGGAGGGTAAGGGGGGTGGTTGGGGGAGATTTCAACAAAACATTACCACTGCTTTCTGGGAAGGCAGCAGAGAAACAAAATTAAATAAATCAAGCCTCTCTGTGTCAATAAATGAAGCCCACGAGAAGTAAACTATTTACTGAGGCTTGAGTGAAACAGAAAACATTTAAAGATCAAGAAAGAAAAAAGGAGGTAATTGTTCAGGCTGTCAGCAGGGGACCACTGTGATAATTTGATCTGAACTCCGCTAACAAATGACCGAGCCGTTCTTCCAACTTTAGTATCTGTTTATGCTCCTACAAATTGAAACCCCGCCGCTCAGCTGCACAGAACAGGGCCCGGTACAATAGCACATCAGCCCGTCGATTAGTTCAAGGTGGGGATGGATTAGCTGTCCATCCCAGGCCTCCGAGCCCTCCAGAATATTTTGTCTTTCCCTGCTGGGGTAAAAGGGTGCAGACATATGTAACTAATAAAGAAACAGGCTTCTATGGACTGGAGGTTGAATGGAAAGAATGCAGAACAAAACTATAAAATAATAATAGACAAAGGGGCAGTGAGGAAGGGGGTGGGGGGGAGGGAGGACACAATCCCTCCTCTGCTTACCCAGGCATCGCTGCAGCACCGGCGGCCCCCAAAAGTTTTCAGAATGCAAGGGGGTCTGTTGTGTGTGTGATCTCCTAGCGTGGGGCTCCGGGCCAGGCATGCCAATGTTCGGGACTGACATGAGATCAGAAGGCTGATAAATGAGAGGAAAGAGAATGTTTGACCCACTAAACCATATTCTACAAGAATCCCAGGCTTTTAAAGTAATAAGCAAGGCCATAAATTACAATGTCTGGGGTATATTCTGATATATTCTGATGCACATGAATGCTATTCGTATATAATATTTTTAGAGAGATCTATGAGCCCTTGAATGCATAAGAATCTAGTTCTCTATTAGAATTCTGCGTCTAGGGTCCCCATTTGGAGAGAAGCAACTTATCTTCCTGGAGTTTCAGAAGCTAAAAGGGATAATTAGGTGAAAAAATATGCTTTAAAGAAATGGGAGCAAATTCAAAATGACACCAGACATCTATACACCGCTTTATTGGATCAATAATGAGTCACATTTAGAAAGGGAACTTTGGGAATCAAGTGAAAAAGAGCAGACGAATAAATGAATGTCAGCAGTATAAGATGGGGGGGAAAGCCATGCGCTGTCGACTGCAGGCATCTCTCCACCATTTTGAGCTGGGTGATCTTGGTCCGCTCACTTGGCCTCCTCAAGTCTTGGTTTTCTCATAGCACTAATAATAGCCCCTGAGCCCCAGAGCGATTGAGAAGGCAAAAGTAGGCGGGGCATGGGGCACCTGGGTGGCTCAGTCAGTTAGGCGTCCGACTTCGGCTCAGGTCATGATCTCACGGTTCGTGGGTTCAAGCCCCGCGTCGGGCTCTGTGCTGAGGAATAGCTCAGAGCCTGGAGTCTGTTTCGGATTCTGTGTCTCCCTCTCTCTCTGACCCTCCCCTGCTCACGGTGTCTCTATCTTTATCTCAAAAATAAATAAAACATTTAAAAAAAAAAGTAGGCGGGGCATGTAGGGCACCCAACACATGGTAAGTGTTTGATAAATATTAGGTAACACTTTGTTGATGTAGTTATTATAATGATCACTGAAAGTGTATAGATGGAAGGAAAGTTTTGGCTAATCTATCGAAACAAACAAACAAACAACTCTGCTGAGAAATCAGAAAGCTTGTGGAAATAATCCTAAGGGAAGCCACTGCAGACATTTCCTGCTAACTGGATTGTTTCATTGGTCTTTCTTTTGTGCTTCTATTTTCTAAATTTGCAAACCATTTGCCTGGACCTCCTTTGAGGCAACGCTGACGAGCTTTCCAGCAGAGGGCACTGGCCCCACTGACAGTTGGGGAGACCATTTTGAAAATGGCTGCCTTAACTATCCCAAAGAAAACACTCCTGCTAGCCACTAAGACAAAAACATTTCTTTCTGTCCAGGCGAATTTGCCTCCAGACCAAAAACATCTCAAGATGGCCAATGGTTTTGCCTGCTAGGCTGTTGCCAGATAAAACAACTGCTTACTAGGACCAAAATAACTCTAAAAGCCATGTGATGAAGAAAGCAATGCCGAAGGAAAAGCATCCTTAACCTCAAGCCGTTCCTCCTTCAGCTAGTGGGGTCATTCTCCACCAAGGGTGATTTTGCTTCCCAGGGGATATTGGCAAGGTCCAGAGGCATTTTCGATTGTCATTCTGGGGAGTGACAAGGGTTGATACTGGCATCCGTTAGGTAGAGAGAAGGATGCTATTAACATTCTACAGGATGTTTAGGACAGGAGTCCACAACACAGAACTGCTGGGCCCCAAATGTCCATAGCACCGAAGTTGAGACACTCTAGACTAGACACAGATGTGACACTGGTCTTCCCCCGGTGCAGCTTGGCTGCGGTACCCGTTAATGCTAGAGATGTGATGTGATGGAATCTGAGTCTCTGCAGATTAAACCAAAGGGTAATCATGAACAAAAACGGCTGTGGCCGACCAATCTTCAATCAGGAAGGAGACAACACAGATGCTGGGAACATGACTTTGGTTTTCTAGTCCTAAACTCCAGAGAGCCCTGCTCTTTTTATTTTCCCAACGTGGAGAAGCTGATGGCTAGAGACGGAATAATTACAGCTATACTTAGAACCCCTGGAGGGTGCTGAATACTCTAGAAATTAACCAGAGCTTGGGTGTGGAGGAGAGTCCCGAATGGCGTCAGTCTGGATCCGCGCTTAAATCCCAGCTTAGTCTCTTAATAATTGTGTCACCTTGGGCGAGTCAGTTAATCCCTCTGGGTCTCAGTTTCTTATCTGCAAAACAGGGTTAACTCCATCCACCTTGCAAGACTGCAGTGAGGATTAAGTTAAATAACGTATCTAAAGTTCCAAATTCTTCAAGAATGAAATCCATGCATCCAAGTGCCCAGTAGATGTTTACGTTCCATTTTGAAGTTCAGCAACATTTACTGAGCATTCAGTAGGGGCCGTGATTTGCACTGATTACCTCACTTTTGCCTTATACTGTTATCCCTATTTTACAGATGGGTAAACTGAGTAGTAGAGGCAGGGTTTGAACCACAGCGGTCAGATGCCCACACTCATAACCTCTACCCAACCTGCCACACTGAAAGAGGTTAGGGCTGAAAGAAATATCAGAAAACATTTTGACGATCTTCCTAATTTCTCAGATGGACAACTGAGTCCCACAGGGACTGAGCAGTTTGCTTGAGATAAAGCTGGTGTGGAAACTGGGGGTGGGATAGGGTCCTGACTCCCATTTCTTCCAACAAAGAATGGCTCTGAATTTTTTTTTTTCTTTCAAAATCAGATACCATTTTCCCAGCACAGGGTAAACACAGGACAAATCACTTAGCATGTGTATCTTAATAACCCAACTTGACTGAGATGAATGGATTCACATTCAGTCATCATATAAGCCTATTAAATATTCTAGGAGGCTGCAGTATACATTTTAATGGATGTTGAAACACTAAGTGTGTGTGTTTATGGCTCTTTTAATCTTGCCAGTTTTACTAATATGATTAGTTCAGGAACCATTTCACATTGAGACTCAGATATCAAAAGAGAAACACAGAAGTTTCTAGAACATGTTGGACATTAAATTTTTTTTTTAATGGAATATTTGGTTCCCACCTAAAGAGCTCAGTTAGGAAAGGAAAACACAAATGGCCGAAATCATGACTTTGGCACCTCTATAATCTACCATTGCTCACTGTGAAATGTTCTCCTTCATGGTTATTAATTCTGCTACCTCCATTTTGGGGGACCCCCAGGACCTCACAGGCTAATATCCCCAGCAACACCCAAGTTTCTGGCATGAGGATCCACAGGGCACAAAGTAGGGGTACCCCTAACCCTGCATCTTTACCGCCTGCCCCTGGTATTTATCTGCTCACCCACCATGCCACAGTGAATGGCGGCCAAATGAGGAGCTCAGTGTCTGGGAAATGATTGAAATGGCCAAGTGCCACAGTGAGAGTTGTTTGTTCTGGGAATGGAAAGAGGAAATTGTCAGAGGAAGTGAAATCGGAAATGAAGAGATCAAAGGGAGGAGGAAATGAGATTGAATTGAGTCCTTTCTGGATTCAACTTTGCACTCTTAACCCATGTGAGGCAAAAAGATTAGGCTTGAAGCAGCTGGGGTGGGTGAAATACTTTCCAGCGGGTGCATCCTGGCGACGGCAGCCCTCATATCCCATCCCACAAAGCGACAGTGGCTGGGAAGCCGAGGGTAAGCACAGAACACCCAATAGTGAGTGTCCCAAGCAAATCCCCAAATACCAAATGAACCAACCCCCTTAAACTATGGGACATGATGAGTGTGTAGAGCTGGAGCCTAGACTCTTTCCCCCAAAGGAAAGTGAGTTCTCACCCAGAACCAGCCATTTTCCTAGTTCCCAGGATGCGAAATGCGGTTTCCAAAAGGCAGGGATAACAACAGGGGTTGGGATCCAGGGCATAATGGGGTTATGAGCTACAGGGAATCAAGTTCCAGTGATAATCCTTTGTCCTAGCTCGAATGTCTGGTCATTGCGGAACTTTGTAAGGACCCAGAGGTGACAGCTGGTGTCTCATCCTAGAGTTAATACCTACTTATCCAGTTGGGGTTCTGGTCCCTCAGCCCAGATGACACAAGGCTTCCAATAACAGAGAGTTATTGATCACCTAGAGTGATATGTTAGGGAGACAGAAGTGAAAAAAACAGACTAATATCTCTGCTCTCATGGAGCCATTGTTCTAGTGAGACAGCAGGCAGTCAAATGAGACCAAGAGGTTAAATACATGGAAGGCTTGAAGGTGATACATAGTAGGGAAAAAATAAAGATAGGAGATGGAGAGTGTTCTAGAAAAGGGGTCCTGGGGGGGCTTCCCTGAGAAGGTGAAGTAGAAGGGAAGCCCTGAAGGTGGTGAGTTAATGAGACTGGGGGAACATCTGGGGAAAGAGCCCCTTTCTTACCCTTCTCTCCTTACAGCAAGCACACAGCCACATCCTTGGGTCTTAAAAGGGTTTTGCTTCTTGCAACCAGGAAAACTGGTAAGAAACTTTGTGGAAAACTAGTAAGATGGAAACAAATAAAAGAAGGGCTTTTTCCTATTGTAGTATCTCCCAAAGGCCCACTGAGATGCTAAACACTAGACTTCGGGTCCCCACCTCGAAACCTTAAAACCAGGCTGATCGGCATTCCAATAATCACCGTTGGAGGGTCTCCAATCCTCGACATTTTACCTAAGGAAGAGGTGGGGTGGGGGGAGGACAGGAATGGAGGGGGATGGGTGAGGAAACAGCCCTGGTCCTGGAGGACTATCCACAGGCTAGAGATGGCATCTGTCCTTCCACGTCACCTCCTGCCATGCCTCTGTGGACCCTGTTCAGACCTGGGGTAGGCGTGGGGTTACTCCAAATGATGGAGAAATCCCAACAGGCAGAAGCTGGGAAAGAACAATGGAGTGGGAGGGTGATTTCCAAGGCCACTACTCTGGGGAGACTTATACATGTAGAATATAAGGAGTGAGGCTCTGGACAGCAATGGCTACTGTCCCAGCTCTGGGGATCCAAACAGCTGGCTGTAGATACTTGCACACCACAGCTTTGCACAATGAAGCATGAGGAGGTCTGTGGTATCAACAAGCAGTACTAAGATTCATAAACACACACACACACACACACGCACACACACACCAGACAGGATCCAAGAAGACTAAGAGTCATTGCCACAAACACATGGCAATTAGTTTAGTGTCGATGATCTGCTTGGGGTCTGTAATTTCCTGATCACATGAACTTGAACCCTGCCGTCTTTTGGTTGCTCGTTGTCCGAATACCAGGTGAGGTTCAGATTTTGACTGCTGTCAGTGGACAGTTTGAAACTTGACCTTCTTGGCCATTTCTACTTCTCTCTGGAGACCCAGGTGGATGGTAACTTTGGCCTCCCATCCCATAAGAACTAGATTAAATTGCTTTATCACTCCGCCTGCACTCTCTGCAAAGAACACTGTCATCCCAAGGGCTGGCTCCTTGGGGTGGTTCTGGGGTTGAGTACCTGTTTCCGTGGCATGATCTCACCAGCTGACCTACGTGGTTCCCATGATTCATACTCCGTGATCCATACTCCCAGGACTCAGAGTTGGAGCCAGTCCCACTACCAATCCCTCACCACATCCAGTGTGTATGCGCACACACACACACACACACACACACACACACACTCCTTTCTATACCTAGTAAAATGGACTTTGTTGAAGGTTTGAGACGACTAGGAGAAATGGCTAGATCACAGCTGTGCAGATGACTTCCTAATAGCCATCCCTCCTCTTGGAAATCTTTCACGCCTTAGCCATCAGGGATTTTTTGGCAAACTGAGTCACTCCACGCAGACAGCATCCGACCATTTCCTGTCTTCCCCTAACCGAGTTCTAACTGAGTTCTTCTAACTCCTCTTTCTCACACTCAGACCCAAGACGTCTACTGTGAGCAGTCCCCAGTCTCTCAAGGCGTTCAGTAGAACCCCAAAACCTTCTTTTCAGTAAGATTCATTCTTAATGAAGCCAATTCCCATTTTGGATAATAAGCTCTTTAATTTGGGGACTCACATGGGTTAGTCACATGGCAGGACAACTTCTCAGCTCTCCACAGTGCCCCACACGACACCAGAACATAACTAACATATACCTCTTGGCTGTTTGGTTGAGCTCAAAATGCTGTTGGGGCAAGTCTAGGGGAAGACTCCCAGGGACTTGGGGAAGAATGAAGGCTCCGAGCGCTGGGAGGAGGGTGGGGAGCAGGCACTAACCTGTGATGTGAGCCAAGAGTAAGCACTAAGAAGAGTTGTTTTTTGTTTTTTGTTTTTTATTTCTAGGAGAAGGAGAGACAGCATGAGCAGGGGAGGGTCAGAGAGAGAGGGAGTCACAGACTGAAACAGGCTTCAGGCTCTGAGCTGGCAGTCAGCACAGAGCCCGACGCGGGGCTCGAACCCACGAACCGCGAGATCATGACCTAAGCGAAAGTCGGATGGACGCTTAACCAACTAAGCCACCCAGGCGCCCCACTAAGAAGAGATTCTGATGGCTCTTTACTCTGCCCCTGTCTCTTGGCATCTTACCCATTTGTGGTAGCCTTTACTTTCTGCTCAGCATTGCTTTTTTAAATGTTTACTTACTTTGGGGAGAGAGAGAAAGAGAGAGAGCACAGGGGAGAGGCATATAGAGAGGGGGACAGAGGTTCCAAAGCAGGCTCTGTGCTGAGAGCAGAGATCCTGATGCAGGGCTTGAACTCCTGAACCAAGAGACCATGACCGGAGCTGAAGTAGGACCTTTAACCGACTGAGACACCCAGGTGTCCCAATATCTTTTTTTTTTTTAAGTTTATTTATTTATTTTGAGAGAAAGAGAGAGTAGAGAGAGGAGGAGAGAAAGAATCCCAAGGAGGCTCTGTGCTGTCAGCGCAGAGCCTAACACAGGGCCCAATCTCACAAACCATGAGATCATACACCTGAGCCAAAATCAAGAGCCAGACACTTAAACCACTGGGCCACCCAGGTGCCCCCAGCATCTTTTTGTCAAGAGCATTGACATATATCTACCAAGGCTGCCAATAATCACGTGGCCCAAACTCCCCAGCTCCATGGTAGGCGTGTGACCCAGGCTGCCCAGTGGGCATGGCATAGTGATTCCCTATCAGGGGCATCGCAAGTCTTCTGCTAGAGCTTGGGGGAGAAGTGTGCTCTTGTCTCTGAACTCTAGCTGAAAAGATGATGTAAGTGTCTTGGGCTTTGTTTTCCCTGTGGAAGATAGGGGCGTGTGCTGGGGTTTTGACGTGGCTCCATTGAGGAGCTCCTGCATCCTCAGACTTACTGCCCAGGGTCAAATGGTGCCCTGCTGTCTCTTCTCCCCAAGGCGGGACGCCTCAACACCTTTCCCTGTCAGCTCACCCTTCTGTGCCCTTCCTCTGACCTGTCCCCGGTGGTCATTTGCCATCTGGGTTTCATGCCTGATTCCAGTAATCCTGAGTTTCCCAAACTTCAGTCCTCTATATATCCCCTTCACTTTTTTTTCTTTCTGCTATAACCACCTACCATTTGGCTACTAATTATTTAATAATTTTCTTTAAGTAGATTCACTACGTTTCTCAACCAGCCTGTTTTTAAAAAATTGTATATCGAAATAGTAAATGGAAAACCAACAGGTTCTGGCATAAATAGAATATAAATAAAGGTACAAGAATAGCGTTATTAAGTGCTAGCGGAGTTAGTGCCTGAGGTTTTCACCTGAAACTCGCCCTTCTCGTGCTAAAAGGGAAGCTGGCAAGATTTTGTGAAGTATTAAAGGCATATTGGCACCAAATTTAGACTTTCTCTTGTCATTATGGAAAAACTGAGAAGGGATTGAAGTGAACTAATTTTCTCATTAATTCATTAATTAATGCTGTACACACGTGCCACTTAAAATTGCTTGAGTGCCTCTAGAACTTTGGGAAATGCTAAACTAATCAACAATAGATACTTATGTCCTTTTATTTTATTTCCTCCTGTCCTATGCTCACTATGTTTTCCCCAACTAGACTATAAACCTTTCAAATACAGAAGCCAGACTCACATTTTTTTTTTAAAGTTTGTTTATTTTTGAGAGACAGAGTATGAGTGAGGGAGGGTCAGAGCACAGAGCCTAATGCGGGGTTTGAACTCCCAAACCGTGAGATCATGACCTGAGCTGAAGTCAGACCCTTAACGGACTGAGCCACCCAGGCGCCCCCAGACTTGTACGTCTTAATAGCTCTATCTAAGAACCCACAATGGTGGAGCCCATCATAGTCATTCAATGATTGCTCATTGTCCTGATCAAAGGTTTGGAACTTGGCAAGCAGGGCTGACGTTATTCTGAAACTTTCTGGAGTACTCTCTTGTTAAGAATCTCTAGATGACAGGGAATCAAATTCTCAGAAATTAGTGACTTCTCTCTAAAACTCACAGACGAAGAGACTTTTGGAGGTCACATCTCCTTGCTGCCAAGTTCCCCATACACTCAGGCTGCTTTCTCTATATTGCCCTTGAGGACTGCAGTGAGACAGATCAGCTCTGCAATCAGCTCAATAGGCATGATTCCACAATGCAATTTTTTTCCTCCCGTGATGAAATTGATCCATAACATGGTGTCTGCACACATGACAAATACAGGGATTCTGAATTAGATCTTAAGGTCAGTTTTCTTTTCCATGAGTATTTTATGGTGAGATCAGGTTTCAGAGGAGAAGTACACAACGACTCCTGAGTAATTTTGTCTCATTAGCAGCCCTGGGGAGTCCTAAACCTCTCTTCACTGTCCTGCCTTGTTTGTTTAGTGGAGGGATTGTGGGTGGCTGGGCGGGGTGGGGGGGCGTCAGATAGAAAAATTGGTAATGAAAATTACACTTGAGAATATAAATCCTTTTTGAGAAGTTAGCGGACAGAGTGCTGATTTGCCACAAAAGTAGGTTCCGAGCCTTCCTGGACTAGGAATCTAGTTTTTGTTTTTGTTTTAAATTAGCCCAGCATTTAACATTTAAGGACACTATCATATATTGCTGTAGTTAAGGCCTGAGCAGAATCTCAATGAACCCACCAACAGGAGTGATTTGTTAGCAGGCACTTGAGATCACCCGCGACAATTCATTTCTGTAGAGTAATGTAAACTAATTATCTACAACGCAGAAGCAAGTACTGTGTCTGCATGGTAAATTGCAGAATATTGCATTATAAGAAGAAATATTAATTCACATAACATAACATTAAAATTGATGACAAACTTTTTTTCTTTTTTAATTGTTTAATTTTTTAATTGCTATTGTCTTACAGCAGCAGACATCACGTACCTCAAGAGGCACACAAATGTATTTGCCTGAAAGCACATTCTTTGCAAGAAAAAGGAATGGTTAGTCAGAAAATAACTGCGAGTTCTTTCGCTCATTTCATGGAAATTTATTTTCTCTCCTGAGAAATAAATGTTAATATTGGGGAAGGGTTTTTTTTTTTTTTGTTAGTGTATTAGTAAAGTTTTAGTCAGAGAAAGTCTTAAACTTTTAATAAAATAAAGGAAGCAAGCCATCAAGATAAACACAAAATCCTAAGAATTAACATGCTGACTGGAGGGTTGCACTTTATACTTTCTCTCAGTCACAAATTGTTATTTGCCACCATTTTCTGTCCCTGAGTGCTTAAGATAAAACTGACAACTTGATGGAGAGATTCCTATCACTTAGTTCCCTCTATAGGTATAGCAGAAAAATGTCTAATTGAATTATTTATTTCTTTGCTGTTCCAAATGAAATTAACAGTGGGGGCCCAGAATGAGAGGATCTTGCCAAGAATGTCAATCAAGCAAGTGGCTCTCAGGTCATTACAGTTAGATTGGATTGGGATGGTGGGAGGGGGAGGAGGGGACGGGCTTTTCCAGGGCACCATATTGTCAGCTCCAGGGCTGGCTCTTCATTCAAACAACCAACCAACTCACCCCTGGGTTTCTCTACAGCTTACAGCTTTGTGGCGTCCTGGAACTTTTCAGGGTTTGGCCATTAAGATCCATAGCTCCGGATGAGTGGGCATGGACTGTGTGACCTTGTTCCCCTCCCTCCCAGCCAGAGCTGATTGAACCAGAGGGTTTGACCCAAAGGCAATGCATCTCTAGACGGACATCTCTATGGCATAGTCTGGTTCTTCAAGAGTTCTTCCTAATTCGAGGTGAGGGAGTCAGTCAGAGTCCCCTCCTGGGAAGATGGGCTGAGGGGCTAAATTAGTTAGGGTTGTGCAGACAGGTGTAGCATTGTGGCTAGTGGCCATGTTGAGTCAGTGGAAATCCAGAAGGAGGGGGAGAGACAGAAATAGATAAGGCAAAGTAAATGCAGAGATAGGAAATTACGTGCTCGTGAGGGAGAGATGAAGAGTATGGACTGGCCCTTGCAAGTCAACAAATCCCCCAAATGTGACTGTATTGTCCTGGGATTGCAGTACACCTTGGTACCCTCACAATGACCACATATTCTCGTTTCTAGCTTGACTGGCTTTCTGTGCTGTGCTACCTACATCTCCGTGACTAGCTCCTCTTTGGAAGAAGCACGTCGACTATTTCTTGAGTCATGCTCTCTTTCCACTGGATGTTTGCACACACCGCTGTCTGCCTGCCGCACCTCTTCCCGGCCTTCCTGTGCTGCATCAACAACCTTCCTTCCCTTATGTCTCAGTCAGGGACCTCCCTCTTCCAGAAGCCTGTCCAGCCCACCCTGAGTCAGGTGGCTTCTCTGTTCCACAGTCGCTCTGCTGTGACCATCACCACACTGTTCAGAAATTAACATCTTGCCTGTCTGACCGTGAGCCCTGAGAAGGCAAGGCCGTAACACGCATCTCTTGCTTTTAAGAGCTGGGACCCTGAAAAGGCTCTATTCCTTTTCACCGCAAGATTAAAAGTCTAAAAATCACCTCCGAATCTTGCTTTGACATTCTTCGGCGTGGCTTTCAAAACGCTTTATAATCTGACCCCCATCACATTTGCGGACCCATTTCTCACTACCGAGCCCCATGTTCTGTTCTGTTCAAGACAAGAAGAAATCAAAGAGCCTACTTAGATGTTGCTGTTTTTGAATCCTGTAAGTGATTTATTTCCTCACCTTAAGACTTTACTTGGAGAATTATTTCTATAATAAATGTCTCTTCTCATCCATTTCCAGTTCTCAAAATCCCCAAGTTCGCAAAAGCTTCTCCCTGAATCCAGCTCAGAAACAAGTTCCTTCTCAAGGTGGTCTCTGGTCTGCTTAATCTGCCGCCTTGCTTTATCAGAAAGGGGGAGTGCCTCTCCAGGAATCCTTTGCAGCTTACGTCCACCAGTTGTACAGCCGGTCAGAATCATCTGACCTAGATCTTGCCTTGAGCTCTCCACTAAAAGCATAATCTCCTCAAGGGCAAGAACCACGCCCTGTCCAGGACGACCTTACCCCAACACATACATGAATTAATTGAAAAATATTTAGCACATAGAGCATCATTGGGTTTGGAGATATTTAACCTTTCTTTTCTTTTTCTTTTTCTTTTTTTAATGTTTATTTTTGTGCATGAGAGAGAGAGAGAGAGACAGAGTGCAAGCAGGGGAGGGGCGGAGAGATCGGGAGAGACAGAATCCGAAGCAGGCTCCAGGCTCAGAGCTGTCAGCACAGAACCCAATGTGGGGCTTGAACTCACATACCTCGAGATCATGACCTGAGCCGAAGTTGGATGCTTAACAGACTGAGCCACCCAGTTGCCCCAAACTTAAGCATTCTAGGGTACTCGTCAGAAAGAAGGAGCTGACAATAAAATAGCATATTGCAGATTAAGGAAGAATCTTCCAAACTTGATGCCTGAGATGTTCAGCCCAATACCTATTTTTGATCCACAGGCTAGAAGGATGGTAAGTCTCAGGTCCCTCAGGCTTTCAGTCTCTAACAGAGGCTCCCCTATGGCCACTACTCTACTTACTAGGCCATCTAAGAGGACTGGTCCATCTTAGTATTATTAATATTTCAACAGATATTATTCACACTTACTCGATTAACCAGGGTAATTACTGGTTAATCACTGAATTACTGGGCCTCCTATTCTACTGAAGTGTTAAGAAGTTAAAAAAACACTAGGGAGGAAAGCTTACCCTTTTCGATGTTTTTATGCCTCAGCATTAGTACTTCCTGTTACTAATGCCTCAACGAAAGAATGGGTATCATCTCTGTAAAATAAAATAAAAACAAAACAGAATTGTAGTAACATGTTACTTACTAAAAAGACATGTATTTTTTTTTTTACTTTTTATTTAAAACTTTTTTTAGTGTTTAGTTATTTTTGAGAAAGAGAGAGACAGAGAGACAGAGCAAGAGGAGGGAAAGGGCAGAGAGCGAGGGAGACACAGAATCTGAAGCAGGCTCCAGGCTCTCAGCTGTCAGCACAGAGCCCGACATGGGGCTCGAACTCACAAACCGTGATAAGATCATGACCTGAGCCAAAGTCAGATGCTTAACCGACCGAGCTGCCCTTCCACACACACACCCCCGCCCCCACACCCCTCCGGCCTGGTGCCCTAAAAAGACATGTAGTGAACGCTTACTGTATTATTATTATTATTATTACTGTATTATTCAAAGAGCTTTATCTGTATTAACCCACTCAATCCTCACAATACCCTTAAGAAGTAGGGGTTGTTTTTTGTAGATGAGAAAGATGCAGCACAGAAAGATTAAGTGACTCACCCAGTATCAGAGCTAGTACGTGATGGAGCTTCAACCCCAGTTGGGTGGGCCCCTAAACTGCTCTTCTTGACTGCTGTGTTTTACTTTACAGAGCTTGTGGGTGAGCTAGGCTGCCCTACTGCACAGCTTCTAAGCTGAACCTCCATCTGCTAATGACTGATCACTTTGCTTTGTACTCTTGCAACTAAGAATGTCAGAGGTGGGTTTCCTTTATCTTGTCTCTCCCCCAACAAAATAAACAACATAGCAAAGCACACCAAGGATATTTAACCCATGGCATATGTAGGGTAGGATCTCAAAAGTTAATTTCTTTTCCCCAAATCTCCATTTTTCCCTCTTTATATCCCTGGCCGTATCTCAGAATTCGATTCTCCATCCACCAACCCCCACTCCTGATGCACTTTCAACACTTCACCATCCTGTTTTTGCCTTGGGAGCCTTACCTCTGAGAACTGTATCTCCCAGCCTCTCCTTTGACCTTGGCTTTGGCTTCTGGTTGAGTTGGATTGCTAGAAGGCATCAGTGGGATGGGGAAAGATTTCCCGGCTTCCCAATGGGGCAGCTACGTCACTTGGCTCTGGGGCAGCCCTCCCCTTCCCTTCCTGTTTGGCCCGAGGAGGCTAATGGCTTCTAGTTGCGGTCCTTTACAACAACCTTCTGAGCTTCTTTAAGTTTTTTTTTTTTTAGTTAATTAATTTATTTTTGAGTGAGAGAGAGAGAGAGACTCAGCGCGGGAGGAGCAGAGAGAGAAAGGGAGGGAAAGAATCCAAAGCAGGCTCCACACTGTTAGCACAGAGCCCGATGCGAGGGTCGATCCAGTGAACCATGAAATCATGACCTGAGCTGAAGTCAAGAGTCAGATGGGGCACCTGGGTGGCTCAGTCGGTTAAGCATCTGACTTCGGCTCAGGTCATGATCTCATGATTCGTGGGTTCCTGCCCCGCGTCGGGCTCTGTGCTGACAGCTAGCTCAGAGCCTGGAGCCTACTTCAGATTCTGTGTCTCCCTCTCTCTCTGACCCTCCCCTGCTCACACTGTCTCCCTCTCTCTCAGAAATAAAAAAAAAAAAAAGTCAGATGCTTAACCGACTGAGCCACCCAGACCCCTACAACAACCTTCTTGATTTTGTCTTATCTGAGGACTACTTCTATTAGTATTAACCTAGTATTTTTCTTAAAATCAAAGAGTTTATTTTACATTTAAATTCTTTTTAAAGTATATATTCAATCCCTATCATCTAAATGAAAAAGACATGTTTACTTACTCTAAATCAAATAGAAGCATAAAAAAAAAAAGCAGAGCAGAAATTTTAATATCATGAACTCTAGGGAGTCGTCATTGCCCGTGAAGGCGGAGACTGAGTCCTCCCTGCTCTTTGGTAAAAATGGAGACGAGTAAGAGTTTGAAAGGTGTTAAGGGCATCTTACTAGCAAGCTGAGACATCCTGATCGCTACGACCGGAAGGATCTTGAGAAGACTGTTAAGGTAGGAGCTTTCTCATTGTGGAAATTTGCGTTATTTAATACCCCATCCAAAAGTCAATTAGCATCCCAACCTTTGGCTAGCACTGCCCCACAGCCACCAGTAAAAAACTGGCTACCGACTCAGTTTATAGCCTCGAATTAGGTCTTTGAGATGAAATCAGAAGATACTAGAAGGTTCGGGATGCTACTAGAAGATCCTAGAAGATGACGGGAGCATAAGGAAGCATAACATCCACTCACACAACTGTTTGAAATAATTAGCCCGCTCTTAACACCAAGAGCAACAACCCTGACAACCAGAACAAAGGTAGCTGCCTTTGACTTCTAAGAGACACTGGTCTTTCTCTGGTATTGCTCTTCACAATGCAAACTGGACAAACAGGAGCAAGGAGGTAGGCCAAGTGTCAAAGTCAACATGCGTGTGTGCATAGGCGTGTGTTCCTGTGAGGTTGTAGGTATGTGGGGAAGTTAAATTTTACCAAAGGAAACAGTCTGCGGCATGCCCACGGTGACACTCGTCATTGGCTGGTGTTAACGATCCAGAAGCATCAGCTGCTTCTCTTCCCCGGTCTGGTAGCCAGGAACTCTTAATCCCACAATCCCCGCGGTAACAACGTTCATCAGACACACACATTCCTAGTCGGGGTCCCAGCTACGTTGAGAACACTGGTTTAAAGCAAGTCTGAGGGCCTTCTTTTGTTACATTCGCCTAACCCGGTTCCTGCTGTGTTTTATTAGGCAAATATAAAATTAACAACACAGCAATAATTATTTCCTAAACTGGTTCCAACACAAATTTCCAATTTGAGGTCAGATGTATTGCCTAATAAAATTTTTACAGCTGCAGTCAAATTGTGGCCGTTAATTCCTGGAAAATACAATTCTTAATTCGCCAGAATTAGTTTTAAGTCTTGATTCACCCTATAAAGACGAATGTGTATTACTGCAATTTATACAAAATGTTCAAGCAGTAATATCCAATATAATAGCTTGCATAATTTCAGCTAATTCTGTTAGAAGTATTTGACCTACTTATACTTTCACCGAACTATACATCACGGCTTTAAGATCATTGGGTCTGATCTTCCTAAATTGCCCTTTCTCGAACCGTGTTAAGTATTGCTTAATGTTATGCAGCTAAACATGGAATCATGTCAAAGAGGAAAGAATAATTAGAATATCCTGAAGGAGGGCTCTATTTATACTCCTGTTGCTACCAGTGATTTGTTACTTTGAGACAGACTTTGAGCCCCTGTTCTGACTGGAAAATTCACACACGTGTACTTGCAGAATTCAACACATGTGTGCCCCAGTACCTTAAAATCAAGAAGTTAATTAAAAATGTGAATAAGAAGTTCAAAAAGAATATTGGTAGCAAACACAGCACCTACTGTGCGCCAGGCCCTGTTCTAAGCGTTTCACGTTTGTTAACTTTTTAATCCTTGCAACGATCCCAAGAAACATGAGGCTTTATGATTCTACCCATTCTACAGATGAGGACACAGAGGCACAGCGATAGTAATATAGCAGATACAACCACATTGCAAGACAAATGGAGGACGTGGGATTTGAGTCTAGGAAATCAGGCTCTAGAGCCTCTGCTTTTGACCCCTTGGCAATATTGCATAAAGTAAAGAACCATACCTTAAAGGAGCGAGATCAGTATCCACCTCAGATGGTAAGTCTTTCTTCTCTTCTGAGCTACGTAAAGACAGCAGCAGAGGATGACTGGGACACGTCTTCTTTTAGGATGAGTCTCACCTAAACATTGTTTTCTAAGTGTCTAAGACAGGCCACTGCATCAACCAAAATCGTGAAGATTCTACAGGCATCTGGAAGAGGCCATCTTCTGCAAAACAAAGGCAGACCAGCTTCTGGCAAGAGCTGTGCAAGTTCAGTCATGCTTTCTTTGGCCTCTAGAAATAATTTGTTCCTTGGCACCTGGCTGCAGAGCGGCGGAAAAGGAAAAACTTTTGTACCCTGACAGGCCTGGGTTCATTCCCCTGTGGCCACACAGTGGCCTGAAGCAAAGCACTTGATGGGTCTGTGTCTTCATCTTCTACATTCGTAAATAGAGTGTTTCTGTCTCTTCCTGCCCTGCCCAGGTTTCTCTGTGTGTTAGGGCTCACGAGTTGCAAGCAACAGTAACTGAGCACGGCGCTGGCTGACCTAAGCAGAAAGAATTTATTGCAGAGACAAAGAATGTAAAAGGGAAAAGAGCCAGCTGGGGAAGGAATGAGAAGAAGAGCTTCTCAGAATTACAGCCACAACTAAAGGGATAAGGCATGCCAAGTCCATGGTACGTTGAAGGCACTCTGTGAAGTTTCATTCTTTCCCCCTCCATCCTGGGCTTCTTTTCACTGAATTCTCCATCCATTTCGACACATACGGTGCGCCTACTCTACTCAAAGCACAACGATCAGTATAAAGAATGTGAAAAGGAATAACTCAGTCCCTGCCAAAAAGTCAGCCGTGCCCTCACCCACAGTATTATTTTATGTTGTTGAGAAATACCCAAATGAATCATTCATCTCTGAAATAAATGGCTAATGTCAAAACATTTACTAATGCAGACAAAGCTGACTGAAATAAATGGTTGAATAACCCATTGTTTGAAAATCTACAAGAGCAATATATATTACAATCAGATAAATCAAAATTACAAAGGATTTTCTGCTGCTTTTCCAAACGCTTGCCAGAAGTTGGTTCAAGTGACAGTAAGAAGGATAATCAGGTTAACAAGTGGTTGCCAGTTACCTCTAGGGAATGAACGGGGGGCTGGGGGGTTGGGGAACGATCTGCGGCCCTGGAAGGGGCGGCAAGGCGGGGAGGAAGACCACTCTTCATCTTGTAATCTCCTGGAGAGTCTGGGTTTTTACACGAAATGTGTTTCTTTTAGAGTGATTAAATAACGAGTTTCAATGAAAAGATACTTATCAACGCACTTTGGGTTGATTAAAAACAAACAGACGGTTTGAGCTAGCCTAGGCAGAAAGGGGGGATTTAGTGGTACAGGGCTGTAGGTAAGGTAAGCGTGGATCCAGCGGGCCGGACGCTCTCTGTCTCCATCAGGGCTTCTTGTCTCCGAATCTCTCCCCGTGGCTGTGGCCTTGAAGTTCGAAGGTCCACTAATGGTGGTTTCTGGCCTCCCGTCTTCTCAGCATTGTGTCTGGACGGAAAAAGTTTTCTCTCCAAGCTTCTGTTGGGAAATCCTTAGGGGAGGCCCCAACTGGCTTGGCTCCGCGCCCCTAGCCACCCTTGGCCTGGGGTCAAAGGCTCAGCCTGGGTGAGGCGCTGGCTCTTTGACCAATCAGTGAGGCGGAGAGGAGGTCATTCTCATCTGCTTCACAAAGAGGGAGGAGGGAGTGAGGCAGAGTGATGTCACTCTAGTCACCAGAGGCATGTGGCCTTCTAGGGTGTCAGCCCCTGAAGTCTCTAACCTTAGAAGACCTTAGAAACCGGATCCCCCGTGTGGGACAAGTCTTAGGAAAAAGCACTTGGGGTGTCCGAGTCTTTCATACTAAGTCACAAAGTAAACAGTGCGTTTTTAAAGTCTTGCTTCCCTTCCGAGCTAAATCCCATCAGATAACGAACAAGACCTTAAGCCCCTTGATTTCTTCTCATCTTTGCAACCTTGGGGCTGTGCATTCACCCCATAAATGTTTATTGAGCACCTACTATGTGCTGGGTACCATGGGCATACAGGCACTGGAACACATGAACACGTGCTGTAGCCACCTAACAGGCAACACACACACACACACACACACACACACACACACTTACACGCTTACACACTATGACACAGATCTTCCACAGTTTCAGGTTATGACGGGGGTAAGAAGAAGCCTAAATCCAGGTACAGGGGTAGAGTATCAGGTGTTGGGGCCGGTGGATTATAGAGTGTGGTCAAAGGCAACCTCTTTGAGGAAGTGATCACCCAATGGAGAGGCAAGCGGATGAAAGAGAGTATCCCGGTCGGGGTGGTGGGGTGTGGGCAGAGGGAGAAAGGGGGCAGTGGAGGGAAATGAAGAAGGAAAGGCCCTAGGCCCTGGTCACAGGCAGCCTTGCAGACCAGGAGAAAACGTTGAATGTCATGACGAGCAGCCGCGGAGTGTTTTAAGTCGGGGAGGGACAGGATCCGATTCTTGTCTTTCAAGTGCCTGGTCAGTGGGAGGCTCTCAATAAATATTCATTAACGATTACAAAAATACTCAGACCCTCCAAAAATGTAATGGTCTCCTTGGCAGGAGAGAGACGGCGCTCCTGGCCAGTAATTCACACACTGACATTTGTCGAGTGCTGTGCAGCTTACAGCGTGCTTTCGCCCCGATGATCTCATCTGACCTCCCCTTCGGACACAGATCTACGACCACAGACACCGAGGCCCCCGCGCAGCACAGACCTGTCTGCAGTGCGGCACACAGGTGTCTGGAGCAGCTGGCGGCCACCAGGGAGGCCTTAGGGATCCCTCCGCTCCCCACCCCTGCCCTTAGCCTGCTCTCCCAAACCCAAGCAGGGAGGTTCTCACACTCATCTTCCGGGAACCGTACCGAAGGCTTAGCTTTGCAAACCAGGGGCCGCGGGGAGACCAGATCAAGAGGAGATTATGTATGCTCGGGGAGATTTCTTTCTTTCTTTCTTTCTTTTTTCTTCTCTTCTACTCAAACATGAGGGTTTCTTTGGTGGCTAAAAAAGAAAAATGATTTAACTTGCCCCTCAGGCCTGGGATTAAGGCCATTAGAAACCAAGGCAGTGGGGAGCCCCTAAAGGAGCCCCTGATTTAAAGAGCTGGTGTCAAGGCCCTTAGTTACTTAGTTACATCATGGGGCCACTCTTTGGAGCTGGGCTGGATTGTCACCACCCCCAGACGCATGGCGCCTCATGCCAGGGCGTCGGAAATCACCATGTCGGCTGGGCGTCTCGGCCTCAGTTAAAGTGATCTTTCCTGTGCCGCTCCCCCATCCATACGGGAAAGGTGGACTCTTATCCTTTCTTCTGGGGAGCCCTGAACACAGAGAGGGAGGGCCAGGGGAGGCAGGGAGGGCTGAAGGGGACAGGGTTCCCAGGCACCCTTCCGTAATCCCAGGTAGGTCAGGGTGCCGGTCCCAATCAATCCCCTCGCTAACAGTCTTCGTGACCTTGGGGAACGGGCAGAAGGGCTGCCTGGCCAGGCAGCGCCAAATCCGGAGCTGAAACGGCTCCTGGTTCAAAAGCAGCGATAAAAGATGAAGGCGTTTCAAGCGCAAGGCCCTTAAGATGTGGCCCAGTGATCGGAGCCTCAGAGCCCAGGCTGGCCTGGTGTGGGAGGCTGGTCTTTACCATCGACATGCCATTTCTACCCTGGCATTTCACTTTAGCCACGGTGCTTCGAATGTCCTTAGCCTCAGTGTATTTTTAAACATTTCTTCGTGCCACTTTCCAGCCACTTCTTCCGAGAAGTCATGAGATAGGGGCCTTTAGAATTCGTGGAATGAACGCAATTGTTCACTGGCGGCCACATAGTCATCAGCAAAATACGTGTGCGCATTCTGGGCTCCAAACTACAGTCGTACGGGAAGAAAGCAAATCTACATTTTCTGTTGTCAATCATGTTTATTAAATTAAAAAAAAAGTCCTCTCCCAGGCAGTATGAAAAGCTGGGGCGGGGCGGGGGGGTCCGAGAAATGAATTTATTCTATGTTGGAGAGCTAGGCTACAAATGTCATTAACAGACGCAATTATGCATTCTGATGCGAAGTGCTTCAAGCTGACAGTCGGAGGACTTACAGTGAGGCTCCCAGGCCACAGGCTGCAAAATCTCTAACAACTTTATTCATCTCCCCCCCGCCTGAAGTTCAGTCCCGCTTCCTTTGAGTATCTCCTGCGAATAAAAGGCCCCATTCTTCGGCTTCCCCAGGCTTTATGCGCAGTGAAAACATCACTTTGTGCCCATGTTGTGTAAAAATAACAGATTTGTGTTCTTTCCTGGAGGTTTCGGGCGAGGGGACGAGGCAGACTATCTTCGCTGCGGATGGTGAGGCGCCTTTTTGGGGAGGAGGCTGGAGAGAAAGGGCCTCCAACAGGGAACCTTTGTTCTGAAATGCAAATGAGCCTGCGCACATAGCGCAGACAATGCCAGCCCGGTCCCAGCCGCGAACCCATCCATCTGCAGCTATTTTGTTAACCTGATGTTTCATACATTCTTTCTCTCGCACCAAACACTTGATGTTGACAGTTGTGAATTTTAAACAACCATTCTGTGTATGCTTTTCGAATTTGGTGTATTCAGATTGTTTCTCCGCACTGGGGGCGGGGAAGGGGGGGGTGTTGGAAGCTAAGTACCTTAGATTCCTTCCTCTGTTTAGAGATTTCATGCTTTTCCTAAAGTTGGAGACGCTCTGATTGGTAAACTCCGTAGAAATGGAGCGAGCTTGTGGGCGGCATTTGGGATGGCCAGGCGGTGCGGCAGCGCTTTTGAGACAGAAAGGCTGGCCCCAGATGACACACCATGGTGGCCCCAAGGCAGGACTCTGGAGTGACAAGCCACTCCGACATACTCTGCTGGCCCCTAGGAGCTCGGTCTCCCTTCACGTCTACCTTTGCTTATCTGTAAAATGGGCCGCAACAGCCTTCTCGAAAGGCTAAACACAAAGGCCTCCATCAATCCAATTTTCTTTCCTCTTTCCAATTATATGTCCAGTTATATTGCTCTGGCGGCCAATTCTTCTGAGAGTGCAGAGGCATCGACGTCAGTTTTTAAGCATGAAGGAAAACAGAAAGAGCTCTCAGATTGAGGCTTGTATTTATAAGACACAGCATGATTTTTTAATTTAAGTATTTATTTATTTATCCCTCTGCCTCTTTTTTTTTTTTAATGTTTATTTATTTTTGAGAGAGAGGGATGGAGTGTGAGCGGGAGAAGGTCAGAGGGAGAGGGAGACACAGAATCTGATGCAGGCTCCAGGCCCTAAGCTATCAGCACAGAGCCCGGCGTGGGGCTTGAACTCATGAACGGTGAGATCAGACCTGAGCCGAAGTCCGAGGCTCAACTGAGCCACCCAGGTGCCCCATATCTCTCTGCCTCTTTGATATGACGCAGTTCACAACGAACTGCACACCCGTGCTAGCAACAGCTCTGGCCAAGAAAAAGGAAGGTTGCAAATGCGACAATTATAAGGCTCATTAGAGTTGCTGTGACTGAACTTTGAGATCTGACTCAGAGCCTCAAACGACCAACGACACTGCCTCACTTCGCGGGAACACACAGTTCTCCAGAGGGGAGAAAAATTCTCCAGACACTTCATTTTAAAATAAGCTTTATACTCAGGGCTTTTCAAAAGGGGGCACAAAAACAGAAGTTCAACGTCCACACTAGAGCAAACACAGTTGCAAAATTCCCAGAGCTAGAGCAAAGAGGTAGGGCATATGGGTGCCTGCCTAGTGTCCGCCCCAGTTGCTTGGTGGTGGGTTCGCAGAACCCTGTCGTGAGAAGGATTCAAGGCCACGTGGAGGCTGGACAAAGAAGGCAGATGACTGACTTTGCATGCTACGTATCTCCTTACTGTGGGCTAAATAAACACAGCACAAGTGAGCAGCTTTCCGGTGTCCTCCTTGATCCAAAGACAGAACTCTGGGGCTAAGAGAGTGTGCAGCTATCAGTCTCCTTCCTTAGATGTCCCTGAATAACACTGTTCTCTGTTGGGTCTTCCAGAAGAGTTGGAAGGCTGAGTGGCATTTCTATCCATGCTTAGAAGTCAGAGGAAGCTGGTGGCAGGCTGAACTAAGCAGTCTACACTGCAGAAACCTGCCCCGTAATCCCGTCTCCATTCAGAGCCAGAGAGCCTCCATGTGGGCCTGGGCCACATGCTTTTTTTTTTTTTTAATTGTAAAATATTTAGTTTTGCAAGAGTGGGAGGGGGTTCCACTTTCTTTTACTTTTCTGTATTGTTTGAGCTTATTATGGCACATATGACTTTGATGATCAAAAAATGATGGCTGGATCATTGTTTTCTTTTTTTAAGTTTATTTTTGAGAGACAGAGAGAGTGAGCGAGGGAGGGGCAGAAAGAGAGGGAGAGACAGAATCCCAAGTGGGCCCCACGCTGTCAGCACAGAACCCGATGTGGGGCTCGAACTCACAAACCATGAGATCATGGCCTGAGCAGAAACCAAGAGTTGGATGCTTAACCGACCGTGCCACCCAGGGGCCTCTGGATCATTTTAAATTAGTCATTTTGGTTACTTCCTTTCCCTTTTTTTTTTTTTTGCTTCAAGTCGTACCAACATTCTGTAAGGGCTAGGCTCACAGTGCACTGAAAGACAGAACTGATGAACAGAACCTTATCTAACTCAGTTCCAAATACCTGGAACTGTTTCACTCAGGACACCCTTGGAGAGGGGAACAGAAGATAAGAAAACGGTTTGGAGGATCTGTGATGTCTACAGGAGACCCGTGGCTCTGAGTCACCCTCTCACATCCGTGGAACTCCCCATCCACAGGCCAATGGCCAATGTGAGGTCCTGGAGGCCATAATCAAGAAGAAAAAACCCACATTCACTAATAATCAAGGCAGGAAACACAAGGAGGAAACACCTAAAGAACAATTTTGCAAAACTGTTGGAAAATGGAAGGGGTGGTGTGAAAGGTGTACATTCCGGATAACGTGGGGGGATCCGCAGGCACTGCCTTCCACCCGCCAGGGGTCTGCGCGCACAGATGCCCACTCCTCTCTCACTCTCTCACTTCTGAGATTCTGCTTCTCTGAAAGCCTCTGGCCACATTTTCAGGAGACTTTGCCATAGGGGTGGATTTCCAAAGCAGTTTTTCTGGTGAGCCTTCAATTAACCAGAAAATCAAATTAATTGTGCATGAAGTGCTATTTCCAGGACACAGCCGGACCCATGGACTATGCAAATCTGGGTAAAAATAAGTCATGTTAAAGTGGGGCTCTCTTGTATTTGTTTTAGAGCGTGGAAGAATGGAAAAACAAGACAGTGAGGGCCCGGGGCCAAAGAAAATGCTATATTTAGATGTGAAGGGCTTTGTTTGGCCCCGATACCAGTGTGGCCACAGCCAGTCAGGAACAAGGGGGCCATTCAATCAATCCACCTGACACGCTACTGTCGCCGGCCTGCGCGTTCCACAGGCACCGAGCTCAGAAACATCCTGAAAGGGGCTGTCGGCTGAGAAGAGGTAACAGCTGCTCTGTGGCAATTAAGCAGCAGTTTCTGTTGCTGAAGGAGATTATTTTGGATGGCGTAAAGAGATTCAAATAAAAATGTCAACGTGCCCATTATGGATGAAAGTTAGAAAAACTTAAGTGGCCCCGAATTAATCACCGTTTGACAGCGAGGCACATAAATGAGTACCAAAAATCCTCCACAAATCTATTTTCCTGCCTTTTGGGTCATTGTAGAGAAGCTCACTAGGGGTGGGACGACATTTCTCGGCTGCAACCTTCATTCATCTTGGAGTGAAGATTTAATGACAAAGTTACAAGCCCTTAACGGAGCATTTATTGAGGGGCTAATGAGCGCCCCCAAGAACTCTGTAAAACAAAACAAAACAAAAAACAGGCAGTCACCAAACAGAAGAGGCCTTTGAAAATTCCAAAGAGAGGGGAGTTCATTAGTCTTTTTTTTTTTCTTCCCCTTTCTCAACAATGAATATTTCTGCTGCCAAACCTTCAGGAATAGGGTTGGTTTCCTTTCAAGTAATTGATGCAGATTTTGCTTCTGCCCGGACTCCAGACAACCTCTCCAGCAAGAAGCAGGAAATCACACCGTCAAAGGGAAACTGTGCATTCCTTCCTCGCTGGCTGGGTCGGCCCCTCACGAACACTGGATTTATGCTGCCAAACCGCCTCCCATTTCCATGCCCTCCCACGGCTAAGATAACGGATGCTGTCTTCGGCCTCTGAGAGCGGCACTTATTTAAAACTCCAGCTATGCGGTAACAAACCCGGCTGCTGTCACCCCAAATCGAGCAAATGAGCTCCTGTCCTACAGCATAAAAGGTAAGAGAGTTATTGAATGTCCCCCGCGGGGAAGGCCCCATTCGCCCTTGCCCTCTCTTGGCACCTCCCCCTTCCTCCTCCTCCTGGAATCTTCTAGGCCCTCTGGCCTCCACTCCTCCTTCTGTCTCGGGGAGCACAGGAAGGAATCGCTGGAGCCCGTCTGTTCTAAACAGATCAAGTTTTCTCAAGTCAGGGCTTTTCTTCTTTTTTAAGTAAAAGTAGAAGTGGGAAGGAATGCTGTGAAGAAAATAGAAACTGGCAAAGTGCTTTAACTTCAAATACCTTCTGGTCAGTGCTGATGCACAGAAGTATTGCTCTTCCCGGCAAGTAAATACAACTGAACAGTTCTGGGAAGTGGGGAGGAAAGGAGGTGGGGGGGGGGAGGTAGCTGCAAACCCCCAAATGTGAAATAGGTATCATGACTCTCTGCTTGCTCGAGTCGAAGAGAATCATGTGTTTTTGGAGCTATGATCCCCAAGGAGTCTTGAAACTGATCCGCAACGTGCAGTGAAACTGACACGCAGAAAACATGCGTATTTAGAAAATATTCCCGGCGTGGTTTGCGCCGAGCCAAAACATCCCGTTTCTCTCGGGGTAGAAATGAAAGTCTGCACTCAAAGTGCCTCCACTTGGAGAATACATTTATTAAGATGCCATTTTCCACAGCTGCGTTAATGCGCGATCCGGGAGACGTTTCCTATTTGTACGATACGCCCCTGCGTGCGGAGGTCTACACTCTGTGGCACACCACCAGTGCTCGAGGAGCCAGCTGGCTAATTCTGAAAGCAGTGTCCGCTTGATATCACCCAGGAAGGGCTCACACTAATTCACCTCTCATTGGGGCACGTCTGTATGTCGGAGAACATCTCTTTAAACACAGTCACATCCTGAAGGCTGCGCATGGTCCTTGTTTCTTCTGAAGGTTGACAAAATTCAATTGGCCTCGTTTAAATGGATTTTTGTCAGTAGCATAGAAGTGGGCCTCGGTTCCAGAAGGGAAGCTCGACTGGGGACTGCCGGCTGAAGTCACTAGGGAGAAAACACTCTTCCTCTAATCTTGAGGGCAAAGGCGGCTAGGACTGACGGTGTTAAGGGTCACGAATAAGGAGACTATGAAGAGTGATTATATATAATATGTCAGGATCATAGCAGCTTTCACGTATGTGCCAAACGGTGGAGTGACACTTTGCGTCCACTTTCTCAGGTAAACCAGGCAACACGATTGCAAGACGGATAGTATGCACTGATCTCCGCCAGTGTCACTCCTAGACCTCAGAGCGGTTAATCAACCTGCCGGGTTCACACAGCTGGTCTATGGAAGAGGCAGACCCCAAACCCAGACGGGCCTGCATGCAAAGCTCTGTCCTTGACCGCTGTGTTGGTCTGCCCCTTCCACCGCTCCCTGCATTCACACTTGGCTGACGTTGTGGTCACTCTTTCCTTCCACCCACTCTGGCCTTCCCACCACATAACCCTGGGCTCCACAAGGGAGGCGGTGTACCCCTGGTAATGAAGAGTTCACGGACTGGAGTCAGAATGCCTGACTTTGAAACCTGCCTCTGTCATCTACCTACAGGTGACCCTGTGCAAATTTCCCAGCCTGTGAATGGGAATAGTAGATATTTCCGTCTAATATGGTTGTTGTAAAAATAAAATGGGCAAAAATATTTAAATGTAGGATCGTTTTTGGTACCTAGGACCACCACTCAGTTAATGTTATGGAAGGAAGGGAGGGAGGGAAAGAAAAAGAAAAAAGAAAGGAAAGGAAAGGAAAAAAGAAAAGAAAGAGGGAGAGACAGATTGGAAGATAGGAAACAAAGAACAAAGGAAAGAGAAAGGAAGGAAAGAGGAAAGAAAAAGAGAGGTGAGGCAGAAAGGAAAGAAAGAAGGAAAGAGAAAAGAGAGGGAGGGAAAGGGAAAAGAAAACTCAAAGGAAGAGGGCGTATTCTACTCACCGGCTCACCATGGAAGGAGGGCCATTCCCCACAGGCCACACTGGAGTGAGTAAAGAGCATCTCAGAGCCTCAGACAAGCCTACTCAGCAGCCCCAGGGCCTCTCCCGCCGTTTACCGACTCTACATCCTTAATGTTAACGCTCTTCTTGCACAACCGCATCCCCACCAGCTCCCAAGACGGTGCCAACAGCTTCCGGGCCTCTCAGCTTCCCAGCCCCCCAGCCCCTCCGATCTGCAGAAGTGAAGCTGTCTGCTCCCAGCATTCTCAGCGCGGACCGGGTCACGTGACCGTCCCTGAGCCAATCACCTTCTCAGTGCAGACCGGGTCATGTGACCATCTCTGAGCCAATCACCAAGACCTAAGGAATACCACGTGCTCATTGGCTTTCTCCCCTCACTGCTTCACCCTTGCTCAGGAATGGGCCTCACAGACTGAAGGTGGAAGAAGGAATGATTCTGTAGAGGGAAATGGGAGTGCAATTATCCAGAAAAGAAGGAATGTAGGAGCAGCGTGTTGATATTTACCACAAGCGAACCTTGCCCGCTGAGGGCATATCCTCTCCTTGGCAATCGCTTGTTTCACTGTAGTTGGGGTGGCTTCAGGACTGAGTGCTTGGGTTTGAACCTTGGCTTCATCGTTTACTAGCTGTGTGACCCTGGGCAAGCCAATCCGCCTCTCTCTGCTCCAATTTCACTTGTACATGTGCTTAGTAATCGACCTTCCCAGTGGATGGCCAAGGACTACTTGTATACGTACAAAGTGCTCAGCATAATGAGAGCATATGCTCAGCACCCAAGACATTTTCGCCTTTCAATATTCGAGGGTTATTTGTTTGCACCCGGTAGGCACCAGACTGGATTGGGTAGGTGGGACACACTGGTGAACAAAACAGAACAATGGCAAACCCCTCGACCTTGTAGACCAAATATTCTGACACAGAAAGGCAATAAATGAAAGAACAAGATAGTCATATGGAAGTTAGGTAGAAATGGTATGGAGAAAAGAAAGTAGGTTAGGGTGAAGGGGACTTGAAGAGCAGTGATAGTGGGAGACTGGATAGTCAAGGTTGAGCTCACTGAAGTCAGGACACGTGAGCCCAGATTTGGAGGGGTACAGTGAGCTAGCCAATAAGATATGGTGGAGTGGGGCTATTCCAAGAAACGGGGGTGGGGGGTGGGGGGAGACAGCCCAGAGCCTCAAGGTAGGAGCACGCCTGGAGTTTCTGAGAAGCAGCAAGGGGCCAAAGTGGTTGGAGAGAACAAGAGAGGGTGAGGAGGTAAGAAAGGAGATCAGGAGGGACCCCGGGGAGGCCAGGGAAGACTTTGGCTTTCCCTCTGAGGGAAGTGGGAGCCATTGACAGGTTTTTAGAGTGCGGGAGAGCCCATGTGACTTACTTCATACAGGGCTTGGGTGGCTGTTGTGTTGACTATAGAATAGCTCTGGTTGTTAATGACAGATGATGACTACATTTCAATTCAGTGGTTGAGAAAGCAAGTAAGTACATTGTAATGCTCCCCGTAGGCGGATCCTCCCAGAAGAAAACACACCAAGGCTTGCTCCTATCTGAAATATCTGATGCACCTCCAATGCACTTTTGGTGTCTTTTCTCTGCCAGGCTTTCCAAAGAAACAGGACCAAGAGATGGGCAGATTCTTGATGTTTTAGCCTCATTTGATATTGTAAATTACCCCTCTGAAGAGGCCTCCTCCTTTCAGACAAAACATCTGTCAGGAATACCACGGATCTCTCGGAAAGCATGGTCTCCTGAATCAACAGCCATAATGACAGCTTGTTGAAGATTTACATGGCTTCTGATTTCAGCCTGATAATTCTATTTTAACATGGCGAGCTGGCGGTACTGGCACTCAGCTCGATGAGCGTATCTTATGTCATCGGATCATAAGAACCTGCCTATGGAGCCTAAAAGATAAGTCCGAGGAAGTAGATTAAGAGTATCTAGGGTGATTCTCAGCAGCAAATGGATTGGAAAGCCAGAGGGATGGGGCCCTATGGGAGGTAGATTATATGATAGGTGCTTTTTAAGGGAATTCAATGCAGTCTCCTAGTTACCTCACTCGGTGCTGGGTAAGGCTTGGGCTTTCTTTGCAGAGACGAGAAGAGAAGGTCCCCTAGTTAGAACGGTGTAGGACAGAGGGACTGTAACACCCTTTCATTAGCCTTGCGGTTCGTTCCCTCATCTGCACGTTTGGGATGGAAATCCATGGGGGTCATTCAGAGGAGAAAGACGCCTATTTAAATGCTTAGTATCCTCAGTCTCTTAGAAACCATTAAGGCGTCTCATTTGTAATTTGTCTAAAATCTTGGGGATTCATTGAAACTTCCAGCTAAGAATCATCTGTTAAGGCTAATAAAACCCTTATGTTTGGTTTTCTACCTTTTGGTCTTTTTAAAACTTTGTATTAAAGTATACAATTTATACAGAACCATATTGTACCGATCATATTGTATGGTTAGAGGAATTTTCCCGAAGTGAACAGCCTGATGTAACCAATATAGAACATTGCTAGAACCTTAGAGACCCCAGTAAAAACCACTCTTCTGACTTCTAATATGATAGAGTTGGTTGGGCTGGTTTTTTTAACTTTATTTAAATGAAACCCTATATTAATGTTTGTATAGTTATATGAAATTCTCTATTAACTTTATATAAATGAGATTCTACAGAACATCTTTTGTATTAACTTCTTTGGCTTCTATTGTCTGTGAGATTCATCTATATTGCGGTGGGTAACAATAGTTCATTGGTCTTTATTGCTACATTCCATTTTATGAATATACTACAATTTCTATAGCAAATTCACTGACAGAATTTTGAGTTCTTTCTGATTTCTTACTATTAAAAATAAAGATGCTATATAAGTCTTTTGGTTAGCATCATTCATGCATTTCTCTTGGGCATGTAATACCTAGGATGGAAATGTCTGGGCCACAGTGGGTACATGTGCTTGGGCTCCGAAGAACATTAGGTTCAAGATCTCGCAAGCCTTTACTTTACAGACCCCGATTATTCCTTCGTGTGTTAGCTTGCAGGTCACGCCCTGGTTTTCATATAAGATGATAAGGCCTCTGTGTTCTTTCACATGCGGACTGAAGACTTCTGGATACCTAGATGAAGAAATCAGGTCCTAGTGATGGCGAAATACTTAAATGTTGGTTTAAGCTTGCCCATGAAATTGGGAATAGGGAATATTTCCTTAGAAAGAAGGGAAAAGCAAAGAGTTCAGAGATACAGTGGCGTTTCAGTGGTATCTATTGAGGTAGAAGAGGCTTTTCCAGTACCTCCTGCTTTCTTTTTCTTTTCCCCTAATTATTTTGGGGGAATCCCCAAGTTCCTAGTACAAAAACAATTGACATTGTGTTATCTTGTTGGGGTGTAGGTGTGTGTGTGTGTGGGAGGGGTGTCTGATAGTACAACAGCTGTCTAAAAAGTTGAATCACACAGCTTATCTCCAAACAGGTTTCCTCCTACCTACAAATATTTCAGTCTATGTCACATTATAACATCCCACGATTATACAGAGATTTCCATTTTGACTTGTTGTTTGCTACTATCTGCAAAGGTTAGTTGATTCTGTTTCCAAATATCGTTTTGGAACAAAAGCCCTACTGTGTTCAATTTTTATAAAACGCGATGTTTTAAAAAGATTCCTGAATGCCAAGTAAAGAATATTCCCAGAAGCATCTCCTGGGCTCTGGTAGGAGACATTCTAGTGAGGCATTATTGTAATAATTTACTATTTGTCAACATCGACTGAGTGTGTATATTATGATCTAGGAAGGTCCTAAATACTTTATATGTAGTAGCATATTTATTTCTAAAGCCCGTTGGAATGAATGAGTTGTTATTTACCTTTTGCAAATTAAAAACTGAGTCCTGTGGTTGATCAGGATTCACATCTAGGATGTCTGGTGTCCAAGCCTGTGACTTCTCAGTTTGGGGTCTTGGAAGTCTTGTGTCATGGGCGCCCTCTTAAGTCCCGGGCACACCCAGACAATTGGCTTTCCTACCTGTGACACCAACAACTGTACTTGACCTCCTCCTGTTTAGAACTTCTCAGACTTGGAATATATTCATATTCTTGCAATTCCAACCCCTCCGTCCGAACCAATAAGCATCTTCAACTAACTGTTAGCTGTGACCAAAGAGCTCTTTGTCAGGTGAATCAAAGACCCAGAAATAAATAAGACATAGACCCTGCTTTTTAAGCCACTCATAAGTACCCTAAAGGGAAGACGATATATGTTATTTCATCAAGAAATCACGCAGTATCTTCAGCATTGTACCTGTACAAGCACCAGATTTCGGTGTTAATGTGTGCATAACACAGATATGATTTTCAGTTGGCAGCACAATTATTTCCTATGACAGTACAACATCTCTGCGAGAACAGTGTGGGGCTGGGGTGCTTGGAGTTGCTCATCCATGCAAAGAATTCTTGTCAAATATTTTAATGAGAAGAAAAACGTGGCAGTCATGATGAAACTCCAAGGTGCCCTTGGGCTGAGCGATACATTGCCGATCACCTAGTGGTTTGTTAAGGTCTTTTTTGATGATGATGATGATGACGGTGCGTTTACAGAGTTACTCTCTAGATGAGGGAGGGGAGGAGAAACAGATGGAGAGACAAAGCTTCTTTGTCTCAACATTAAACGTTCGTTCTAGCAAACACTGGAATACCAGCATCTAAAGCCAGTTTGCCCTTGGAAGAAATTCCCATTGGCTGCATCCCCTAAGAGGAAGAAGTACCACCCTCTCCTCACTCCGTGGCAGACAGGTGCACACATAGTCTCGGCCGGCCTGATGTCCCCATGCAGGACTTTGTGTCTTGGATGACCAAAGATGAGGGCACAGTTAGGAATTCCCTTGGAGCCACAGTGGCCTCTACAGATCTCATAGAAGGTGCTGGAGATATCATCCCCACTGCCTGGCGTTCTGGATCTTTCTCCAGCCTTGGTCTCTCTTCCAGCTGGGACTGATGTTCAATGAGTCTGCATGAGTGAGCCCATGGCAGTGATTATGTTAAAGTCCTTCTGTTCCTTCAGTGGGGGGGGGCCCATAGCCCCAGTCTCCGTGCTGCCATGGCTCAGTGAGCCCCTCCTTGGGAATCTGCTCACGTTTCCCCATCACCCAGAAACCTAAGGGTTAACTCTCAGAACAGCAGGAGGCCCCCGAGAGAATGTGCTCCAGCTCCCTTCAGACTAGACAAGGGGCTCTGCTGTGAGTTACTATTTTGAATATCAATTCTATGCATTCTGATAAACTTTGAATAAACTCCCCTTTCTACATAAGCTGATAGTGTCCACGTCTATGTTTGCAACCCAAAGCCCTGGCCCATATGTGCACTTATATACATTTAACTTTATGCGGGCTGTGTTTAAGGAAAGAAAATTTATTTCTGATAGGTATGGAAAAAATGTATTACAGAAATGTCCCTCACCGCAGGTGAGGGAATTATGTGAAAGGAAGTACTCTATCTTGACATTAAAATATTAAGAGGTGAAATTAACTTGGTAAAAAACTAACATGCCTCTAATGTTTATGGCATCCAAAGGTCCTTCTTACTTACTGTATCTCATCACAGTGTACTTTGCTACACCCTCTACATTAGAGACACAGGTTAAGGCATGACCTGTTGTATTATCTCCGTTTAGAGTGAGGAGTGACTAATCACACAGCCTGATAGGACAGAGCAGGGGTAACCAGTGGCCTCCTGATCGCAAATCCTTCCCTGTTTCCTTTGTACTTTGTTGCTTCTCCAGGGGCGGGGGTGGTTCACCATGGTTGAAAAATACAGAAAGTGCCCTGCCTGCCAATATCAGAAGTTCTACTACTTCTCTTCCCTCTTTGACTTAGGGTATAGTCTCTAAAACATGTTTTCAAGCTATTTTCAAGCTATGTTTGAGCCACATTCATCCAGAGTACTTACTTGATCAGGGATTCCTTCTAGAAATTAGCTAGTGCTTACCTGGGAAAGCAGAGCATTGAGGGAATGGGAGCCTCAGAAGGGCCACAGGACCTTAGTTCTTGCTATTTCCTCTGCCTGGAAACCAGAAACAATTCATAAGCTCTGATAAAGGTCAGCATAATCCTACTGTTTTGAGTTTTCTTTCTCTACCTCCCACACCAGTAACACAGGCTCCCTAAATTGGTGGAAGGAAGTGGAACAAGGGTGAGGAGGAAATGTCAGAAAGAGAGTAGAGGTTGAAAAAAGTCTCCCCTAGTGATTTGGATATAAAACCTTTCCCTTCCTTTCTGACTGAGACACTCTTTAGTCGACAGAACATTCTTGCAACATTTTTGATCAGTGCCTAGGAGTTAGTTTCCTGGGATGGACCAACCTGTAGCAGAGTTATAGAAATTAACTTTATTTAATCAAGGTAGAGTGGGTGGGAAGTTGGGGGGGGGAGCAAATCACCTAACTTGAAACAAACCAGATGAAGACCTTTAGAGTTCCTAAGCCTTGAAAATATTATGGTCCTCCCCTGACCTACCATAGAGAGTTCAAAAACTTATAAAATCATAAAACACAAAACTTCTATGCTGATATACAAATAGCTCATTGGAAGTTTTTTTTTTAACACAAAATTCTGGCTAAGCTCATCGAAACTTCGGTGGTGCCTGTTTATCTGGTGCCATATGTAACATGTGTTGTTGGTTCTTTGAGCAATCTTGCGCTTATCAGTAGTCAGAAAACTGTGTCTTAGGGGCACCCGGGTGGCTTAGTCGGTTAAGCGTCCGACTTTCGCTTAGGTCATGATCTTGCGGTTCGTGGGTCCGAGCCCCGCGTCGGGCTCTGTGCTGACTGCCAGCTCAGAGCCTGGAGCCTGTTTCAGTCTGTGACTCCCTCTCTCTCTGACCCTCCCCTGCTCACACTGTCTCTCTCTCTCTCTCTCTCTCCTAGAAAAAAAAAAAAGAAAAAAGAAAACTGTGTCCTAGACATTTATGAACAGGGTGATTCTAGCTTCCTCGGATACAGGATTCAAGGTGTCTACTTGACTCCTACAATGAGATATGGCCATGACAGTGCTTGATAAATAATAAAGGACTATACAAGGTACGTTGTTGTTAATTCTGAGTGGTTAGTGAGAGATAGATTGTGAAGGCATACTCAGTGCTTCCGCGAATCTGAAAAAGCTAGTGACTCCAAAAACGTGTTGCTCCGTGTTATGCCTATGGGCATAACATGGAGAAATAAGGTAGTGGAAACTACAAAGGATTTTTATGATGTTTTGAAAAGGGATCACTTGCAGCCTTAACATTTGTTGGTGAGATTAGGAAAAAGGCATTTTCAGATTCAAGGAATATACATCTCATGAATCCACAGTTAGAAGTTACTAGATGATGCCACCAAAAGATAGGCACACAGTTCCAGAAAACAGAGATCCAAATTAACAAAAGAGTAAAGGACTCCTGGGACAATGTTGAAGAAAGATACCAAGAAGTCAATTTAGTGGATGCAGTCCAGACTGAGTAGGAGAAAGGGGTGGTGCTAGAATCCAAAAAGGATGTCTCCTAGAAGAATCCCAAACTGATCAAATAGCAGACACATTTTTAAATGCTGAGAGAAGATTAATGATTTTGATAGGCTGTGGGTGAATAACTTGCAAGGTAGTTAGAAAACAAGGCTATTAGCAACTCCAGGGAAAACAAAAAGTTCTATAAGAAGGAAATGTAATCATAATCAATGGCTTAGCTGAGGTAATATTGACATGATCATAACAAGGTAAGGCTGAATATTGAAATAAATCAAATTGTGACATAAGTTTATTGCGAGGAAGGTGACAGGAAGTGAGCCTGATGTTACCAGGCATGTGTGTTGGAGGAGGGCAGTGGTGAGAAATGCACTAAGATGCAGAACACCTCATATTCTACTGTAGGAAGTTAACAGACAATACCTAGATTTAAAACTAAAAAAAAAAAAAAAAAAAAAAAAAAAAAGCTTACAAACATGTATTTAGAAACAAGGGAGTAAGTTCCCAAACATATGTCAGAAAGGACTCAGAAAGGACTGAAAGCCACTTCTAGAGATCAGGATTAGGGTAAGTGATAGGAACTGGGGAGGCAAGGAGAAGGCTTATTGAATTCTTTTTAGAACTAGGAACGTGCATGACTTCAAGGGAAAGTTTTTAATTCAAAAAGAGAAGGGACAATCTGGGCTAAGATGACAATAGACAGGACAGAGGTCGGCACTCTTCAGCCACAAACAAGGAGGAGTTAAAGCAGCAAGTGCAGCGGCCGGATTAAGAGCCGCCAGCTCTCTATCTTGACTCTGTCTTCGCCTGGGAATTAATAGGTTACAATGAACATCTCTACCTGGGAAAGGCCTGGCTGGCGCCCAGGGTCGGCACTCCACAAACACTGACAACAGCAGTAATGAAGCTGCCAGTCCCAGGGGCACGCTCGGGACGCATCTGCCACAGGCTGGTCTTGCAAGCTGTCAGCTTTCTTAAATGCACATTGCCAGGCCAGGGGAAGGTGTCACCTGCTCTCCCTGGCACACCCTCACTGCTTATTGTACTTGCTCATTTCCACAAATTAGGCCCCTGTATGTCCAACTACGGGTTTCATTTGTTGTAAAGAAGGTGCTGTTCTGGGTTTTACCAAAATTCTTGGGGCGCTCACAAAATTTGTCTGGAAATGGCTTCCTAAATTCTTGGTGGGTTCTTTGAACCCCCTGAAAATCCATGGAAACTTGCATGTTTAGGTGGATGTGCACTTATTTTGTAAAAAGGTTTATTACTTAGCTGTGCAAAAGGCCGGGGGCTGTGACCCAAAGCACCAGCCTAAAAGCATTGGATACCAGGCCGGGAGAGAGTGATATCATCATGTTAAGCCGTCACACTTATTAGAGACTATGGAGAAAGGACAAGCATTGTTAGGGGGCCATGGGCTGGGGGGACAAGCATTGTTAGGGGGCCATGGGATCATTCCCAGCACTGTTATTTCTGGTTTCTGCATCTTGCAGGAGTGAGCCCATGCAGCAGCCACATGGAGAGAGCCTGATGCAGCAGGAGAGATGCAAGGGGTCGTAGGGAGCCCAGTGATGCTTCTCTCATGAATAGGGCCCTGGAATTCACCACACCCCCCCACCCCAAATCCGCCCCCACGGCTGTGTTGCCTGGTGGCCCTTCCACAGCGGGGAAGGAGGCAGAGCCTCAGAGTTCATTTTAGGGGTTGTATTTGGAGGTTGAGATTCATCAGACACAGAAGACTATAATGGGCACAATACAGGTATTTGCAGCGAAGATCTCACTCCCTGGGAATGCACCAAAGTGGTGAAGAGCACTGTCGTAGGAGTCACCCAGACTCGGGTCCCACAGACGGACTGGGGGCAAGTGGCTCAACGCCTGCAAACCTCAGCTTCCTCGTCTGTTAAGTGGGAGTCATTTGACTCCATTCTTCAGGCTTTCCTGGGGACTGTATAATGATATTCAGACATTTGATGCCAGGGAAATGGCTAGCGTTCGATAGATGGTCGTTTGTACTATTATTTTCCAAAAAAACTATGTAAATACACATCAGGGAATCTCATCTTTTCAGGAGCAAATAATTTGACCTTATATATGGTTTTCATTCCAACAATAATATCCTTCCATAACTCATAATTACCTTTCATTTCTGGAGTTCACTTGTTCTCAGCTGGGAGGGAGGTTGGTCCCCGAGGGGACACTGCTCTGTCTGGAGACATTTTTGGTAGCCACACTGGGCGGATGCTACTGGCATCTAGTGGGGGGGAGGCCAGAGATGCCCGCGTCTGTAACGCCCTGGAAAGCCCCCACTAACAAAGGATTATTTTGCCTAAAACGTCAGTGATGCCGAGCTCGAGGAAGCCTGTTCCAGCATCAAATATGAAACTTAAACGCAAAAAATATACTCTAAGGACCCAACTGAGGGCACTTCTCCATTCTTGGAAGAGGCAGTGGCTTGATTTTAAGAATAGTGTTTCCAGCTGCTCAGCTTTCCGTTTCTATGCTGACAGTCAGTGAGAATGAGTGTCCGCGCAGGGTGAGGCAGCCCAACGCTGGGGACCGGGGGCACCACACCAGAGGGGCCAAGAGAGAAAGCTATTGTCTGGAACCTTGTTGAGCCCAGGATTAAACGACGATTTCTACGCCCTGGTTTTTGAACTGTTGACCACCCTTGCATGTGGCCATCTTGGAAACCACTGCACGCAGACAAAAATTTCAGTTGGAGAGAGGTGATTATTGATGTACCAACACCTTGCTGTTTCTGATGGGCTTTGCCAAGATGAAAAGGCTAAAGTAGAGAAATAATAACATGACCCACACCTCCCTTTCTCTCCTGTTATAAATCCACACCCAGATAGGTTAACATGAAGACCGCGATAGGACAGAAAGGAGCCCCAAAGTGACAGGGAGGACTCCCGTGGTTGAACGGTGGCTTTTTGTCCCAGCTCCCCGAAGCCAGCCGTCCTCCACACCCCTCATCAGTCTTTTGTGTGAAAGTCTTTGCTAAGAGTCAAGTCTCAACTGATAAGGCCTTGGAGACATAATCATTTTCCATTGACAGCACCTTGCAACCAATTCACAAACATTTTCATATTAATATTGAGCAATTTCCCTACATTCTAATCCATCAAAGTAGGCTATTAATCCTTCCTGTACCATTCTCTATTCAAATGCTAACAATTTTCTTCTCACAAGCTAAAACATTTGTCCGACAGCCCCTCACACAAAGACCCCGCATTGTTAGCGATGATGGATCAGAGTGTTAATATGAAGGATGCAATGTAAATTATATCATTGATACTGTACATATGTAGAGGAAGGAAATCTTTTTAAGAGATCATTTGTATGCTAAAGATAATGAAAGTGATCCCATGGTACAGCAACCTTAATTTTCCTTTCTAAGAGAAAAAAAAAAGGTTCTTTATGGTAGAGAGTATGGAAATCCATCACGATTTACAATGAATGGCACACACGCCATTGTTTACTTTCTGAAAAAAAAATACACCATTTCTTTTAAAGAACTTATTGTAATGACTTGAGAAACCCATGTTAACATATCTCTTAAGACTTATATGCCCCGTGGTTACCAGGAGAACAATGCAGATCACGGAGCTCAGTTTGGGTTGAAACACAGATAAATGCCCCCATTCATGGTTGTGAGGAGTCAGACAATTTATATTAATTATCAAAAGTCATGGAATGGTATAGAGGCGTGGAGGCGAATGCATGTAGGGCCCTTACAAGGAGAGATACGAAGGGGAGCACGTGGTAAGAAATAGGATGCGATTTGGCTGATGTAACCGTAACAAATAATGTTTGTGATCATACCTGGGCTCTAGAGCATTGTAAACTCCTGGGACCAAGAAGTGACCATCCAACTGGAGTCTTGTTTTATTCCCCCAGAATACCTAGCAAGTCAAAGGTCTTAAGTAACATGAAAGTAATTCCTGTGATGCTTCATTCGCTTCTATTTATTTTCCACCTCCGAGCTTGCTGGTCTCCAGGGTTTTCTTTCTGTGCAAATGGCTGCTTGGAGGCAGATAGCCAGGAAGCATCCTTGATTTCTTTCTCTCCCCCAGCAGCCCCCCAATTCCATTCAGTCTTATTAAGACTTGTCCATCTTCCCTGGAAAAAATGTTCCCTTCCCTAGCTGTCTCTCCATGAGCCACTTCCGGCGCCTTCATCTGAGACTCCGCCATCTTTCATGGGGACTTCAGCCGATCGGGTCTCCCCACACACCTGACCCCTTCTTCACCGTGTAACCCAACAGATCTTGAAAAACAAATTTGATCGTGTGACTTCACTATTTTAAAAGAAAAGTAAATTAGAAATAAAACAGTATCCATGTTTTCTCTTTGTCCTTAAAGATCATGTTCCAATGCCTTCCTTTGGGCTGGCGAAATGTTGCTAAGCTGGCTCCTGCTTATCTATGTGACCCCATCTCCGGCCACTTAAGATAGAAAGTTCCTCCTTCTGGTCAATGTCTTCCCCTCCAAGTGTCCTTGTACATGTTCTTGCTTGCCTGGAAAACTTTGGCTCTTGCTCTTTTCCTGCTTAAGTTCCATCCACATCCTTCAGGCTTGCAAATCAGATCTTCAGGCATACCCTTCAGTTTCCCTTCACCGCATTTACCAAGAGTTATAATAATTCATGCATGTGTGATTATTTGTCTAACATTTGCCTTCCACTAGGCTGCACACTCCAAAAGAGGAGGGATGAGGTTGATTCTGCTCATGCTTGGATCCCCTTCTCCCCACCCAGTACTTGGCATGTGAACAACTCATAAACAGTTGAGGACGTGGGGTGCTTGAGTGGCTCAGTTGGTTAAGCATCCGACTTTGGCTCAGGTCATGATCTCACAGTTTGTGAGTTTGACTCCCACATTGGGCTCTGTGCTGACAGCACAGAGCGCACTTGGGATCCTCCGTCTCCCTCTCTCTCTGCCCCTCCCCTGCTTGCGTGCCCATGTGCACTCTCCCTCTCTTTCAAAATAAATAAGCATTAAAAAAATCTTTAAAAAAAACAGTTGAGGACATGTGTGAATGAACTAAATCTGCACAGAGCATTTTACTAGGAGCTTGAGGAATAAATACAAGCATAAGACACAGTATCAGGAAATTACTGTGTGAAGCTTGAGCATCACTTAAAAAAAAATAACAGCAGANGCAGGTGCACCCCCCCCCCCCCCCCCAGCTCTGTATGCATTTGGTTTCTTTGGGGATTTAAATAGTTTTGCATCTGAAAACACAATTGGTGCTTCTTCTCTCCAGTTGAGCTCCATTAAACCTCATTATTGCTTTCTGAGGATTAAGACTTGCCCCTGAGGAATTAGTGATTGGGGTCCCCTGTTCTTTTTTTTTTTTTTAAGTTTATTCATTTATTTTGAGAGAGACAGAGACAGCGTTGAGGGGGAGGAGAGGAAAGGCAGAGAAAGGGAGACAGAATCTCAAGCAGCATTCGGTCCTGTCACAGGGACCCAGATGTGGGGCTCCATCTCACCAGTCCTGAGATTGTGACCTGAGCCCAAGCCAAGAGTCAGACACTTCCCCAACCGAGCCACCCCGGGGGGCCCCCGAGGGGACCCCTGTTCTCAAGCAGCTCTTGTAAGCAGCAGAACTGAAGACTGAGTTCCTGGGTCTCCAGCCCAGGGAGTAACATCTATGGAGTGAAAACTGCTTCTGGCCATGAAACAGTCAGGCCTAATGCTCAGGCAAAAGAGAAAACAGGGGACGGGGGGTGGGGGGGGGAAGAGTAGAAGAAAGAGCAGAAAGAGAAGACTAGTGAAAGAGTGACATGAGAGAGATTTGCCTCATCTGTGGGTGTGCTCAGCTAAGGGGCTTATGCCCCCAGATCCTTGTTCTCTCTGAAGCACTCTGTGACAGGTATCGAGGAGAGAAAAGGACTCTAATATGGAAAGAAAGAGCCTTGGGATGTCCAGGGGTAGAAAGGGAGACAATGTGAACTACCACCTCCAGGGACTCAGTGATCTGCCTGAGCCCAAGTCCTCCATTGGGAAGCCAGCCTCCTGCAAACATCTACCTGGGTCTGCATTTCCTCCCGCACAACATCCTGATACATCCCTGATGCCAATAAAGACCAACTTGGCACAACTGAAGTCTCCATTCACCTGGACAGAGCGCTCAGATCCGGTGGTGGGAAGGCTCACCGTCCTGTTCACTTGGGGAGAAGACCTGTTTACACTGCGTGTCAGCCCGGCTCCCTGCTGAAGATTTGCAGCAGACACCAAGCAATCGTTTTAAACAGGATCGAGGAAGTCTGGTAAATCAGTGTTTCAGAGTATCACCTTCTGCTTTGGCTCATTGACTTAATCCATTGTGCTTAAACCAAGTGACTCTCAAAGAGATGGTTACACAGTCACAAGACAACATGTGGTTTTTATTTCCTCTTTCCTATCAAGTATCTGAAAAGCCCCGTTTGGAAGTTAAAATAATCCAGGCAGTCGTAAACCTCACCTGCTGAAATAGTATTACATATATATATACACACACGCATATAATGAGTGATCTAGGAAGTTTCCTGCACCTGCTGGTTTGCTACATGGGCTGAACTTGGGGAAGATTTGGAGAGGCTGGTGGCAAGATGTCCAGCCTGGTATCGTTTATAATAACCAAACACTGAAAAGAGCCTGAATGCCCAGAGCGAGGGGGGGGTGGGTTATGCACCTGATGGCATGGCCCTGTGGGGGAATATAATGACATTATTAGCCAAAGCTTGGGAGAAATGCCAACAATGGTCTGAAAACTGCTGAATGCCAAATTGTCTACATAGCATTGTCTCAATTATGTAAAAATGCACAAGGAAAAAAAAACCCCTCAAGATTTGCACTGGGAGGTAGGATCAGGAACATTTTCCCCCTGACTTATTTTACATTTTTATAATTTCTGACTTTCTACAAGGGAGTCACATTGCTTTTATAAATAGAAATGAGTTTTCTGTCTATTTCTATCTCTGTCTATTGTCTACCTATCTATCTATGAAGCTGTCTAGATATCTAGCTATGGTCTTCTTTAAGGCAAGAAAATTGCTTTCCGGAAGATACCATACAGTGATCTAGATACCAAAAGATTGAACATCATCAGCCCCAGGCTTAGCTTTCCCCGTTCACCCCATCTCCCTATAGATGTGGGTCCAAAATCAAGAGTTCAGATCATTCTACCTATTCTCCTAAATGGGCCAAAGAACCCTCCTGAGAAAGCCAGCTTTTCTCCATCACCGGTGGCCAGTTAAAAACAAATTTAAAAAAAAATATTCATTCATTTTTGAGAGACAGAGACAGAGTGTGAGTGGGGGAAAGGCAGAGAGGGAGACACAGAATCTGAAGCAGGCTCCAGGCTCCAAGCTGTCAGCACAGAGCCCAACACGGGGCTTGAACCTACAAACCCTGAGATCATGACCTGAGCTGAAGTCCGGCGCTATACCGACTGAGCCACCCGGGTGCCCCTATGCCTATTTATACTGAAAGTCTATTTATCAGACTTTCAAAAGAGCCAGATAGCCATTTTGGAAGTGGACGCGAGAGGAAAGAGAACTGAAGATTTTCCTAGAGCATTTAGCAGGGGCCTTTTGCAACTCATCTATGCGCAGCGTGGGATCACTTCCCCCGACCAGCTACTTGCTTCTTAACAGCACTTAGGTTCGGGGGTGCTGTCCACACGCAACCAGATGGCAGCCCAGAGCCTTTCTGCTCCTGGTGCTGAAAGCCAGTGGGTAGATAATTATTCAAGGTCAGATTTTTAGAGTTGGATGCCAGGAAAAAAAAAAAAAAAAAGCAAACATTCAGGGTTAGCCAATACTTTGCAAACACTTGTTTAAGGATTTCCTAATTACTCTAAGTGCCTCCTCTGGCGCTTGCACTTAAAAGACTGCTGCTTTGCGTGATGTCATCTTTTGCCCATTAGCTCAGCAGTCAATTTGCAGTATTAGGAGAGGCAGCAAGAAAATATTTGCAAACATCAACATTCTCAAGTCTTAAAAGATAATCCCCCTTTCAACTCCCTATGAGCATATCAGCAGTACGGTTAGGTTTTCAGATTCCTCTAAATGGTAACACTACCAGCTGGATTGTACAGAAAACCTTTCTTCTGAAGAACTCAAAGAAATTTCTAAGTGGTATCACATCAAGCGCCCCAGCGAGTCCTCAGAGGACGGGCCAGGCAGGTAGTTAGAGGGTAATTAGAAATGCAAATTGATAAGCTCCTTTAAAATAGCTCCGGAGCCGGCTCCCACCTGAATAAATCTGGTGTAAGATTTTAGTTTTAAGGGTAGCTGGTGCCGAGAGGTCCTGATCCAGTGAACGTTGCGTTGCTTCATTAGTTCTTCACAATAGCAATATTATCATGAGCATCACCATACTGCAGATGGGGAAACCGAGGCAGACAGCGGCAAAGCGACTTACGCCAGGCCAGGCAGCTTAAGTGACAGCCTCAGAGTTGGACCAGATGTGTCTGCCCTTGAAAGTTTGACCTCTAACCTACCACACGGCTACACAGTCTCCTTCCTCTCCTGCAGAACCGGAGATTAGGGGATTTTCACAAGCGCTGTGCAAAGAACTGTTCCTCTACAGGTGGAGATCTTGCTAGGGGAGAATCTTGCCAGACGGCTTTTAAATTTCCGTCCCTCCATGTATCAGCTGCATGACCCTGGCCAAATTACTTAGCTTCTCTGAGCTTCTGTTTCTTCGTATAATGGAGATGATAGTGGTTCTTACGTTGGAGGTTGTTGTGGAGACCAAGTGAGATAATGCAAGTTAGATACTTACCATGGTGCCCGGACACAGTAAGTGCTCAATAANAGCAAGGCTATTTTTACTATTATTAGTAGTATATATTCTATATATTAGCATAATACATATATTTATTACTATTCCTTATTTGTATATGAGTGTAATAAATAAACAGAATTATTATTATTAGTAGTAGTAGTATATATGTCCTATATATTAGTATAATACATTTATTTATTACTATATCTTATTTACCTCTGAGTATAAAAAACACCAGAGGCACCTGGGTGGTTCGGTCAGTTGAGCATCTGACTCTTGATTTCAGCTCAGGTCATGATCCCATGGTTGTGGGATCAAGCCCCGTGTCAGGCTCTGTGCTGAGTTACCCCCTTGCCCCTCTCCCCTGCTCATGCTCTCTCTCTCTAAAACCAAATAAATAAAAATAAACAGGATTATTACTCTTACCATTATTATTAGTATATATACCCTATACATTAGTACAATACATATATTCATTATTATAACTTATTTACCTGTGCGTATAATAAATGACCAAGATTATTATGATTACTATTATTAGTAGTATATATATCCTATCTATTAGTGTAATACACATATTTATTTTTATATCTTATTTACATGTGAGCATAATAGATAAACAGGATTACTACTATTACCATTAGTATTAGTATATATATATCCTATATATGAGTATAATACATATATTCATTGTTATAACTTATTTACCTGTGAGTATAATAAATAACCAGGGTTATTATTATTATTATTACTATTAGTAGTAGTATATATTCTATATATTAGTGTAATACACATATTTACTATTATATCTTATTTACATACGACCGTAAGAGATAAACAGGATTATTACTATTACTGTTATTATTAGTATATATATCCTATACATGAGTATAACACGTTTACCACATTGTTTACATACAAGTATAATAAACAGGATTATTATTACTACTCTTCTAATTACTATTTAATATTGTTCCTAAACTCCCATCATGCTCTCAGAGGGCGCCGTCCGATTAATCTCCAAACTGGCAATTTGTGTAGAAAGCTTGGTGGGCAAACCCTGTCCTGGGGGTCTGCCCATCGGAGCCTTCGGTGCCTCAGAGATGGGAGAGAAATGTTCCCACACTGCTCTCTCTTCCTTGAGCCTGGTTCCCCCTCTGCCGTTACCCGGCAAGTATTTACTAAGCAGATCCTCAATCGACTTCCCAAGCAAGGGAGCCGCAGTTAATTTCACATGCCAAGGGAGAGCCACGGCTCCGCATTAGCGTCCTAATTTATGAAGAGTGAAATACACTCCATCGTGGCCACCCGGTTCAGGCGAGGGGATAATAGAACAGCAAGCAGCACCATGCCAAGTCACTCAAATTGTATACAATAAAATTCAGCAATATTTAAAAGTAATTCGGCTCATTGGAACCTTCTAGACATTCCAAAACTCAGTAATCACTAAAGCACGCAGTGCAATGAATAAAATGAAACTGTGACCCAGGATTTCACCATTTATTTAGAACCGAGAAACTGAAAATTGCTCTCTCTAACCGATAGGCCGAAAGTTATGACTTCATTCACTTAAGCATTTTACATAAGGCAATTCTCTGATGATAAATCACATTGAAATTGATTTCAGTTTAAAAATGAAAAAAAAATCCCGCATTAACATGGGGAAGCTAAGAGATCTGTGGATCTGAATTATCGGGGGGCTCATGCTAAAACAAATTGAAAAATAAGCTCGTAGTCACTTTTAGAAAATAAATCTGCTCCTCAGAACCACCCATTATGCATGGAAAAATAAACTGCCTCTCATTTCATTAGGAGAGCTCATTTGCATTAACATTTATACTTACATATGTAATAATGCATGGTCCCGGCCTGAATACAAGGTGGTAATTCAATCAAAAAGCTCCATTGATATGCTATCATAAACAGCAAAAATGGAAACAGAGCCCTGGGAATAAATCACCCTCTTACTATTCAGCTGGGACCATACTGGGCTATTTTACACTACATGCATTGGTGCAATATTTCACAAATAGAAAACACGGCATTTTCCCTTTATTTACTGACACGTGGCTGTTGAACTGGTAGCTTGTAGCACTCCAGCAGCTGGAGGGATGGATCCCAGTGGTGGAATCAGACGGCACGCAATGACAATAAGGCAATTACAATTTTTTTAATTAAAATAATTTTAATCAAAGTTTTGAGAGAAAAAAAAGCCACTTGAAATTTTAATCCAAAGCATAAGGTTTCCACACGCATCTCCATTTGGAGGGAAGGAGCCCTGGTGAAAATTAGCATCGTTTTCAAAGCAGCAATATTTTCAGTTGCTAATTAGACATCTTCTCTTGGCTGATCGTATAATTTAGACAACGGATAAGTGGCATTTTACCAGGCTCTACAAGGCTGTTTCTTAGACCGTGTTGAGTAATCTTGGTGGCGTTGCGCATCCCTCTGTCTGGAATAGTCCTCCCCTGCACTCTCCTGCACCTGGCTCCTTGTCATTCAATTCTGCATGCCTTTTCTCAGAGAGGCTTCCCTGATCACTCTGTCACTGACGCTCACTACCCATCATTCTATTACATCATCCTGTTCTTATTTATTTTTTAAAAATTATTTGTATTTTTAATTTTATTTTCTGAAAGTTTATTTATTTTTGAGAGGGATGGGGGCAGAGAGAGGGGGCCACAGAGGATCTCTGACAGCACAGAGCCCGACGCGGGGCTCGAACCCATGCACTGGGAGATCATGACCTGAGCCAAAGTCGGACACTTACCCAACTGAGCCACCCAGGTGCCCCTCCTATTTTTTTTTTGTATTTATTGTAGAGATTTTGAAGCATATTCAAAAGCAAGGAGAATAACAGAATGAGTCTTAGCCACCACTTTCTCCTCTGCCCACTGCCCACCACCTCCTCTTTGTACTAAGCAGAACATCGTGTCCTTCCATCTGAAAGTATTTTGGGGTATTTCTCCAAGATATAAGGACTTTAAAAAAATATAATCACATCCAAAAATATCATCACAGCTAAAAAAATTAACAATATCGCAGCTGAAAAATTAACAATAATTACTATTGATGTCATGACATCACCAGGCAAGTGTGCACATTTACCCAACTTGGTGGAATCCAGACCCAAAAGAGACTTGTAATTTTCTACGTCATATCAGGCTCTCTTGACCTTTGGGTTTTTCTTCTATCTCTTTCTCTTTTTTAACTTGCAGGAGTTTTTTGAGGGGGGGACTATGGTTGTGTTAAAGAATCTAGGTCATTTGTTGTGTAGAGCCTTCCACCATTTAGATTTGCTGACTGCATCCTGTGGGTCACGTGACAAGTTCCAACATCCCTTGTGGGTCCTGTAAATTGGTAGTTAGGTCTAGAAGCTCGATCAGATTCAAGTTCAATGTTTTTGCAAGGTCGTTTCATTGATAGTGTGGTGTTCTTTCATTAGGAAGTGTACAATGTCTGTTGTTTCTCTTTCTGTAACATTACTATTCATTAATGACCGTCACCTAGATTCGTTGATTCATTAAGCCTTACAAGATAGTGATGGTCCACTTCCAAACATTCTTTCTTCATTTATTCACTAGAAAACTTCTATAAGGAAAAGCTTTTCTTCATCAGCTATATGGATACCCTGAGATCCAGGTCATATAGAAAACGCAAGATCGATGCTTGATTTATCAGTTTTTGCAAAGATTTAAGTGGTTCCCTAGAATCTCCCAAGAGACCAATGACCCAATGATTGATCTATAACTATCTATCATCCATCTACCTATCTACAACCAAAGTGTCCTTGTTTGTAAATAAATTTATTTATGTGAACATACGAGTTTAGTTAAAAAAAGATTAAATTAAATTAAATTATAGGGGAAGTAGGACAAAGATATGTCCCAAATTGGGAAAGTCTTAAGTAAGTGACAGGAGTTGGGAAAATGTTGCCTTAGAAAGCAGATCTCACCAGTGTTGGGTACGGGGTACGAAGAACTGGGTTTAATGCACATCATTCAGTATTATAAGCGTATCTAACAGGGAACTGATCCATCAAAAGAGGGGGGGTCAGCTTGGAACTCGGGGAGCACTGATAGGAGGAGGCAGAATGGGCTGGGTCTAGAGGAGACGATGGGCCTGTCCCATCAGGTACAGACTTCTGATGTCCTTGCAGGTCCAGCCTACAAAGGGGACATGGGCACTGGGCTGTCCTCACATTTTCTTTATCCATTCATCTGGCAATGGACGCTTATGTTGTTTGTCCATCTTGGCTATTGTGAATAATGCTGCAATGAGCATGCGGTGCAGATATATCATCGAGATAGTGGTTTCATTTCCTTAGATAAATACCCAGGAGTGGAATTGTTGGATCACATGGTAGGTCTACTTTTAATTTTGGGGGTGGGGGGAGAACGTCCATACTGTTTTCTATATTGGTTATACCAATCGCATTCTTACCGAGAGTCCCCCAGCTTTCCCTCTTCTCCACATCCTCCTCAACACTTGCTATCGCTTGTTTTTTTGTTTTTGTTTTTTTTTTTGAGAAGGGCCAATCTAATGGTATTTCATTGTGGTTTTGATTTGCATGTCGCTGATGCTTAGTGGAGTTCGGCACTTTTTCATGTACCTGTTGGCCATTTGTATGTCTTTTTGGGGGAAAAAATATGTCTATACAGTTATATTGTCCATTTTTTTATCAGATTTTTTTTTGCTATTGAGTTGTATGAGTTCCTTATATGTTTTAGTTATTAACCTCTTATCAGATATATGGTTTGCAAATACCTTCTGCCATTCTGTGTGTTGCCCTTTCATTTTGTTTATGGTTTTCTTTGCTGCGCCGAAGCTTTTTAGTTTAATGTAGTCCCACTTGTCTGTTTTTTGCTTTTGTTGCTTGTACTTGTGATGTCATATCCAAAAAAGTCATTGCCAAGACCAATGTCAAGGAGCTTTTCCCTTATATTTTCTTCCGTCGCCCTCTTTGAGGTTAGGCATGGCCATGAGATTTGCATTGGCCAATAAAACGTGAGCCAATGTGACCCCAGTGAACAGCTTGTCGTGTGCTCTCCCTCTGCCACTACAATGTGCAACATTCTGAGGGCGCCTGTTCCCTTGGCTCAGGTCCCAGAGTGAGGGCGATACAGATTGGAGCCCCGTACACAGTCTGCAGAGGACATGGAGCAGCAGTATGGAATGAGCACTGTGGAGTTAAGCCATTAAGATTCGGGAGTGTGTATTACTGCACTATAACTCAGGCTACGCTGACTGATACAAATAGGCACGGGTGAGTGAATGGCTGGGTGGGAATTGAGTGCCTCAACCATGGCACTATTGACATCTGGCCTCCATAGTTCTCTGTGATGCAGGGTTAGCTGCACCCCTGGCTTTTACCCATCAGGGGCCAGTGCCACTCCCTCCCTGAGTTGCAACAACCAAAAATGTTTCTAGACATTATTAAATGATCCTGGGTTGGGGGGTGCACATTCACCCCCATTTGAGAAGCACGGTCCAGACAGAACACAGAAACTTGGGTCAGGGTGAGGCTGGAAAAGCAGGGAATGAAGGAGAATGGGGCAGGAAAAGACGAGAAAACAGCCCATGACAAGCAGTTTAGGCTGGGAACAGACGTCATCAAATTTGTGCTTTGGAAAGATCGTCCTGGCTGTTCTGGATCATGCTAACATTTCCAGGCCTCTTGCCAGTGACCCCTATCCTTGAGAAGTGACATGTGGGGATGGTGCCCGAGTCACGAGTCTTCATTAGTGTGAATTGGTGTGTTGGTTAGGGTGAGCTTGGCCCAAACAGGGTCTGTCACCACTGGGTTCAAGATGAGTTTCTGGAAGCTAAGCTACACTGTGGTGACAGCACCCATTTACTAGATGAGGAAATACAAGCTCAGCTAACAGAAGTCACTTCGCAAGGCAGCATGGCTAAGAAATCCACCAAGGCGATAACAGGTACAGGATTGAGGACTTTTTACTTACTTATTTTTAATTTTTTTAATGTTTATTTTTGAGAGAGAGAGAGAGAGAACAAGCAGAGAGGGGCAGAGAGAGAAAGAGAGAGATACAGAATCTGAAACAGGGTCCAGGCTCTGAGCTCTCAGCACAGAGTACGACGCGGGGCTCGAACCCACAAACTGTGCGATCATGATCTGAGCTGAAGTCAGATGCTTAACTGACTGAGCCACCCAGGAGCCCTGACTGAGAACTTTTTAAATGCAGGACCTTTGCTTGACTCCAGAGAGCAGCAAGTATGGATTTTAGATCAGTTAGAAGAGAGAACTTTCTGACACTGAGTCATCATTAAAGTAGAATTTCCTCCTCATAGTCTTACATGGGGCTTGTACATGTCAGAGAGTCTTCAAGAAGCTTTACTGGGGTGCCTGGGTGGCTCAGTAGGTTAAGCATCCAACTTTTAATTTCAGCTCAGGTCATGATCCCGCGGGTTGGAGAGATCGTGTCAGGCATCGGGCTCTGGGCTGACAGCGCGGAGGCTGCTTGGGTCCTGTTCCCTTCTCCCTGACTGTCCTCTGCTCGTGTGCTCTCTCTTTCTCTCTCTCTCAAAATAAACAAACATTTTTTTTAAGAGAAGCCTTAACAATATTCCCTCACGTAATCCTCATGACACCCTGGCTGCCAGGTCCTATTGTTATCCCCGTTTTATGGATGGAGAAAATGAGGCAGAGAGTTTACATAATTCATCCAAACTGCAGAGCTGGGATTCAAATATGATTGGTCCATACTCCGAACCCCTCTGCTGTGCTACCTCTTAGTAGAAGCCGTAGGATGTAGTGGGCTTCCAACCCCCAGAAATTTAAGCCAAGGCTGCTAAGTTTTACCAAATGAGATAGGACGTGTGAAAACACATTGTGCAGCACTTACTGCATACCAAATGCCCAACCCATGGAAACCAACCTTTGGTGGGGGGGAAAGGGGGGTCCAGCACGGATGCTGAGAGCACTGGAAGTCTCTCAAGGCCCCTTCCAACTGGTGCTGCTATAAGCACCCCCCAAGGAAGCGTGACAGCCCAGCACCGTCCAGGGCTAGTCTCTCCAGGGGAAAGCAAATGGCTTGGATAAGTGCCACAGCCCAGGAACGGGACAGCTTACCAGGTGTGGCACCTGCCGTGAGGCAGGCCCCGTTCTAAGCACATGGCGGACATTAACCCATTCGATCCCCCAACCCCCACCCCCACTCAGGCACTGTTATCGCTGATGGCTTACGGATGAGAAAACAGAAGCTAGAGAAGTTGAAGCGACTTGTGCACGTGATTCTACTGGAAGAGGTGAGATGAGACTCCGTTTTTTATACAAGGATGCTGACATTACAGGCTCAAATCCAGTCCTGAAGTTGCTGCCTTGTTTAAAATTTCAATAAAACAGGGGCGCCTGGGTGGCTCAGTCAGTTGAGCGTCCGACTTCGGGTCAGGTCATGATCTCACGGTTCGTGGGTTCGAGACCTGCGTCGGGCTCTGTGCTGACAGCTCGGAGCCTGGAGCCTGCTTTGGATTCTGTGTCTCCCTCTCTCTCTGCCCTCCCCTGCTCGTGCTGTGTCTCTCTCTCTCAGAAATAAATAAAACGTTAAAAAAATAAATTTCAATAAATCAGGCCCAGACATTACAGGTGCAGAAGAGAAGGTCGGAGAAGGTGGAGAAGGTCAGAGACATTCAAGAAAGGGGTGTTCACCTGTCAGTGATACAGTGAGCAGCCACCTGGGTCATGAGAGCTGTGGCAACAAAGAGGCTCTGTGATTATTTTTAAAGAGCTCAGAGCCCAGGCAGGGAGCAAGGAGACATGGCAAGCAGTCTCTCAGAATGAAGAGAGAAGGCGGTTGGTGCCATCACGGAACGGGACAGGGCTCTTCCAGGCCGCTGCCTCTAGACCTTTCAGCCATTTGCTGTGCGCCTAATCTGCGTTCCTTCTTTTAATTCTATAAGCAGCAAGAAACAAAGCCAACTTTACAAGTGGAATTCCAAATGGCCTCCACCATTCATGGAGACCAAGGAACGCTCCATTTATTAACCATCTCCTCTGCAAACATGCACACACACGTGCGTGCATCCATACACTCATACACACACACACACACACACACGTGCACACGCACACATGTACAGCAGGAAAAGGAATCAGTAGTGCTCCCATTGCTTCAAGGACTCAGGAATCCTGAGGGTCAGGTGGGAGGAGCAGAGGCCAGAGTCTGGACATTTCCACTATCCCCCTGTTTAAGCACCTGCGGTGTGCCACCCACTGGGATTCGTTTTAAAGCCAGAGGTTTAAACTAGTGTGTGAGGTGCCGTGGGAGCCCAGGGAGAAATGACTGAGTGTATCTCTTTGTTGCATGGTCACTGGAGGCAGGACTCTGTCTTCTTTACCCTTCAGATCCCCAGGGCCTAGCAAAGTCTACCACACAGAATTGGCCAACACTACACGTCTCTTGAACAGATGAATGGAGAGGTATGTGACCTTGGCCAAGGTCTTGCTAGCATGAGGATCCTATGACCACACAGAGGGATAGCCTGTGGAAGGATCTAGTGACTGAATGTATGGGAGAGCCTTCTAGGAATGCAAGGCAAGTGGCCCATTTCCTAGGGAAAGAACATTCTCTCTGACAACGTACATACTTACCAGATCTCCGGCGGCAATAAGAATACATTGCGTGGTACAGTTCTCCAATTTTATTTGTACTTTGTGGCTTGCAAGAAAGCGAGCAAGGCAAAGTTTCCTCCTCCTCCGACACCCACCAAGGAGTCCCACAGAGCATTGCAGGCTGTCCCCGTCACCACAGATGAGCCCGTGGGCAGCCCGCGGTCCCTGCCTCCGTTGGCCTCTTCAGCAGATGCAATAAAAACCTTTCACTGGTTGACAACGAAAAGGCCTCAACTGCTGGGTAATTCAGGAAGACTCTTTCTCATTTTAATTGGTTTCCTAATTGGACTGTTTATGGGATGTGCAACAGCCCGGGATGAAAAGGCTAGGGCGAGCAATTATGTGCCTGGCATTCCTATCTGGCAGGAGTTAATAGTTTAATAACAAGAAGGAGAAGCCCCTGAAGTTCGCCGGAACGCCATGGTTTTGTTCTCCAGAAATACCTCGATTCCAAACAGTCCCCCAAGTCAGAAATGATGTCAAGCTGTGCTTACCCAGGAGCGAGTTGGTACTTCGTGAGTCTTTGGGTTCCTCTTTGATTTAGTGGAACGTGCAGAACGGGGGCTCTCGGGGGGCCTGTGAGGCTTATAATTGTGGGCTCCCTCCTTGGCTGCAGATGAGGGGGTAAGCCGGGCCCTTGATGGGCCTGATTGATTCTCTGGAACGAAGGTTTGTCTTCCCTGGCGGGATGGATGACTTCATTCTGGTAGATGAGGTCACCCGAGTCAAGGCAATAAAGCGTCTGATATTCACATGAAAGCCGGTTTTCAAAGCAGCTTCTGAAGGAAAGCCTCACCGCGGCCCCCATTTGCCTACACTCCATCAGCAGGCTGTGTCTGCACGAAGACCCTTCTGTCCTTGGGACAATTTATTCTGGCATGAAACCCTTCTCCCCACCACCAAACAAACTCTGAAGCCAAATTGGACGGCTCTAATTTATAAAAATTTGGAGAGGGGGTGTCGTGCAGAAAAAGTATCCGGAATGACTCAGATGTGTGGCTGAAAGAGGCCGAATGCCATTTTCCCAAAGGAAAGCGTATTCTAATCGTTGCCACATCATTTCAGCTGGGTCCTCGGCTGCTTTAAACAAGCTCGCTTGTCTTTTTCAGTCCCTGGTATCAATTTTCTGGTAGAGAAATGGCAGACTGGGAACGTAGCTTTGGCCTAATCCTGTAGATTACAAGTAACTTTTCAATAATGCTACTGCACCAACTTATGTCCGCGACACTGCAGGGGGTGGGGGGAAAGGTTTAGATTTGGGGAAGGACAGACAAGAATTTTTTTTTCAAGAAAGGAATAAGAAAAGATGATCTCCGCCTGTGACCACAAATTTGAAATCTTAGCCCAAAGGGCAAAGTCTGTTTATGATTTGGGTTTTGAGCTGATCTCATTTGGCCTCGTTTCATGTGCTTTCTACACACTGGTTCAGCGCTTGGTGCTTGGTGGGGGATCTGAGTGATTAGCCAGCTTCCCCACGGATTGGTTTGTTAAATGATAAACAGTACCCACCCCAATGCTAAATAAGGAAATCCTGCATTTCCTAGAAACTGAGATGCTCTCAGTTCCAAGGTCAACATTGCCTTATGCCTCTTTGAGAAAGGAAGACACCCTGGTGTTTAAACCAAATCTCAGAACCTTCTTACCATTTGGAATTTTTGTTGCAGTTTTTGGGGAGATTTATTAAAAAAATTTTTTTTAATGTTTATTTATTTATGAGGGGGGAGGGGCAGAGAGAGAGGAAGACACAGAATCCGAAGCAGGCTCCAGGCTCTGAGCTGTCAGCAAGAGCCCCACATGGGGGCTTGAACCCATGAACCACGAGACCATGACCCAAGCGGAAGTCTGACGCTTAATGGACTGAGCCACCCAGGCGCCCCAGGAGCTTTATTTAGACATAGATTTTCACCGTACATCACCCTTGGCATTCATAAAAAATGAACGTGGGGTATATCACTTAAGGCAATGACAACCAGGTCATGATGACGGCTTGGCCGGAAGCAATAGTAAGAAGCCATCAGTCGAAAAACGCTGACGACTTCAGAGCTGTTCAAACTGGGACATGATGTACGTGACAGTGGAAGACACACAGGAGCTTGGAGGTAGTAAATGCTCAATAAAATACAATCGTTATAGTATTAATTATTATTCCTAAGCAGACTTGTACTGTGGGTAATTGCAAATTTTCTCCTTCTCCACGTTTTATCATAAAGGAGGTCTCAACAGGTTAAGGTCTGAGTTTTCTTGGACGATGGCATTTCTGGCTACCGCTTCTGCACGGCCTGGCTCTCTTTCAGGAATTCCACCTGAGACCCTCTTCGGCCCCACTTAGGTCACATGTCCAGTCTGAACCAGGGGAATGGGATGTTCTGATTGGCCAGACTTGGGTCACGTGTCCACCCCTGCGGCCCGAGTCTGGTTCTGTCTGGGCTTGAGTCTGGTTCTGTCTGGGCTTGCCCTGAGAGTGGGAAGGAGTGGTTTTCCAGAAGAAGGTCGAGTTGGTGCGTTACCAGAAAGAGGTCAGATGGCTGCGGGCAGTTAAAACCACTGCACTGGATTCAACTCAGGACTCAGTCATGCACTTTGATGAGTCGCCTTGAGCCCAGTCCTCCCCAGGAACCCAGGGAGCCCCTGACACCCTCAGTTCCCCGTTCGGATCTGGCAGACTCACAGGCACTCTGGCTCACGGTAAATGAAGCGCCACGTTTCTGTCCACAGGATCCCCAGCTCCCCACCGAAGACAGACATGAAGCATTGCATCTCTTCCCAAACCCTTGTCCGAGGATGGTGGGAGCCCGGGGTGAGCGTTTGCTAAAAGGGCATCCAACTACGCTCAGCGACATCACTGCTCATGGTGCTTGTGTTTCCTCTTTTATATGGCTGGCTGTTGAAAAACTGTAGGCCACCACATCTGAAATACTTCACCTAGGTTAAAATTCCTAAAAAGACAGAAGCCATCAGTTAAAGAGATTGAATGAGAAAAATGTGTCAGGCGCTTAGTCATTGACCAGGAATTCTAGCTTCATCCCGTGAAACCTCTCAAGAATTATGCTAGCTTTATGTTTTTCTAGCTTTAAAGCATCGTATAACTTGCAGAGACTAATTTCCAATACTATTAAATCTACTGCTGTATGTCCCAAAATGTGGATGTGAATTGGTAAGTGGGATCTGAAAAAAAAAATAATAATAACAGTACTGTCAAGTAAGTTTGGGAAGTACTGTGATTATTTGTTGCAGGACTTCTCAGAGCCTTTGGTGATAATATCACTCAATAGTTACTGAATTCCTAACACGTCTCAGTGCCTTTCATGAATTATTTTCATTTTCTCAGCAACGATATTTTTATGACGTAGGGGATAATCTTATCATTCCCATTTTGTAGTCAAAGGAAATGAGGTCCATGTGTTTAGTGACTTGCACAAGGTTGTGGCCAAAGTTCAAGTCCAGGTGCTATGTTTGTGGCTAGGGATAAACCAAGAGTCCCACCCTGGGGGACCCACCATCTAGAAGATAAGAGGACAGACACTGGTGCTGCGATGGACACAAGAATCACAGACTGTGGGCAGACAGAGAGCCGAGGGAATCACCTCTACCTGCGGGCACCCTGGAATATTTTCAAAAAGGAGATGGGCTGTAAATAAAGGGTGAGTAGAGCCTGCCAAACACACGCACAAAGGGGCAGGGTCACGACAAGTGAGAAGGCACTGCGACCTCTACTTCTGCCCTGCGGTAATGTTCTAGAAAGAACGACATGGCCTTTGGAACGCTGGGGGAGGCCTCAGACTTGCTTGTGCACTTTTCTCTCGGAGTCCCTGTAACCAGGAAAGTGGCGCCACGGGAGAGGCCGCGTACCTGTCCGTGTGGGGAGGTGGCTTGCCGGGCTCCGCTGCCCTTGGTTGCCTTCACAAAAGTTTCCGGCTGAGTTTGCCAGGGTCTTGGGCTCCACCCAGAAGCAGATCCCACCAGGGACAGAGCCAGGCTACCCCCCACAATCGCCTTCTGGGGTGGTTCTCAAATAGGTCTGCACCTGCAAAAGGCGGAGGCTTGCTTCCCGCCCCTTGAATGTGGGTCAGATTCAGTGACTTGATTTTCATGAACAGAAGGTGACAAAACAGATTCTCTGTGGCTTCCGGGGTCATAAAAAGGACCCAGCCTCTGCTTTGTTCTCTCTGTCTCTCTGTGTCTCCCTGTCTGTCTCTGTGTGCATGTGTCTGTCTCTTGCCATCCCCTACTCTGGGCGCGCTTGGTTGGAATGCAGCCACCATGTTTGAGGAAGCCCAGACCACCTGGAGAAACGACATGGAGGGAATTCGCAGCTGGACCCAGCTCGGTTCTCAGCCAATGCAGTCACATGTGGAATTACATTACCAGTGCACTTAAGCCGATAATCCATATCCATATTTGGCTACACAGCTCGGTAGTTGTGGTAGTCAGAGATGGGGAGTAGAATAGGCCAGAGAATTCACTTGGCTTTTTTAAAAAAAGTCTACTTGTGTGTTTCTCTTATTCACTAGGCCTGCTGGGAAGAGAAGCACAGGAAAATGCAGAGAAGGACACAGAGTTTTGGGGGGCTGTGGGAGCTAAGAAGGCTCAGATCCAGAAAGATCTAAGGTATCACCTCACACTGAGGTTTTAAGACCTTTCTAGCAGGTACCATGCAAATTCCACCACAGCTCAAAACACAGTAGTGATGAAAAGTATCTCAAGAAGATTCAGAGACCCCCGGGGATCTACTAGCCACTTGTGGGTGCATTCGGTCTGCTCTGCTGAATCTTGTCAACTGGCAGGAAGTTTCTCGTGATTCAACCCTAGAGCATCCTCCCCTAGAGGGTCAATGACAAGGCAGCTCCTGGGTGAGCTGGGGAAATCCTGACCTTGGCCTCTGATAGTTTCCCAGCATGCTCCTGCCTCAGCCGGTGCTGGGGGAGGTCTGCACAGAGGAAGGAAGAGGCCATGGCGCTGACCTTCCTGAGCTTCCGACCCGAGCTCTTCTTCCACCGCTGGTTCGGCAAAGGCTGCTGGATGCCACGGTCTCTCGGAGACACGGCCAAGCTGTCAATTTTCAATGACGGGTTGGAAGAATCTTTCCTGATCTTTCTCCTTGGAGGGAGGTAATTGTTGTACCTTTTCTTAAATGCTTTAAGCTCCAGGACTGAAATGAAAAGGGTTTTCTTTTTAACTGGTAAAGAGAGAGCAAAATTACCCAGAAAAGGGTAGAGCATTCTGGGAAATGGCGGGGGGGGGGGGGGGGGGTCTC